>NC_090371.1:155246869-155559433 GCF_036365525.1 Heterodontus francisci
GTCATCAACCTGAAACTATGGGTTAGATTTTAAACTCCCAGTGCGCTGGAAGGGATGGGGCCCAGTAGTGTGTGGGAAACCTGAAAATAAGTGCAACACATCTGACAGTGGCTTTTAAACCCATCCATTGCATTACCATATGATTTCCAGATTTTCCAAGCAATTAGCATTATTGGGCATGATGCGATTTCAACTCCACTATTCAAAGTGACTCTCCAAGTACGCAAGTTGAAGTAGCTGGAGATGGGAAGGAGAGAGAAACAAATGTTTTCATGGTAGGTAGAAGGTCAAAGGCTCTGTCCCATTTCAGCGACACCCCCCTGGATATGCTGCCGTGGACTCTGAGGTCCCAGAGGGATGTACTGTTCCCTCGTGACTTGAGGAAGAAGCTGGTTGGAGCACTAAGAAGGCATGTTTAGAGATGACATAAGGGGTCAACAGCAGAAGCTCCTGGATATAATGCTGGAAGCAGTTCAATAAACTAAGCAGAGCAGGAAAGCTGAGAGCAATGGTAAATTCACCTACATCCTGATTTGCATATCGCCCCAACCTCCTTCCTCTGTCTTTTCTGCTTACTCAGGCACACCACTCCTCACACCAATGTACAGTGCAGGCACACCCATCCCTCTCTAACTATGCACTTCATCACATCCCCAGCTGCCCATTCACCACTGACACTCACCCTCATCCTTATGCAATGTCATGCTTCTCCCTCACAGTGACACTCAACAAATGTTGTATATCCATCCCTTCCCCACATGCCATTACTCTCACTTATGGATCTCTTCTTTCCCTCCTTACAGGAGAAGAAAGCACAGAACACCAGTGAGAGGCAGAGAGCCAGAGATGGCCCTCTAGCCACCTTGCAGATAACAAGTGCTGTGGAACAGGCTCTGGAAATCAGTGGAGTCTCAGCAAACCTGGCAATCGGAGATAGGGGCCTCCCAGCTATCTGGTGACAGAAATAAATATCAGACAGCCGCATGGCATAAAATGCTCATTTACGAGATGTCAACAGAGTGAAATATGATCATGTGCATTATGATAACTTCAAACATTCTTACCTTGAAAATACGCATTTATCTTCCTAAAGGATCTTCATGCACCCCGCAAGAGGTGGTCCTGGTCTTCGACAATGATGATGACTCCTCAGATGAGGTCACTCCCTCTGAGGATACACCATCACAGAACTCAAGCAGACCATGCACCAGCTCAGATACTCAAGCTTTGGTGGGACCAGTAAGGAAGATAGTTGGGATTTCGCCTGGTGACTCACACATCACAAGTGAGCATGAGCAGATGGTGTTGACAGGGACAGCAGTAGAGATTCTCCCTCTGAGCGTGCAGGAGACTCCAAACTCTGCTCAGCTTAACACAGGCACTGTATCTTTGGGGCCACGAAAGGATACTTCTGGAGCAAATGCAGACATTGTGTGATGTACTGGCAGGTGTTTCAGCTTCACTGTGATTGGAGAGATTGGAGGATTCAGTCTCAAACATGAGTGGCATGATGTTTCAGACCTATGCTATGATGTCTTCATCCATGGATAGAATGGCCACCTGCATGGAGCATCAAATGCAGCAATCATACAAGTGCATACAGGCACTCGTCAATGGCTTTCACACTATGAATGCCATCTTAAATAGTGCTTTGGACAGGTAGGAAATTATAAGGGTTGTGTCCCTTTTCACCTCTCAACTGACCGAAGATACTCTGTTTTTATTAGAATTTTATTTTAACCCTTGAGCGTTTTAATGGTCAATAAACAAATGACAGGTTTTCCTGTAGGTTTAAAGAAAGATTATTAACCAAAACTTGAAAATTTGCAACTTCACCCACTCACATGCATACTCACAAGAAAAGATAGAAATTAAAAGATAGCATGCATTGAGGTTTGGTATTTCGAAAAAAAGTTCATTGTTAAAGCTTGTTTGTTTTCCTGGGAGGAAAATGTAAGCAGTACAGGTCTGATTTTTCTCTTCCCGGTTCTCTAAAGTCAAACTTTGAAAGTTTCAGGTGGACAGATGCATTGCTGCAGACATCTTTGGTTAAATCTAAGTCCTAGTCTCATGGTGAAAAATCCTGTTGCAATTTCTCAGGTAGGGAGTTTCCAAGATCACCTTCTGTCTCTGCCTCAAGGTAATTTTCTAAAAATGGTATTCGGACAGTGTCCTTTTCTTTGCTGGAATTTTTTATTTAATTCTTTCACAGGATGTGGGCCTCGCTGGAAAGGCCAGCATTTATTGCCCATGCCTAATTGCCCTTGAGAAACTGGTAGCAAGCCACCTTCTTGAATCGCTGCAGTCCATGTGGAGTAGGTACACCCACAGTGCTTTTAGGAAGAGAGTTCCAGGATTTTGACCCAGCAACAGTGAAGGAATGGCAATATAGTTCCAAGTCAGGATGGTGTGTGGCTTGGAAGGGAACTTGCAGGTGGTGGTGTTCCCATACATCTGCTGCCCTTGTCCTTGATGGTCGAGATCACAGGTTTGGAAGGTGCTGTCAAAGGAACCTCAGTGATCTCTCTCAGCCCCCTCTCTTCTGCCTTTCCTGTTTTCTTGGCTCAGCAATGTGTCTTATTAAAGTCTCCTTATCTGAGAACTTGGTTTCTATCAGATCATTGTGTTTTCATAAATGATTTGATTGTGTGGCCATTGCTATACAATGGATTTGGATGATGCTCACCTCTCTGCCATCTTGATGCAGTGGTGATGTTTCACACCTGTTATCTGAGTTTGTATCTGGAGATTCTGGGCTGAATTTTACCGGCCCCTCGATGCCGTGGATCATGGCGCAGGGGTTGGCAAAATGCTGCAGGGAGAGGCCCGCCTCAGCCCGCGACGTTGAGACAAGCCCGCCACATTTTATCGGCGGCAGCGGGACCACGATACGGCCCCCCCGCTGCTCGGTGGCGGCACCACAATCATGATACGGTAATGATTACTTAACTATGCCAATTATGCAGCCTGCCGCCTCTCCACCGACACTGCCAGATTTTTCGTTGAACAGGCGGCTGTCATGTGCCGTCCCGTTCACGATCTGAAAAGCCGGCGGGTCCTCACTCTGCATTACGGAAGGGGGGAGGGAGGAGGGATACACAGGGGCCTAACTCGGCATTCTTAAAGGGAGGAGGGGGATGATATGCAGGGGTCTAATTCTGCATTCTGGAAGGGAGGAGGGAGGGGGCATACAACAGAGCTCGCACTCTGCATTCTGAAAGGGAGACGTGGGGGGGGATATGCAGGGGTCTGACTCTGCATTCTTAAAGGGAGGAGGGAGGGGGGATACACAGGGGTTTAACACTGCATTCTTAAAGGGAGGAGGGAGGAGGGATACACAGGGGTCTAACACTGCATTCTTAAAGGGAGGAGGGAGGGGGGATACACAGGGGTCTAACACTGCATTCTTAAAGGGAGGAGGGAGGGGGATACACAGGGGTCTAACACTGCATTCTTAAAGGGAGGAGGGAGGAGGGATACACAGGGGTCTAACACTGCATTCTTAAAGGGAGGAGGGAGGGGGGGTATGCAGGGGACTAACTGCATTCCTAAAGGGGGGGGGTGGATACACAGGGGTCGCATTCTGCATTCTGAAAGGGAGGGGGTCTGGGATTACTGGAGAGAAAGCTGTGCTGGCATGAAGGGAGGTACCGTGTCCCATCCCTCCATTAACAGCATACGCTCAGTGTTTGTGAGGGGGGGAATGGCACACTCTGTGTGTGGGGAGCGTGCCAGAAAGGGCAGGAGCATTAAGGTTTTATGGATGATGGGGGCAATCAATTCAGCTGGTAGGATCTTGATGTGGTCATGTTGTGCCTCTCTGAGTGTTGGTCAAGACGGGCAATGCCATGGCACGCCACATTGTTGATCCAGGAAAGCAGCTGATGTATCCGTCAACACCAATCCCTGCCCTGGTAGGAACTTCGAATACATGCAGGATTCACCTTTATTTATCGCATGGAAATAGGTATGGCTCATTCTACATTGTGTGATCCTCTGCACGTGACGATCTGTATGCGGCAGAGGCAATATCAACAGGCAGGTGTGATCCACGTAGAGGCCCCCGGTTGTGAGCAGCAGCCCCCAAGGGGAGCCCGCCATTATGGTTGCCATGCATCTACAAGCCCCACATGACATGCCATCAGATGTCAGAGCACCAGTGTCAGAGGAGATTGTGCATATAGAGAGGGTGTGACATGTCTCTGTGCCCTGCTCAAGGATGACCTGCAGCCCATGGGCTCCGGTGGACATCCCATGCCATTGTGGCAGCGGTTCTCAAGCCTGACGCCTCTGCAGCTTTTTAGGGGCCCACCAGAGACCTTTGTAGGGTCACACAGTCAGCAGTGCACCGCTGCATCAGGGAGGTCACCAATGCCCTGCACCAGAGGACCAGTGAGGATGTCTGTTTCAGGACGGACTCTCACAGCCAGGCCCAGAGGGCCATTGGTTCTGGCACCATTGCCGGAGAACCATAGGTTGTAATGTTCAGGGACTGCACTCATGTGGCTATCAGCTCTACTGCCAGGCTACCACCTGCAAACGTCACCATTAAAGGAGCCCTCTCAATCTAGGTGAAGCTGGTATGTGATCACCGCAGATGCTTGCAGCGAATCTGTGACAACTTCTCAGGCAGCTGCCATGACACCTAGGTCTTGTGCCAGTCCCGGCTGCCACTGCTGTTCACTGAACTGGCTCAGATGGAGGGGTGGCTGCTTGGAGTTATGGGCTATCCTTTGCAAACATGGCTCCCGACACTGGTGAGAGAATCCACCACTGCGGCAGAAGAGAGATACGACGCCAGCCACTGAGCTACATGAGCCACCATTGAGCAGGAGATTTGCATGCTGAAAGAGCGCTTCCAATGCCTGTATGGATAGGGTGATGCCCTGTACTATGGGCCGAAAAGGCCAACTCTTTTCTTTGCTGCTCTGCACAACTACGCACCCAATAGACCTGGCATGATGAGGCGAGATGTCAACAGTATTCCCCCTCGGACCTACAATATGAAAGACGCATGGGAGGGCAAATGGCACCCAGGCTCTGCACGCAGGGCTAGCAGTGAGGTTGGGATGTACAGATGTGGCTTATCAGACAAAGGCTGTTTGCTCCATAGGTACCAACATGAGCTCTGCAAGCCACACATCACTCTCGCTCACCTGCTGTGCCCCAGTCCACATCTGCAGCATCCCTGTGTAAATCATTAGAGGCAGCAGCTGACTGAGCCAATGTCCATGTCACTGCATCCGTGGAGACACTCATGTGTAATGGTTGCATGGCGATGATGTTATTGCGTACGTTGGCTCTTCTGAAGGGCCTACGGTGAAAGGAATATGCCATTGGTGCTACATGCTGGCACACATCATTCGCACAGACAAAAGGACACACATGTTGGTGAGGAACATTTAGTGAAAGAGGTAGTTACATTGTTGTGACACCCATGCATTCCCATTTGTGTCAGTGTATTCTCTGTAAACCTCTGTAATATATTTTATGGTATATTTAAGTCTCACATCCTGTAATGTGCAAAATTAAGATTATTCACCCAGGTGCGGCATGCCTACAAGAAGGAATGTTACACTTGAGTGGTAGAAGAGGATTGCAACTTCACAGGACACTGGGACACAGCAAGGTGGGTATGTGGCAGCAAAGCAGAAAGTGCTGGGGTATCTCAGCAGGTCAGGCAGTATCTGTGGAGAAAGAAGCAGAGTTACCTTTCAGGTCTGTGAACTTGGACAAGTTAACTCTGCTTCTCTCTTCACAGATGCTGCCTGGTCTGCTGGATTTCTGCAGCACTTTCTGCTTTGCTGCCAGATTGACAGCAGCCCCACCCTTCAGCAGTCAGGTAAGTATTCTTTGACAGCTGTCAGGAAGCAGGTGCTGGGGCACTTAAAATCGGGCCCCAGCACCTGCTGCACAACTGACAATGGGTTCCTCACTGCGCCGAATGTCCCGCCTCTCCCCACGTAATATCGGGGGAGGGGGAGGCTTGACACAGTGATGCTAATGAGCCCCCGCGATTAATATCGCAGGGGTTCTGCAGCGGCCGCTAAATGCCAGCGCCCCAATAAAATTCAGCCCTCTTTGTCTGCAAAATCATTGTTAGTCCAACCGGTTGAAAAACGTAGCCATTAACATTGAATGGGCCATTAGTATTTATAATATTTTCTTCAACACTTGACCAGACAGTTACCATGTGTATTTGCAGTACAGGAATGATCACCTGATCTCTTAATCCATTTTTTTCTTGTAGTAAAAGCTCAAGTCTTCAGTTCATTTTTTATAGTTCATTATTACTCCTTGCATGAGCATAACAATAGGATGAATGATACCCTACCCTTGGCTGTCCATCGACCCACTGATCTGCAGCACAGTGTTCTACAGTTCATTACTAGCAGAGAAGTGCAGCTGGACCATGAGAGAGATGTGAAAGATTCCACTTCTCAACCGTTGTCCCCCTGCCTTCAGTCAATACTTCACCTGCTGCCTCGTCTACCCTTCACAGGTGCAGGTGGAGACGTCTTTGGTGGGCCCTCACAGATTCCAAAACCCACAGCATGTCGGCCAAGAGCATCTCAGCAGTCAGAGCAGGGATATGAGCAGCCTGTCTCTACTTCTGTTGAACCTAGATGGGTTGCACTATGTAGAAGGGAAAAGGAAAAGGAACAGTAAAGATGTGTCATTGCACAAGTGTATACATGTGGCTGTGTTACACATTATTAGAATGTTAAATTTCAGTTTATATGTGAGCCAAATAAATCTGATTGTTTTGCATCACTTTCCTGCCTTGTCCATTCCTGGTTGCTGGCTAGCTAGTAACCTTTTCAGTTGTGTAGTGATGACTGGGAAGATATAAATTGAAACTGTGCACTGGGTACCTGTGAAGGGGAGGCTTCATTATTTGCTGAACTGCTTTGTTAGTAGCATTGGATTGTGGGTGCAGGGCATTTGGTGTCAAATGTGGCTTTTCCACATGACTGTTAGATGGATGCACTGGTGGAACCTAAGTGAATCTTGTCGTGATTGTATGTGTGGACCTGAGTATTAAAAACTGTATGGTACTTGGAAGGGAAAATGAAAGTAGCTTTGTGCTTTGGGGAAAACACCTGACCTGGGGGTTGTTGTACGGTCAGATAGGCTTTGCAGCAGTAGTAAGCAAGAACTCTTTATTAAACACTTGTTAAATCTTTGTTAAAGTTAAATCTGTGACTTCATGTGTGATTTTTCAGCCTGAGATATGACATTGGTGATGAGGATGGGATAATGAAACAATACAGAGGTAAATTCAGAGATATTTAGGATTATGTAATGGCATTTGCTGGAGCTGATATGCCTGCAGTCCAGGGAATTGAACCATTTGATCTGACGGGTGATGCCAGTTCCGTCAGTGTGAAATGGAAAGCGTGGCTGGAGGAGTTTGAAGCGTATGCTAACAGTCACGGTTTGTTTTTGAGCAGGGCGACAGAGGGCATAAAGCACAGTGATGGGCCTTATTGCTGTTCAAAGTGGGTGCATCAGTGACACAGGAGAAGAAGCGGATTATGAACGTGTAGTGAAAGCTTTGAAGGACCATTATGTGGTGACGCCAAATGCCACATTTCAAAGGCATGTTTTGTGTCAAATGAGACAGAAAGAGGGGGAAACAGTAGCCCAATTTGTGATTCATTTGAGGCAGGTGTCAGATGGATGTAATTATGTTGCAACAAATTTGAATAACCTGATAATAGATCAGGTGGTCCAACATTGCAAGTCAGATAAGTTGAGGCGTAGGCTGCTAGAAAGAGGAGGTGACTTAAGGTTGGTTGACACTTTGAAGATAGCAACTGCTTTGGAAGCAGTGGATGGACAAGTTTACAGCATGAAACTTGGTCCCAATTCCACCATCGGCACGAAAAATCTGAGGTTAATTGAGTGACACAACGGAATCCAGGTACGTGTAAAAGTAAACAGCAAAAATCGGAGAGAGAGTGTTTCAGATGTGGCGACTTGGGGCACTATGGAAGAGATGATTGCTGTCCTGCCATGGGAAAGATATGCTGAAAATGTGGGGGCAAATACCATTTTGCCAAGAAGTGCAGAAAGAGTGGAAAGCCTTGAAAACCTTGTAAAGGAAAGAGAGATGGAAGTAGTACAACTGTGAGACGAGTTGAAGACGATGCAGTGAGTCAGAACAGGAATAGCTATCGTGGATACATGTTTTCTGTCAATGGAAGCAACCATCAGAAAGTTCCAGTGATTGTTGGAGGTGTTGGAGTGAGTTTCAAGCAGTGACAGTAATGTCATCAGCAGAGCACTGTGGGAGGAACTGAAGACAAAGAGTGCACATCTCGAAAATGTGTCAAAAAGCTTTATCCTTACACATCTAGAATCCCACTTCAAACTGTTGGATGTTTCACTGCAAGTGTGAGAGCTGGAGATTGGAATGTAGAGGCAGAATTTGTAGTGATTCAGGACGATGGTGAGCCTCTTCTGAGTACAGAAACTGGACAAGCCTTGGGGGTCCTACACATTGGATTGAAAGTGAATTCTGTGAAATCCTGTGTGGAGCATCAAGAGGAGTTTGGACCAGTGTTTCAAGGAATTGGGAAGTTGGACAACCGCCAAGTGAGATTCACCATTGACAAGAAAGTGAAGCCTGAAACTCAGCCTGTACACAGAACACCTTTTGGTCTGACAGGGAAAGTTGAGGCAAAGATCAATGAACTGGTTGACCAAGACATTATCGAGCCAGTTAAAGGATAAACACACAGATCTTCACCAGAGAAGGAAGCCAAATCATTCATGTGGCCATTCATGCTATGCCGAGACTGATAACAACTATAGAGATTGAAAGAGAGTCAGACAAAGATCCAAAATCAAATGACATCAGGCAGAGAATCCAAGCTGCAAATTGGGAGAATTGCCCATTCAAGATGTACATTGTTACACAAGATGAACGGTGCACAATTGGGGAGTGTATTCTCAGAGGTAACAGACTTGTGATGCTACAAAAACCTATGGTTAGAGTGGTGATGCTAGCTCATAAGGGTCACTTGGGAGTGGTTGGTACTAAGCAAAACTTGAAAACTAAAGTATGTTGGCTAGGGATGGAGAACGATGTGGAGCAGTTTGTCTAAATAGGTCATGGATGTCAACTTGTCAGGAGACCCAATATACCAGAACCAGTATGCAGTACACTGTTACTGGCTGGACCATGGGAGGATGTAGCAGTTGACCTCTTAGGTACATTTCCATCAGAAGAGTCCATACTAGTAGTGATTTACTATTACAGCCGTTATTATGAGTATGTAGTAATGAAGTCTACAATGGCAGAGAAAACGGTGTTTGCACTGACTGAAATATTTGCAAGGCATTATCTACCAGTCACTTTGTATTCAGACAATGGGCCACAATTCATTTCACAGACCTTTTCAGATTACATGCAAGCCATAGGCATTTACCATCACAGAGTAACACCTAAATGGCCACAGGCAAATGGGGAAGTGGAAAGACAAAACTAATCCTTAGAGAAACAGATGAGGATTGCTCAGGCCGAGGGTAAAGACTGGGAGGAGGTGTTGTTCTCATATATGACCATGTATAGAGCAACTACACGCACAACAATGGGAAAGAGCCCAGCTGAGTTGTTAATTGGACACAAAATACGCACCAAGATACCAGAGCTGAGGGGCATTAGAGTTGACCAGGAAGTTCGCGATCATGAGGCTGAGCAAAAGGGTGCTGCAATGTTTTATGCAGACTGCAGAAGGAGAGCTAGACAGTCTATTGTGAGGCCAGGTGATAAAGTATTGCTGAGACGGGAGAGTCCGAGTAAGATGGATACACCATATTGCCCCAAGCCGTTCACTGTTATTGCCAAGAAGGGAAACAGTGTGACTGTGCAGTCGCCAGAACGAGTACGGTATGACAGAAATTCTTCACACGTCAAAAAGTATCATGGTAACAACGACACAGCAACAGATGAACCAGATGTAGGAGCTGAAGTGAAGCTGACATCCAGTAATCCAGATGTCCAAGCCAGTAATGCTGTTGGCAGGCAAACAGCTTGCCATCCAAAGGGAAAAACATCGGTTCCAGAGGATCGACAACATTTCCTAATCCTGATGTGGTAACTAGAGTTCCTGAGATAACAGGAAGACCATGGCGCGAGAGGAGACTACCAAAATAATATGAACATTTTGTGTTGTGATTATGTTCAAAACAAAAGGGTGTATGCTGAACGCTGCCCTTGAAAGCAAATGTAATTGAAGAAATTCATTTACTCAGTGAGTTAGGAAAACAATGATTTATTAAGTTTGGTCACAAAATTTATTACAGTATGTTTGGTAAGAGATGGAATTTAAGCTACATACATCAAGCATGAAAATCATGAACATGTTTTAGTCTGATAAGGAAGGAATGTCATGATTGAATATGTAGGCTTGAGTATTAGAGACTATATGGTACTTGGAAGGGAAACTGAAAGTAACTTTGTGCTTTGGGGAAAACATCTGACCTGTGGGTTATTGTAAGGTCAGATGGCTATGCATAAGCAGTAAGCAAGAAATCTTTATTAAACACTTGAATATTGCTGAAAACTTAGACATTTTGTCGAAGCTTTTCGTACTGCACTCATCAGGACCACACGCAAGAATACTAATGTAAGGGAAAGCAACAAATTTATACTGTATGAGAAGAAAGCGCTGATTGGTTGGTTTGTATGTCAAGCCAAAAAGATGTTCTGCCTATCACACAAATGAATAACATGGTATATGAATTTCAATGCCAGTGTGATTCTAGGTATATAGGCTGTACGTCCCAAAGACTGGTGGATCATATCAAACAGCATGTCCCTGAGTGCAAGACGAAAATCTTCAATAAAGTGTCTCTGTTTTCAGCAATGCTGTTTGCAACAGGCAAGGTACAGACCATACCCAACCAGCCCGAGCGTGCAGTGTCCAACACTTGATGTGATTCCACGATTGGACAACATTTGCTAAATAATCCTCAGTGTGCTAAGAATTACGCTGACAACCAATTTAAGATTGTCATTTGGGCCCGCAGTGTGGTGCATTGTGCATACTGGAAGCTACATATATTAATAGACATGGCCCAGTTCTTTGCAGACAGAAAGAACATGTACACACATTGCGCCCGTTTCAGCTAAACAAAATAAGTGACAGCCATTCGCTGGTTCATTCCTCAGGGCAATGCCTTGAGTCAGTCAAGCTGCCTAGTTTAAATTTCAAACAAAGCTTGGCAGTTAACTGTCAGTCACCATAAACTGGTGCATTCTCCATGACAACGCCTCTACCAATCAGAGTCCACTTGCCAATATAAAATATAAATTTGTTGCTTTCCCTTACATTAGTATTCTTGCGAATTGTCCTGATGAGTGCAAGACAAAAATCTTCAACAAAATTTCTCTGTTTTCAGCAATACTAAAGTTCTGTACTACCAAATGACTATTTATTAAACACTTGTTAAATCTTTGTTAAAGTTAAATCTGTGACATCAAGTTTGATTCTTCAGCCTGAGGTGTGACAAATCTGGCAATAATGAGGGCACATTTCCTGTAGTAATGTGTGCTGCTGCTAGTGCATAGCCCTCATCACCTTCCACTGCATCCTCCTAATCATCTTCCTCCTCCTCCTGAGAATCATCTGAACATTCTCCGTACTGTGCACCTTGTTCCCCCTGCAGATCGAAACCTTGTTACTGTGCAATGTTGTGCAGAGCACAGCACACCATGACCATTCTGGGACCCTGGCTGGTACATATTAATCTATCCAGGCACCTGAAGCACAGCTTCAGCATCCCGGTAGCTTCTTTCATGACATATCTAGTTGTCATATGGTATTAATTGTATCATTCCTGGGCCTCTTTCCTGGGCTTTCTGAGAGGTGTCATTAGCCACGTTTTAAGTGGAATCCCTTGTCCCCGAGCAGCCAGCTGGTGAGTCTGCATGAAGGTTTGAAGAGATCAGGAAGAGTGGACTGCTGCAGGTTGAAAGCATCATGGCAGCTGCCCAGGAATCTTGTGCACACCTGCGTAAAGATCTTTCTGTGATTTTACACCAGCTTTACATTGACAGAATGGGAGATCCTGGGTATCTATGGGTACATTAATTGTCATGTGTGTAGTCAATGATGCCCTGCACCTGTGGGAAGCCAGCCAGAGCCACAAACTTGAGCACCCGCTCATTCTGGCTGGCATCATTGCAGGCAAAGTTCACATAACTGTTGGCCCTGGCAAACAAGTAATCATTCACCTGCCTTCTGCATTTGTGTGTCACTGATAGCGAGATCCTACAAGTATCTCTGGCAGAGACAAAAGCAAAAATGTTGAGGTCAGTGGTGACTTTGATTGCCACTGTTAAAGCATAGCCACCAGGTCTCGTTGGCAGCAGGTCTCGTTTCAGTAGGCTGCAAATGTCTGCCACCACATGAAGCAACACTGTGAGCCTCCTCAAATACTGGCATTCTGACATCTCTGCTTGTAGCCGCTGATGGGAATTTTCTCAGCATGTTGGAGGAGGGTTTGGAGGTCGGGGAGGAGGTGGGGGGTGGGTGTGGATGGGGTGCGTGGGGGGGGTGGGGGGGTGGTGCGGTGGTGGTGGGGGGGGGTGCTGCGAAAATGGAAAAAAGTGAATCAGGCCGGCTGTCAACGTGTTCCTGCCTCCTAACATTTTTACCGGAGGCAGCTTCAGAGTGGTAACGGCAACCCGCCTGGCAGCAGCACGCAGCCAGTTAAGGTAGTTGAGGAGGTAATCAACAGGAATTTTCACCAGATTTTCAATCTTCTCAGAGGCCTCTGGGACCCCTGCAGTATACATAACTCAGCCGCTAACAGGAGGCAAGTGCACAGCGGGAGGCCCCAACTACTTGACATTTACATGCAACCTGACTTTACTTGACAAAAACAGAAAGATAGCATGTATCCCTAGGTATATACCTGCCATTGCAACAGTCTCTTACGAAGACTGCTGCCACTGAAACTGATCGGGTCAAAGAAAAGCCTTCCAGCACCTTCAGCCTCATTTCCCTTTCACTGCATTGGTCCCTCTTATATCCCAGTCACTGTAGCTGCATTCCTACTGCAGCCAGAGTGAAGACTGCTGGCCTCCCTCACATCTCAGGTCCTGATTGGCCCACCAGTCAAACCTAATTGGACAGCAATCCCGGAGGTGGGTTCTTAATGGCCGCCTCCCATAAGATTGCGCCGGAATTCCCGCTGCTGCAGCGAATAGGAACAGGACCTGAAAATGGTTCCAATGCCCGAAAATTTTCAGAGTCCGGAAGATTCAACTCCCTGTGTGCCAGGTATGGCCTTTTGCAAGTGACACCTACATGCTGATTCCCTCTCTTTTTTGAGCTGCAGGTCTGTGAACAGCAGGCTGTTGCTGTTGCGGCTTCTGCTGCTCCTGCTACTGCTGATACTGCTAATGGTCAACTTAGTCCTTATCTGAAGTCCCAGCTAAAACAGCGCAAGGGGCAACCATGCTGATCTGATCAGTCAGAGTTCCAAAGTGCAGATAGAACCATTGAAACCATAGAAATGTTATGGCACAGAAAGAGGCCATTTAGCCCATTGCGTCTGCGTCGGCTGAAAAAAATTAGCTGCCCATTCCAATCCCACCTTCCAGCACCTGGTCTGTAGCCTTGCAGGTTACAGCACTTCAGATGCAGGTCCAGATACCTCCAAAGTGTAGATGACAGCACAAAAGTATGAAAAGTCACCTCCAAATTGTATGAAGTAACAAGTACTATGAACAAACCTTTTCACACAAGTAGGTAAGAAAGCAGATGTGAGTTGTCAGCACTTACTGGCACATTTCCCTGTCATGACCTCAGGCCCCTCAACTGCAGCATTCTTCTTGCCTTGTGAAGCACCTGGGAAACTTGTAGGGTCAAAGTTAAATTACAAAGCTCACATTAATATTGCTCTAATTGAGCAATTAACATATTGAAATTGACAAGCCACCTCTCCCAAGGGGGTTATGTGCTTACAGCCTCATGTATTGGAGTCAAATGTGGAAGTTTGTGGGCTGGAGCCAGCTTCTCGATGCAATCACCTTTTTCCTGGATTTCACCCACAACTGCATCCAAACCCACATGCTCACCCATGTTAAAATACCTCAGTGGTTAACTCTGTTTCTCTCTCCACAGATGCTGAGTATTTGCAACATTTTGTGTTTTTATTATGAAACATATTTTAGAAAACAAAGAGCAAGATTCCTTAATGTCGAACTTTACATGACATTACGCTGCAGGTTGTTAGGCTATAATGTCTGCTCGTGTGATAATAAGATAAAGATAAGTCAAAGATCTTCCTCTCCATTCCCTCTACACCTTCCAAGCCCGGAATCTCCATGGCTGGTCTCCTCATAAGCAATCAACAACTGCTGCTTTCATGATTCCCCCCACTCTTGTCTGAATGGGCTGCCACCAGTTATGTGCAGCCTTCTCCTACAAACAAATATAAAAGGAGCAAAGAGGAATGGAGGAAAATGTACCAGCTAAGTGTCTGGACCACCTTCAGGGTTTGAACATGCAGCGTTCAAGTGCTGTGTTGGCAGCAAACTTATGGCTGGCCTCCTTCTGTGCTGTAATTTTTCTATGGTTCTATATTTAATGGACCACAGGGACAACATATTGACATAGAAACATTACACAGTGTCTTGGAACAACACGAGCATGCCTGTTCATTTAGTAAGATGACCAAATGCGTTACTATTATAGCAATGATTGTCTGACTTTGCACTTTCCCATAAAGAGTCATTATCACAAATTCAGGTGTGTGCTGCCCTTGATTTTCCACCCATTACCCCTTATGACCCCTGAGTGAGAAAGTGTAATATCAGATCACAAATGATTTCTAAGGATAAACAGCCAACAAGTAACACTGAGATCAGAGATATTATGGGCATACCTTGGTTGAAATAATGTTAAAAAGGCATTTATTTATTTTTGTTCAGCTTCTAATAATGTCATAGAAACCTTGGCCACAATTTTATCCTGGCGATGGGGGTCCCAGTGGCAGAACAGAATGGAGGCAACAACATCGCCTCAGCCCTCTGTCGGACTCCTGTTGGAATTCCACGCCGGGCAGCCAATTAACTGCCTGCCGTCGGGGATGCCATCCCTTTAAGAGACAAGCTCCTGCCTCCAGAGCTGCCAGCCAATTGGAGGCCCAGCAGCTCAGCAGTACTAGCAGCATCAGTGGCCATTGCCAGTCCTGCAGGAGGCCTGCAGTGGCGAAGATGGAGGAGACCCCGGGACGCAGGTAAGTGGGGTTGGAGTTGCCAGTGCCAGTCAGGCAGTCCCCAGTGAGGGGCTGGAGGGGTTGGTGAGGGTGGGGGTGTGGGGGTGGACCATTGCTGCTGGGGGGGCCCTTGGTGGTCCATGGATTGCCTCAAGAGAAGGGGCAGCTGGTAGTGTCTCCACGTGGTGGCAGGCCCCTCTGACAATCATGAAATGGGAGCGGAGGCAGGAAGCTGCCCTTAAGTGGCCCTTAATTTGTCACTTAAGTAGCTTGAATGGTCTTGGGTGGGAAGTGCATACTCCAACTTCCCCAGTGTGGACAAAATGGCATAAGTGCAGGAAAACATCGGGCACATCACCCGACACCACTCCATGCCATTTGTGTGCCCTCCACTTCCAAATCCGTCTCCAAGGGAAGGATAAAATCTAACCCCTCTACTCATGCATCTATGTACCAGATGTGAGTTAGAGGCCTTGAAATTACATGGTGCAATTCAAATATTTAGTACATTAATGTGAACAATCTTCATGTTCTTTTAATAAAGTTGTTAAAAAAGTAGACAAAGGACTTCACTGCAAGCACAAAATTATTAATATTCACACAGTGTAACTTAAAGCACGGGGCGTTAAATGTTCTATCTATGGAAAAGGGCCAAACGCCTTTACTTACTAAAGGCAATTTTATGAATCTTGCTCCCATTGTGGAACTTCATCCATCATACGCCCCCAAGATTATCCATCTTTTAAAATTACAGTGGTTGTGGGGATGGCAGGGGGAGGTGCATGCAGCAAACTCTCTTTGGCTTATTTTCGAGAAGAATGCTTAGCATCATGGTAATTTTAATTTCATGTCCTTGTGAAATAAATCTGTTACTGGATTCGACGATACAACATTTTAGAAGCAACCATTAGACACAATGTTCAGTGTATATTTTGGGATCTAGGGTCGCCATCTTAGAAAAGTGCTAATGGTGGGTACGACGCCGTGAAATTATTTTGTCAACTATTTTGGGAAGTGTTGCATATCAATCTAAATTTAGGGCATACATTAGCTTCTCTATGTTGTGTACTTAGACATTCTAATCTGATTACTTCTTGAAGTTAATTATGTTAAAATGTACTCCTCTGTTCAATCATGACTGCGAGAATAAATTATATTTAAATTATGCTTTCAGATCAGTGTACGTAAGCTTATTTTCCAATGAACTCAAACTCTAATAGATATAGTTCATGAGTCCAAGATCTCTATTTTCCTCTTTGATAGATAAATTTCAATTTGCATTGTTATTGATGCTAAAAAAAGGCAAAATCATGTGAGGACGAAATTCTAATCCAGCCTCGGCATATCTCCAGTCTTAGTACTGGGGTAGCAGGGGATGGGAGAAAAGATGTGCAAGAAAATAAGGTGGAACCATTGTCTGCCAAAATCCCAGCACATTCAAAGGTGGCTACAAATTATGGCAGGATGGTCATAGGCCAATTTACCACTCATCCCCATCCCCTATCTCAAAGGAATGTAGTTCGGGGAGATCTTCTCCTTCCCTGAGAATTTTCTTTTTTTAGTATTTGTCCATGTGTTGTAGGCATCTTTGGCTAGGCCAGCATTTATTGCCCATCCCTAATTGCCCTTGAGAAGGTGGTAGTGAGCTGCCTTCTGGAACCGCTGCAGTCCATGTGGAGTAGGTACACCCACAGTGCTGTTAGGAAGGGAGTTCCAGGATTTTTACCTAGCGACAGTGAAGGAATGGCGATATAGTTCCAGATCAAGATGGTGTGTGGCTTGGAGGGGAACTTGCATCTGCTGCGCTTGTCCTCGAGGTGGTAGAGGTTGTGAGTTTGGAAGGTGCTGTCTAAGGAGCCTTGGTGCGTTGCTGCAGTGCATCTTGTAGATGGTACACACTGCTGCCACTGTGAGCCGGTGGTGGAGGGAGTGAGCATTTGTGGATGGGGTGCCAATCAAGCAGGCTGCTTTGTCCTGGATGGTGTCGACCTTCTTGAGTGTTGTTGGAGCTGCACCCATCCAGGCAAATGGAGAGCATTCCATCACACTCCTGACTTGTGCCTTGTAGATTGTGGACAGGCTTTGGGGAGTCAGGAGGTGAGTTACTCACCGTAAGATTCCCAGCCTCTGACCTGTTCTTATAGCCATGGTATTTATATGGTTACTCCAGTTCACTTTCTGGTCAATGGTAACTGCTAGGATGGTGATAGTGTAATCTATCCCCACTACTGGTCCGGAGGTTTACTCTGGGTATCAACGACTCAAGACTACCAAATTATTGTTCACATATAGCACGTTTATTCAGCGTTTCAAAATCTTATCTTCAACAGAGATTATACTCACGTGTCCACGTAAACTAGGTTATTTAGATTCATCCGAGAGTTGGAACGGAGCAGATGATCAGTTCTCCCCTTCCGATTCTCCAAGTAGTTGATCAGACTACTTAGTCCTGAGCTAGCTAGCCAGCACTTTGGAGCACGCTTTCTTATACCCTGTTTCGTGCATGCTATCTGTGTGATCAGCTCGGGATGGGCCGGATCTGACTACTCGATGTACAGTGATTGATTGGTCAGCTATTGCTAACGCTACCGGTGCATTACGTCAACCACAGTCGGTCAGCCTTTCACCAGTTATGACATCTGTTTATTTTGGTAGCCTCATCCCTCATGTTTTGACCACATTGCATAGCTAGTAGTCTGTTCTCCAGACCTTGTCGGATAACAAGGCATTACTTCACTCTGCCGACCCCCGGTCTCCAAGCAACCAGCTCACATGGCTGTTACAAATTTAGCAGCAAATTAGACATGCCTTCATCAGACCTTGCAGGTGTTGGTATATCCTCTTCCCCTTCAGCAGTTCAGTTACACCACATTGCTGTCTCATCACACATCCAACATCCTTGCTGTGGACTTGTTTACCACTTTTAGCCACTCACACTACTTCCCCAAGTACCAGGTTACATACAGTTCACGGGTTGGATGATGGTCGCCTACAGAGCTCCACCCTTTAAGCCTTACCTGGCCCTACAGGGTCCAGTTAGGTTTAAATAAAACCTTCCAACTCGTGATCCTTCAACCTCCCCTGTGGAGCCCCTCTTGGAAAACCTCTCGTATAAGTGCTTGCTTTTCCAGTTTCTTAGTTCGTCGCCTTAGCTGACAGAGGATGATGATGAGGCAAAGCAACACCACAAGCTGAGCTACAATCAGAACATGTGAGACTATTCTGATCCAGGGGTGAACTTGCACGTTCATTCACCAGTCCCACAGTCCTCCTACCAGGTGGTCACCTGTATTTCCTCAATGTCCCGTTGCACTTGCCCACTCCTTTGCTGGGGGATGTAATAAATCTTATGCACTCAGTCCAGTCCTTGTCTAATCTCTGTCATATGCTCTGGCAATGGGGGTTTGAGAATTGGCTAACATGCAGTTCCAGATTGTCCCTCAAACTTTCAATGGCATTGAGGACCACTACCTCTCATCTGTGTATGTCCACCAGTTCCATTTGGCCTATCCTTGAGGGAAGCATTGGGGTAAAACATACTATACTATTCTCTAGGGGGCACTGTGTCCTACCGTGCCAGAATGATGTCAGGGAGGTAGTCACACGATATTTCCCCTTACTCATGTAAGCCAAACAAGTTGGACTCATAACCGGTGATACTGCCTCCATAGTGCAGTTAACTGTTGCATTAATACCACAGAGTACTTCCTCAGTGGCATATACAGCATGTGAACACACTATGGTCGATTCTCACATACAACATCCTCTTAATGACGTTTTCAGCATTACTTTCCTAGAGTGGACCGCGTAGGGGTGAATGTGATGATACACAACATGGTGTCCTTCCCTCATTACTCCAATATTCTTTATCTGGTATACATCTTTAGGTGCATGATTCATAGTAATAATAGGTATTGCCAATACCATTCCCAATAACATTCCCCCCTTTTCAATACAATTAGTATTAGTAGCATCTTCTTTGGCCTCCTTATCTCGAGAGACAATGGGTAAGCGCCTGGAGGTGGTCAGTGGTGTGTGGAGCAGCGCCTGGAGTGGCTATAAAGGCCAATTCTAGAGTGACAGGCTCTTCCACAGGTGCTGCAGAAAAATTTGTTTGTCGGGGCTGTTACACAGTTGGCTCTCCCCTTGCGCCTTTGTCTTTTTTCCTGCCAACTGCTAAGTCTCTTCGACTCGCCACACTTTAGCCCCGCCATTATGTAGCATACACACACGTTAATCCCCTGAGTTGGCAACTGGTCAGATTGGTGGATTTTGAAACCAAATTCTTAACCTGATCATTACTGATCCAGAGGGGTTCCTCTCCTTGGTGAATTTGCCTCAGGTTTTCCCGGGCCTGTTCGACAACCCAACTACCATAGGTAGACCAGGCATCGTTCTTAGCTGCTCTCTTTCCTGACTCCTTCTTTTCCCTAGACAATTTATTGATTGTTTTTACATGATCCTCCACGGTGGACACCAACAGTTTGGTCAGTCTTTGGGCATTCTGGAACTCATCTGTTTGGATCTTTTGTCTGTCCCTTAGAATTTCATTCAGCTGAGCGCTGAGGGTCCTAACGTTTTGGTCCAAATTGGCTTTGTCTAAGGTGTTTACTACTCCTGTCCCGGCATTAAAAACTGCTATTACATCATTGACCTGGGTTGTAGCTTCACCACGTTGACACCTCATTTTGAGGTATGCCTGCTGCTGCTCCTGGCATGCCCTCCTGTACTCTTCATTGAACCCGGCTTGGTGGTAATGGTAGAGTGGGGGGTATGCCAGGCCATGAGGTTCCAGATTGTGGCTGAGTCCATTTCTGCTGCTGCTGATGGCCCACAGCACCTCATGGATGCACAGTTTTGCGTCCCCAGATCTGTTTGAAGTCTATCTCATTTAGCACGGCGGTAGTGCCACATTACACGATGGAGGCTGTTCTCAATATATAGATGGGACTTGGTCTCCGCAAGTACTGTGCAGCAGGCAGATTGGTGAGGATGAGGTCAAATATGTTTTTCCCTCTTGTTAATTCCCTCACCACCTGCCGCAGACCCAGTCTAGCAGCTATGTCCTTTCGGACTCGGCCAACTCGGTCAGTAATGGTGCTACAGAGCCACCCTTGGTGATGGACATTGAAGTCTCTCACTCAGAGTACATTCTGTGCTCTTGCCACCCTCAGTGCTTCCTCCAAGTAGTGTTCAACATGGAGGGGAACTGATTCATCAGCTGAGGGAGGACAGTAGGTGGTAACCAGCAGGAGTTTTTCTTGCCCATGTTTGACCTGATGCCATGAGACTTCATGGGGTCCAGAGTCGATGTTGAGGACTCCCAGGGCAACTCCCTCCCAACTGTATACCACTGTGCTGCCACCTCTGCTGGCTGTGTCCTGCCGGTGGGACAGGACATACCCAGGGATGGTGATGGAGGTGTCTGGAACGTTGTCGGTAAGGTATGATTCGGTGAGTATGGCTATGTCAGGCTGTTTCTTGACTAGTCTACGTGACATCTCTCCCAACTTTGGCACAAGTCCCCAAATGTTAGTAGGGAGGACTTTGCAGGGTTGACAGGGCTGGGTTTGTCGTTATCATTTCCGGTGCCTAGGTCGATGCCGGTTGGTCGGTCCAGTTTCATTCTTTATTGACCTTGTAGCAGTTAGATACAACTGAGTGGCTTGCGAGGCCATTTCAAAAGAAATTCCACCTATTCTGCCATCTGATAGATCAACCTGAACCCATCCTTGCTGGACGTTTCAGAGCCAGGCTGCTCTATGTCTGGAATACTCCCCCAGAACTCCTGTGCTGCATCAGAACAACACGACTTTCCAAAGCTCTGCCAGCATGCACACTGCTGGTATGTTTTTAACAGGTGTCAGTGGCCCACCCCAAATGCATTCATAACCCTGTCCTCACATCTTGAGATGGGGTCCACAGCATGTTCCAAAGGTTGGCTGGGAGGTCCATCAAAGGGGCAGTTCTCCCAAAATTTCAATCCTGCAAAATATGCAATGTCATTGAATGAAAATTCTTTGACACAAGCAGAATGGCAATTATGAAGCACGTGTAAGAACTATCTTTAACATTTCTTTAATTAGCTAATAAACCTCCTAAATTGCATAAATGTTGAAAAATTCTGGAATCCAATCACAGAGGGTACAATACTTTTACATAATGGCAGAGTGGCAAGTTCAAAACATCCCATTTATCTCTCAGTGGCCAGTATGTATTTGTGAGTTGTGTTACGAAGGAATAGCAAGACCATTTCTGTATAGGAGACTGGCTGCCCAATGTGATCTGGAAACATTTGTGATAATATGTATATGAATGGGGTGTCTGTGTCTATTACTGCAAGGGCCTGGAAGAAGTTATATGATATACAAAGAAATGCATGAATACTACTATAAAGGAGCAATGCAGAATACTTGGAGATGAAGGAAAGATTTTACAAATACCAGTTGAAACACTGTAGTCAAATGTTTACAAGCAGTATAAATGGAAATAGTGGTGTGGTGCTAGCTATATCATAGACGCCTTGAATGCAAGGAGAATGAGACACATCCTTTGCTGCTGAGGGAAGCTAGAATGAAGATAACAGAAGCTCTGAGAACAACCTTTCACTCCTCTTTGGATATTGGAATGGTACTGGAGGACTGCAAATGTTATACTCCTGTTCAAAAAAGGGGAGCAGGATAAGCCTAGTTAATACAAACCAATCAGTCTTGATAAGTAAGGGGGTGAAAGGTTCTCGGGAGTCGGCGGGAATGTGGAGTTGAGGTTGCAAACAGATCAGCCATGATCTTATTGAATGGTAGAGCAGGCTCAAGGGGCCGAGTGGTCTACTCTTGCACCTAATTGGTATGTTCGTATGTACTTATGTCTAATGCCAGTGGTGGGAAAACTACTAGAGAACATTGTTAAAGAAATAAATAATTCTCACTTGGAGAAGCATGAGTTAATAAAAGACAGCCAGCAAGGATTTGTTAACAGCAAATAATTTCCGACTAACCTGATTGAGTTCTTTGATGAAATAATAGAGAGGGTTGATGAAGGTAGTGTGGTTAATGTTTTTATGCACTTTCAAAAGGCATTTGATAAAAAAACATACCTTCTAACATACATATTTGGAAAATAGAAGCAGTGGTATTAAAGGGCTGATGTAAATTGGGGTTATAATTGGCTCAGGGATAGAAAGCAGATGGTAGTTGTGAAGAGACTTTTTTTTCTGACTGGAGAGAGGTATGCAGTGGTCTGCCATGGGTCAGTATCAGGAGCATTGCGTTTCTTGATATATATACAAATGACCCTGACTTCTGTATAGCAAGTACAATTTTAAAGTTCATGAATGATACAAAGCTTGGAAAGATAATAAATAGTGAGCAAGATAGGAGCAGACTTCAGGAGAACATAGCCAGACTGTGAAATGGGCAGACACATGGCAATTTAATGTGGATAAGTGTAAAGTGATTTGGGAGAAACAACATAGAGTGGCAGTACAATCTAATTGGTACTATTTTGAGGGAGGTGTGCAAGAACAGAGGAACTTAGGTGTGCATATTCACAAATCTTTGAAGATGACAAATTGATAAGGTGCTTAATAAAGTGTCTGGGATCCTTAGCTTTGTAAATAGCGGCATTGAATACAAGGAAGTCATGCTAAACCTTTACAAAGCTCTGGTTAGGTCTCAGTTGTAGTATTGTGTACAATTCTGGGCACCACACTTGAGGAAAGATTTATGAAGGCCTGGGAGAGTGTACAGAGGAGCTTTACCAGGATAATACCAGGGATGAGGATGTTCAGCTATGTGGAGAGATAGGAGAAGTTGGAATTGTTCTCCCTAAAGCAGAGAAGGTTAAGGGGAGACCTATTACAGGTATTCAAAATTATGAAGGGTTGTGACAGAACAAGTAGGGGGAAACTATTTCCTCTGGCAAGTGGCTCAGTAACCAAAGGTCATAGATGTAAAACAATTGGCAAATGAGGAGAAATTTCTTCACAGAAAGGAATGTTAAGATCTGAAATGCAATACCTGAAAGGATGGTGGAATCAGATTCCATTGGAACTTTTAAATGCAATTGGACATGTACTTGAAGAGGACTAATTTACAGGGTTATGGAGAAAAAGCTTAGCTGTGGGACTAAATTAGGCAGCTCTTTCAAAGAGCCATCACAAGCATGATGGGCTGAATGGCCTCCTTCTGTGCTGTAATATTCTATGATTCTATATTGTATTGCAGCAAGGAATTCCAAGGGACTAATTATCTGATCTCAATTCATAATTATAAATAGAAACATAGAAAGATTTATGGTACAGAATGAGGTCATTTGGCCATTGTGTCTGCCAGCTGAAAAAGAGCTATCCAGCCTAGCCCCACTTTCCCCTGTTCCTCTACACTTCTCAGAATCCTACCATTTATTGCATATTCCCTTGCCTTGTTTGTCCTCCCCAAATACATTACCTCACATTTCTCCAGACTTAATTCCATTTGCCACTTTTCTGCCCACCTGATCAGTCCATTGATATCTTCCTGCAGATTACAGTTTTCTTCCTCACGCTCAACCACACAGCCAATTTTCATATCATCTGCTTCCAAACGCTTCCTACATTTAAGTCAAAATCATTGATATATACCATGAAAAGCAAGCGACCAAGTATTGAGCCCTGCGGAACCCCAATGGAAACAAACTTCCGGTCACAAAAACACCCGACGACCATAATCCTTTGCTCTTGCCACAGAGCCAATTTTGGATCCAACTTGCCACTTTTCCTGGCATCCATGAGCTTTTAATTTTCTAACCAGTCTACCACTTGGGACCTTGTCAAAAGCCTTGCTAAAATCCATGACTATATCAAACATGCAACCCTCATTGACCCTCCTTGTTAGATCCTCAAAAAATTCAATCAAGTTAGTCAGACATGGCCTTCCCTTAACAAAACCATGTTTCTCTAAATGATAAGTTATAGTGTCTCTCAGAATTTTTTCCAATAATTTGCCCACCATCAAGGTTAGACTGACTAGCCTGTAATTACTTGAGCTAGCTCTTCCTTCTTTTTTGAACAATGGTACAATGTTAGCAATTCTTCAGTCCTCTGGCACCATGCCTTATAGCCAGAGAGATTGGAAGATGATGGTCAGAGCTTCCGCTATTTCTTCCCTTGTTTCCCTTCGCAGCCTGATTACATTTCATCTGGGCCTGGTGATTTATCAACTTTCAAGGATGCTAAACTCCTTGATATTTCCACCCTCACTATGGCTAAAATTATACGTCAGGGTAGAGGCTCTGCCCACTGGCTTAAATGTCAGGGACGAGCCTGCCTCCACCAGGCCTGGGAGCCACACAGAGATTTTAACGTGGCCCAGGCCCTTAATTGGCCTTGGATGGACTTCCGCTCCTCTGAGGCAGGAAATCCTGCCTCCAGGAGCTGCCAGCCAGTCAGTGGGCCGGCAGCTCCTTAGTTCCAGCAGCACCACCGAGATTGGTGGCCACTACTGGGACTGCACTCAGCTTCAGGATGATCATGGACGCTGGCGCCGAAAATGTTATGTGGAGTTTTGGGCCTTGCTGGGGACAATCGGCTGGGTCCCAGCAAGGGGGTGGGGTCAATCAGGAGGGCAGTGGGAGGTGCACCAGCAAGGGTGGCAGGAACTGCTGGGGGGCCCTCTATGGGGCACAGGGTACCCGAACGGGAGGCCCCCCCCCCCACCTCGGGCCCACAAGGAGGCCACCAGGTATTACTGGGCGGCCTCCACAGTTGGCGAAGTGCCTGTCCACCGCTGGTATATTACCAGCGGTGGTGGGAGGAGGCCCTTAAGTGGCAATTAATTGTCCATTTAAGGGCCTCAATTGGCCTGGGGTGGGCGGGTAGTTTGTCACCTTCCCCGCCTCTCATGCAATTGCAGTGAGGCGGGAAGGCGAAAGGAACAGCACCCCCCCCCGCCACCCACACTATTTTATGCTGCCCACCCACCTCCAGCCCACTTCCATGGGAGGGGGGGGGGGTACAATTCTGGCCTATGTTTATCTCATTCAATATTCACACTCCTCCTTAACTAAAATATCTGCTTCATCCCTCTCTTTTGTGAAAATAGATGCAATGTATTCATTAAAAGCCATGCCCATGTCTTCCACCTTCACATACAAATTGCCTTTTTGGTCTGTAATTGTCCCTACTCTTTTTATTATTCAGTCATGAGATGGCAAGACCAGCATTTATTGCTCATCCCAAATTGCCCTTGAGAAGGTGTTGGTGAGCCGCCTTCTTGAACTGTTGCAGCCCGTGTAGTGTAGGTACATTACAATGCTGTTTGGTAGGGAGTTCCAGGATTTTGACTCAGTGACCATGATGGCGATATATCTCCAAGTCAAGATGGTGTGTGAATTGGAGGAGAACTTGGTGTTCCCATGCACATGCTTACCTTGTCCTTCTAGGTGGTACAAGATGCTGTTAAAGAAGCCTTGGTGAGTTCCTGCTTCATCAATGACCCTCCCTCCATCATAAGATCAGTGTGGGGATGTTTGCTGATGATTGTACAGTGTTCAGTTCCATTTGCAATTCCTCAGATAATGAAGCAGTCTGTGCTTGCATGCTGCAAGACCCGGACAATATCCGGGCTTGGATTGATAAGTGGCAAATAACATTCACACTGTACAACTGCCAGGCGATGATCATCTCCAACAAGAAAGAATCTAACCATCTCCCTTTGACATTCAATGTCATTACCATCATTGAATTCCCGACCCATTACCAGCCTTGGGTCATCATTGACAGAAACTTAGCTTGACCAGCTTCATAAATACTGTGGTTATAAGAGGCAGGATCCCCAAGGACACATTGTACAGCAAGCTCGTCACTGGTATCAGACCCACAGGCCGTCCATGTCTCCGCTTTAAAGATGTCTGCAAACGCGACATGAAGTCCTGTGACATTGATCACAAGTCGTGGGAGTCAGATGCCAGCAATCGCCAGAGCTGGCGGGCAGCCATAAAGGCTGGGCTAAAGTGTGGCGAGTCGAAGAGACTTAGCAATTGGCAGGAAAAAAGACAGAAGCACAAGGGGAGAGCCAACTGTGTAACAGCTCCAACAACCAATCTTATCTGTAGCTCCTGTGGAAGAGTCTGTCACTCTCGAATTGGCCTTTATAGCCACTCCAGGCGCTGCTTCACAAACTACTGACCACCTCCAGGCACTTACCCATTGTCTCCCGAGACAAGGAGGCCAAAGAAGAATAAGAGCAGGTCAAAATCGGGGTATTCTATGACATGTAAGTCAGCTCCTGACTCCCCAAAGCCTTTCCAGCACTTACAATACACAATTCAGGAGTGTGATGGAATACTGCACACTTGTCTGGATGTGTGCAGCTCCAAGAACACTGAAGAAAATTGAGACCATCCAGGGCAAAGCAGCCCATTTGATCTGCACCCCATCCACCATCAGTCTCTCCACCACTAGCGCAATGAGACTGCAGTGTTTAGCATCTTCAACAACACCTTCCAAACCCATGACCTCTACCATTTAGAAGGACAAGGGCAGCAGGTGCTTGGGAATGCCACCACCTCCAAGACACCCTACAGGTCACATAGTATCCTGACTTGGAAATAGATTGTCGTTTCTTCATTGTTCCTGGCTTAACATCCTGGAACTCCCTACCAAACAGCACGGTGTGGGGGCCTTCACCACACAGACTGCATCAGCCAAGAAGGCAGCTCACCATCATCCACTCAAGGGCAATTAGGGATGGGCAATAAATGCTGGCCTTGGCAGAGATACCCACGCTCCGAGAATGAATGAAGCAAAATTGCTTACAGTAGTCACACAAGATAGTTATGGAAAAGGATAGGACTGGTCCTCAGGTTGAAGTCCTAAATTGGGGGAAGGCTAATTTCGATGGCATCAGACAGGAACTCTCAAAAGTTGAATGGGAGAGGCTGTTTGCAGGTAAAGGGACGTCTGGCAAGTGGGAGGCTTTTAAAAGTGAGATGGGAAGAGTTCAAGGCCGGCATGTTCCTGTTAGATGCAAGGGCAAGGCTGGCAAGTTTAGGAAACCTTGGTTGATGGGGGATATTGAGGGTCTGGTCAGAACAAAGAAGGACGCATATGTCAGGTATAGGCAGCTGGGATCGAGCGAGTCCCTCGAGGAGTATAGGGGATGTAGGACTACACTTAAGAAGGAAATTAGGAGGGCGAAAAGAGCCCATGAGATTTCTCCAGCAGATAAGATAAAGGAGAATCCTAAAAGATTCTATAAGTATATTAAGAGTAAAAGGGTAGCTAGGGAGCGAGTAGGTCCCCTTAAGGATCAGTGTGGCAATCTATGTGTGGAGCCACGGGAAATGGGCGAGGTCTTAAATGAATACTTCTCGTCCGTATTTACCGTGGAGAAGGTCATGGAAGCTAGTGAGTTCAAGGGAGGGAACAGCGATATCCTGGAGCATATCAACATTACAAAGGAGGAGGTGTTGGAGGTTTTGAAGCGCATTAAGGTGGATAAATCCCCAGGGCCTGACCAGGTGTATCCTAAGATGCTATGGGAAGCAAGGGAGGAGATTGCTGGGGCCCTGGCAGAGATTTTTGTATCATCGTTAGTCACGGGTGAGGTAACGGAAGACTGGAGGATAGCTAATGTTGTGCCTTTATTTAAGAAGGGCAGTAGGGATAAGCCAGGGAACTACAGGCCCGTGAGCCTTACATCAGTGGTGGGAAAGTTATTGGAAGGGATTCTGAGAGACAGGATTTATCTGCATCTGGAAAGGCATGGTTTGATTAGGGACAGTCAGCATGGCTTTGTGCGTGGGAAATCATGTCTCACGAATTTGATTGAGTTTTTCGAGGCGGTGACCAAGAGGATTGACGAGGGCAGGGCGATGGACGTTGTCTACATGGACTTTAGCAAGGCCTTTGACAAGGTCCTTCATGGTAGGCTGGTCCTGAAGGTTCGAACACATGGGATCCAGGATGAACTAGCAAATTGGATACAAAATTGGCTTGGTGATAGGAGGCAGAGGGTGGTAGTGGAGGGTTGTTTTTCAGATTGGAGGCCGGTAACCAGTGGTGTGCCGCAGGGATAGGTGCTGGGTCCTCTGCTGTTTGTCATATATATTAATGGCTTGGATGTGAATGTAAAGGGCATGATTAGTAAGTTTGCAGATGACACCAAAATTGGTGGTATAGTGGAGAGTGAAGAAGGTTGTCTAAGGTTACAACAGGATATAGATCAACTGGAAAAGTGGGCAAGGGAGTGGCAAATGGAATTTAACGCAGATAAGTGTGAAGTGATGCATTTTGGGAAGTTAAACCAGGGCAGGACATATACAGTGAATGGCAGGGCCCTGGGGAGTGTTGTTGAGCAGAGAGACCTTGGGGTGCAAGTACATAGTTTATTGAAAGTGGCAACACAGGTAGACAGGGTGGTGAAGAAGGCGTATGGCATGCTTGCCATCATCGGCCGAGGCATTGAGTACAAGAGTTGGGACGTCATGTTACAGTTGTACATAACGTTGGTTAGGCCGCATTTGGAGTGCTGTGTGCAGTTCTGGTTGCCGCACTACAGAACGATGTGATTAAGCTAGAGAGGGTGCAGAAAAGATTCACAAGGATGTTGCCTGGTTTGGAGTGCTTGAGTTATAAAGAGAGATTGGATAGGCTGGTTCTGTTTTCCCTGGAGCGAAGGAGGCTGAGACGGGACATGATAGAGAGATATAAAATTATGAGAGGCGCAGATAGGGTAGATAGCCAGAGTCTGTTTCCCATGGTCGGGGTGACTAAAACTAGAGGGCATAGATTTAAGGTGAGAGGGAGGAGGTTTAAAGGGGATCAAAGGGGTAAATTTTTCACACAAAGAATAGTGGGTATCTGGAATGATCTGCCTGAGGAGGTGGTGGAGGCAGGAACAGTAGTGACATTTAAGAGGCATCTGGACAGGTACTTGAATGAGCAAGGCATAGAGGGATATGGAATTAATGCAGGCAGGTGGGATTAGTATAGATAGGCATTATGGTCGGCATGGACGCGGTGGGCCGAAGGGCCTGTTTCGATGCTGTACGACTCGATGACTCTATTTGATTTGTGAAGATTTTCCACACAAAAACAGCTGCCCAATAGACAAAACTTTCTTCGAGTATTTTCTCACATGAAAATTTGAATCATGCTGCATGTTTCATTTGGGTGATCTCAAAGCATTTTAACTTTGTGTGCTCAGCAAGACCCAGGGAACAGTGATTTCACCTGGAGAGCTTTTCAGTATTGATGAATCTACACAGGAACATTGCAAGGTCAACTCTGAAATCTTTCTTCTTCACTCTGACAAATTATTATAACAACCTTTTATGTATTGTTTAAATTTTTAATGGTATAGTCACTTTGCTCTTGTTTCTAGATAACTGGGGATTTCAGGGATGTAACGTCATCCTGTCATCGATTATAGATCAGTGCATTGTGTGCAGTGTGAGGCTCAGCTTCACATGCCCTGTATATGCCATAACCTTTTTTTTGTATAGTGGAATGACAATTTACATTCAATCTTGATTCATTTATGAATGATAAATTAGGACTTTCAGAACAAATATTTTCCAGCATTGCCAAGTCTTTCTGGAATTTCTAAATGACAATAATTATCGGACAATATCAGAGCAACATAAAGAACCATTGGATGGTTCTTAATTCAGTCATAGTGCATGAGCTAGAACTGGTGCAATGTCCTTGACTGCATATACTGCATGGTTTATGAAACAAAACTGTTTCATTTCAACTTGAATGTATTTTCACAAGTGTTTGCTTCACTTCATGTTCTGTGTGTTGCTGTTATTAAAATTGCAATTCAAATGGCAGTAACAACAAAGTCAGATTTTCACCCCCTCACCATTTTTTCCCAAAAAATGAGGATTACTGGATCTTAACCATCCATCACCTGAATGCCCTGTAATTAACACCAGGTAGGTTGTCAGCTATCAGCAGTCTCACCCAGTTGCTGAAGAAGCTCATTGTCAATACATGTTAGAGAGTAACATAAGCTGGGTTGAGAATTCACTGATTGAATTAGCTAGTACATTTATTGAGGTGGGGTGGGGAGTGGGGAAGGGTTGAGAATAAGTTATTGAAAAAGGCTAGCATGTGTATATACAGCAATAAAAAGCTCAACTTGTATGCCATTAATTCAGTCCTATGTCCAAAATAACAATTATTCTCAAAAAGCATGAAAAAGACAGATCTATTTCAATAAAATCAGTTATCAGTTCGGTCTGCCTTGTATCATTGCTTCCCTCCTGTGGACAGCAACTCAGGTAATGTACTGAGGTCAATGGTAGTGAAATTATTGTTTGCTTTTCGAATTTAATTGCTGGGTCAGGGAAACATAAATACTCGAGTTCAGGCAGTGCACATGATATGTATCTTAGATCAATGATGATGTGAATGCTTCCATTAGTCACTCTACTGTAATCATTGTTTGTTTTATTAAGGAGTACTTGGTTTCTCGAAGAAAATTGCTCTATTTCACTGACCCATCATCAACCTGTTAGCTTCACTTTAAGCAGAGTCCCTGTGGCCTTCTAACCTACTTTTGTTGAGTGCTTCTCCTCCACTGCTTCCCAAAGTGAAATGGAACACCAATTAAAAAGGATATTGTTTCGGCCTTCATTATTGACAATTTGAGCAAGACATTTTTAATATCTATGACCACCTTTTGGGGTTGAAGTAGATCAGAAACTTTATGGTGGGAATGAAGGATATTCTGGAATCTGTCCAAAGCTGCAACATATCACAAGGCAACTTTTTTAGTATGACAGAATTTAAAAAAATTAATTTTCCCACCAATCCAATTGACCAAAATGAAATTAATTTCAATGAAACAATTTATATTAGTATTTAGCACAAAAGACAGCGTTCTGTCTTGGACCAACCATGATGCTTTACTCTTAAGTGAAACAGTGCCAATGAAATGTAGAATCACAGAGTCATACAGCGCAGAAACAGGCCCTTTGGCCCATCGTGTCTGTGCCGGCCATCAAGCACCTACCTATTGTAATCCCATTTTCCAGCACTTGCCCCGTAACCTTGTATGCTATGGTGTTTCAAGTGCTTATCTAAATACTTCTTAAATGTTGTGATGGTTCTTGCCTCTACCACCCCTTCAGGCAGTGCGTTCCAGATTCCAACCACCCTCTGAGTGAAAAAAATTTCCTCAAATCCCCTCTAAACCTCCTGCCCCTTACCTTAAATCTATGCCCCCTGGTTATTGACCCCTTCACAGAGGGAAAAAGTTTATTCCGATCTAACCTATCAATGCCCCTCATAATTTTGTATACTATGAGTAATGCAGATTTTGACCTGCCCACCAGGCTCTAACTATTTTTCTGTTATAAATCTGGGCACTGATTGCTTACTTTGCTTATTTTAGGTAGGTATCTAGCTATAGATTGATGGAATCTTTTCTCAAAGTAGTATGGTATTAAAACGTACAGCCAACAGTATCTGTGAATTAAAAGGTTTAAAGCAAATATATGACCTGTTTTATCTGATAGCAGATTTAGTAGAATTCTTATTCTTTTAATGTGTGTGAGTGATCAAACCAGCCATTTGGTTTGACATTGATTCAAACGGTTTTCCTGAGGCTCCCCGGTGGCTTTGTGGGTAAACGATTCGTGCTGGGTTACCATCTAGTTATTCTTGTGTCACACACACTTTTCAGCAGTCACGGAATAGTGAACATGAGTGGGAAGCCAGGGAGATTTCTTTCCCTCCTCCCTTCTCCACAGCACTAGGACCAATTGCAGAGTCCCAAATAGTACCCTGCCCGAGACACTGGTGTTCTTCCAATCTGGCAGGAATTCTGTCGGATTAGTGATGGTGCAGCCTTTGCTCCCACTTGCCAGTCAGCACTCTATTCTTGGCAGAAATTCCAGGCTAAAGCTCATTTTAATTTTTGTGTGGGGCTCCTGGTATTACTTTGGGTCCCGCTAGATCATCCATCACAGATGGAGAGAGGAAAATTGCTGCAACATCTGCTACAGGGTTTGTTTCTAAATTTACCATTAATTCTTATTAAATTCCTTGCTTTGCCCTGTGCAATCAATTGCTATTCAATCTATTACGTCAAGCAATGTGGCCATATAATTAGCAAAATTATTTTCTGCTGACTTAGCAATGTTAAATGCCAGGAAAGCAATGTCTGATACAGAGGGATGGATTTTATGCTCTCCCCCATGGTCATTTTGAAAGTGGGGAGAGCATTTAATCATGTGGGATGGTGGCGGGTGGGGACCCCGCCAGCTTCCCGCCTCCACGCCAGTTCAGTCTGTGGACAGAAGGCCTGCGGACGGCCTTCTCACCCTGCCGCCAATTGAGGCCCTCAAGTGGGAAATCAATGCCCAATTAAGGACCTATTCCCGCCGCTGTCAGTATTAGCCCAGCAGCAGGCGAGCCAGTTGCCACACGGGGAGCATGACAAGCGAACCCATGCAGGTTACTTGCCGGCTCCCAGTGGTGTAGGAGGTTCCTCATTCAAAGTGCCTGATCGAAGGACCCAGCATTGAGAAGGGGGGTGCCCGTTGAGATCCACCCCCCTCCCCTTTCTGCCGACCCCCTACACCCCGCTTCCCCATGACCCCCAACCCCTCAAAACCCCTCCTGCCATGACTTACCTGTAGCCTGGGTCCATCGATGATCCTGGGTCCTGGGTGGGTGCATTACTGGCAGCAGTCACTGCCTCCATGGTGGCGCTAATGAGTAAAAGAACTGCCGGCCTCTGATTGGCCAGCAGCTCTCAGTGGGTAGGATTTCTATCCCTGGGGTCCTTAATCCCAGGGAAGGCCCATTGCTGTCCAGTTAAGTGCCTCATTGGCACGTGATGCAGCGGGCCTTCCCCAAAGGAAGCGAAGCAGGGCTCTCACTGGCTCCTTAGTTGATTGGCAAGACCCCCATTGCCTCCTGTAAATACTGCCCATATTGTTGCTAAGGCATCACCGTTGGAAAATACATCAGATATTTTAACTTCCCAGATATGATGGGCATATTCTGTGTTCGCCATCTCTTCTGGCAGACAAAAATAGATGAAATGTGGATCAGTCTACTTTTCAATAGATTAGAGAAACGTATGGTAATCTATGTAGGTTTATGGTGTCCAGTTCATATAATTTGTTATGAGCCCCCAGTGGAATGATCAATTCCATCAGCTTCACTCCCCTGCACAAAATCCTCACTCTTGCCATTGATTCCATCTCCCTCTCCAGTCATTATTTCAGCTTGAACCAGACTGTTTATAATTTTGACATTCTACTCAACCCCAAACTGAGCTGCTGACATTATAGCCTCTTCATCACAAAGACCACCTACTTTCATAACATCGCCCACCTCTGCCTGTGTCTCAGGCAATCAGCTGCTGAAACTTTTATTAAATTTTTTGTCATTTCTATTTTCAACAATTCTAATGCTCTCCTGGCTCCCATTCTGCAGCCTCCATAAATTTAAGTTCATTCAGAACTCTGCTGCCATATCCCATCCTGCAACAAGTCCCACTTACCCGTCATTCCTGGCATGGCTGATCTACAATAATTCCCAGTCACACAACATTTAAAATTTAAAATTTACATACTCATGTTCGATGACCTTGCCAACCACCACCTCCCTGCCCTCATCCCTGAAACCTCCTCTAGCCCAACACTCCACTATGTGCCTGTGATTTTCCAGAGGCAGCAAGGGTGCCGCCACTGGGGCCGAAAGCAGAGGGTGACCCTGCTGCAGCGGGTGGCAGGACCCGGGGCAGCATTTTACAGGTGGCAGCTATTAAGTGCCATCCAATTATGGATGTTGGCCCACTCCCAAGAGTTGCCAACCCAATCACCTGCGGTGGCCACTGCTGGGGCTGCACCCAGAAGATGAGGGCACATCAATGGACGTGCGCCCTCAAAGTAAGGTAAGTTGGGTTTGGGGGCGTCGGGATCAGTGAGGCAGGCCCTGGCGAGAGGAGGGGACATCACTGTGGGAAGGTGGCACTGATGCGGAGGGGGTAGCTATTTCTGCCAGGGGGCCCCTTTGTAGGCCCAAGAGTGCCCAAAAAGGAGGGCACTATTCCCAGAGCCCACTGGAGGCCATCAGGGTTTACTTGGTTGTCTCCCCACATGGTGGAGGGTCCCCCCCGCCACTGATAAAATGCCAGCAGAGGCAAGACGAGGCCTTTAATTTGTCACTGAAGTATTCAATTGAGCTCCAGGCAGGCAGGCCATCTACCACCTATCCCGCTGCTGACAAAATGGCAAGGCAGTGGGAAGGCATCAGGCATGCCATCCGACTCCTTCCCATGCCATTTTGTCAGCCTTCCCACCACCAAGCCTGTCGCTAAATGCCCTGTAAAATTTTGGCCTGTGTTTCGCTGACTGGGGTCTCTTCTACATCTCCTTACCCTGACACCCCACCATTGGCAGCCCTACTTATAGCCACCTATGACCCACACTCTGGAATTCCCTCCTTAAACCTCTCTATCTCTCTGTTTTTCTGTACCATTTTAAGACCATTCATCAAATGCATCTCTTTGAACAAGATTTTGGTCACCCCCTCCTAATACTTAGCTCTTTGGCTTGGCGTTCAATTATTCCTTATGCCTCTGTGAAGTGGCTGAAACATTCTTCTGTGTGAAAAATGCTATAGAACATATGAACATATGAATTAGGAGCAGGAGTAGGCCACTCGGCCCCTCGAGCCTGCTCTGCCATTCAATAAGATTATGGCTGATCTGAATGTAACCTCGACTCCACATTCCCGCCTACCCCCGATAACCTTTCAACTTCTTGCTTATCAAGAATCTATTTACCTCTGCCTTAAAAATACTTAAAGACTCTGCTTCCACTGCCTTTTGAGGAAGAGAGTTCCAAAGACTCACGACCCTCTGTGAGAAAAAATATTCTCCTCATCTCTGTCTTAAATGGGCGACCCCTTATTTTTAAATAGTGACCCCTAGTTCTAGATTCTCCCACAAAGGGAAACATCCTTTCCACATCTACTCTGTCAAGACCCCTCAGGATCTTATATGTTTCAATCAAGTCACCTCTTACTCTTCTAAACTCCAGCGGATACAAACCTAGCCTGTCCAACCTTTCCTCATAAGACAACCCGCCCATTTCAGGTATTAGTCTAGGACACCCTCTCTGAACTGCTTCCAACGCATTTACATCCTTTCTTAAATAAGGAAACCAATACTGTACACAGTACTCCAGATGTGGTCTCACCAATGCCCTGTATAACTGAAGCATAACCTCCCTACATTTGTACTCAATTCCCCTCACAATAAACGATAACATTCTAGTAGCTTTCCTAATTGTTTGCTGAACCTGCAGACTAATCTTTTGTGATTCATGCATTCAGACACCCAGAATCCTCTGCAACTCAGAGCTCTGCAATCTCTCACCATTTAGATAATATGCTTTTTTAAAATTCTTCCTGTCCAAAATGGACAATTTCATATTTTCCCACATTATACTCAATTTTCAGATATGTGCCCTCTAACTTAATCTGTTTATATCCCTTTGTAGCCCCCTTATGTCCTCTTCACAACTTACTTTCCTACCTACCTTTGTGTCATCAACAAATTTAGCGACCATACCTTCGAACCCTCCACCTAAGTCATTTATATAAATTGTAAAAAGTTGAGGCCCCAGCACAGATCCCTGCGGCACACCACTCATTACATCTTGCCAACCAGAAAATGACCCATTTATGCCTACTCTCTGTTTCCTGTTAGCTAGCCAATTTTCTATCCATGCCAATATGTTACCCCCTACATCATAAGCTTTTATTTTCCACAATAACGTTTGATGTGGTACTTTGTCAAAGCCTCCTGGAGATCTAAGTACAGTACATCCACAGGTTCTCCTTTATGCACAATATGTGTTACTTCTTTAAAGAACTCCAATAAATTGGTTAGACATGATTTCCCTTTCACAAAACCATGTTAACTCTGCCTAATTACCTTCAATTTCTCTAAGTGCCCTACTATAACACCTTTAATAATAGCTTCTAAAATTTTCCCGAAGACAGATGTTAAGCCAACTGGCCTGTAGTTTCCTTCTTTCTGTCTCCCTCCCTTTTTGAATAAAGGAGTTACATTCACTATTTTCCAATCTAATGGAAACTTCCCCAAATCTAGGGAATTTTGGAAAATTAAAACCAACACATCAACTATCTCACTAGCCACTTCTTTTCTTTTCAAAGCCAAGAACAAATAGGTGTTTCTTGTGTCCAGCACTACTATGGCACAAATGATGGGAAATACATCTGATGACTAATTTCTGTCTTTTTTCAGTTTGAATATACATATTTGGGCAGACCTATTCTATCCCACCTTCCCCTTCACTTCCAGCAGAAGATCCTGAAAGTGGTGGTGACTGTCATGAGTTCTTTATGTTGTCTGATGCAAATGAGATGCGTGGAGTCCAGTTTGCTGAAGATCTCAAACAGGTTTATTAATAGCTAAACTATTATATACAGTACAGAGCAAACTATTTACAGAACCTTCATCTGGGTGTTACAGTTGAACAGTGACTCTGGCTTCAAATCACATGGCTACATCCGGGTACTTGGCTTATTAGCATTCTGAGATCTGAAAGGGACATCACTCTTAAGGCAATCATACAACATCCCCTTTCTTTCCCTTTGTGGGAGAATCTAGTACTTGTCTCAGGTCTGTTTCACTGTGGACTTCGTGTATCGGCTTGCATTTACGCAGGTCTCTGGAGCTCTCCTTGCTGCTGTTGCCCTGTTGCTGCTCCTGTCTTCTGTTTGCTTGTGTCCTTACTGTGACTTCTGGCTGCGTCTTTGGAGCCAGACTTCTTGCATAGGCGGGCCCAGTGTCCTTTTGCACCACATGCCTTGCACAGATCTTGAAATGCAGGCTAACTTCACAGTGAATGGGATAAACCACACTTACCACACAGCTTGCTCGCTTTTTTTTGACCTGGTTATCATGCTGATACTGTTGGCTGAAGCTAGTGCTTGCAGGTGCTGTTGTCCAGCTACAATGGCTTCGTAATTCCTGCCATCTTCTAGCAGCGCATCAATGCTGTGACCTTTCTTTTTCCCCAAGAGGTCTTTCTGAAATGCTTCAATGGATGTTGAGACAATCACCAGTTCCATTAGATGCTCCAACAGCTCAGTTTCTGAAAAATTGCATGTGTTGCCCTTACTACAGCATCTACTGATGAACTGATCTATTGATTCCTGAGACTGTTGCCTGTATGACATCAATTCTAGGCAGTGAATTCTAAAATTCACTCTTAATCGGAGCTGATCTTCCAGCACTTTCCATATCTTTGTGGGATCTTTCTGGTCCTCTTCAGATAAGCCAGAGGTATTGATTCTGTATAATCCCTCATTTCCAACTGCTATCAGTATGTTCACAGCCTGCTTCTCTGCTTCTACAGTCACTTGGTCTGTGAAGCATAACTGCATTCTTTGTTTAAAAAGTTTGAATTCAGATAGGATATCATTGGCCTTCCAGTTCATGCTGGGAAATTTGGTATCCATCTTTTTGCTTTTTTTTTTGCTTTCTGCTCTATATTTAACTCTGTTCTTTCACTCTGTGCTGTTTTTCCTTTAATAAATTCTCTGTTATCTGTACCAGCTGCTTGGATGGAGAGGAGCAGGTGTTTGACAGTGTTCTGTATTTATCTTGTTTGCAGCATTTAAGCTTGTCTGTTCACACAGATGTTCAATAGGCAGTTCGATTGTTTTTTTTGGATAATAAAAGCAAAATACTGCAGATGCTGGAAATCTGAAATAAAAACAGAAAGTGCTGGAAATACTCAGCAGGTCAGGCAGCATCTGTGGAGAGAAGCAGAGTTAGTGTTTCAGGAGTGTGACCTTTCATCAGAATTCATTACTGCTTTTTTTAAAGAGCTTGTTTATGTTCTTCAAGCTCAAGTGGCTTAATGTTTTTTTTAGCTGTGGCTGTGTGAATGGAAACTCTTCTTCACACTCGACTGGTTTAATGATTTTTTTAAACTTTGGCTGCGTGAATGGAGACTCTGCAGTGATCAGGGTTTTCCCACACTTTATGACACCTCCTGTAATGGCGCCAACCTCGATCAGCCTGGGAGAGGAATCGGGTTATTCCTGTTTTTCTTTCACGGTGCCTTTGAAAAAAAATCAATTTCTTAAAAACTTCAAAGCTTGTTCTTTTTTCCTGGGATTCCTTGACCATCAACACAACGACTCACTCAATCATAGGAATTTGCTTGCAGCCTGTGGTTCTGTGCTCTGTTTTCTACAGCTGGAGGTAAGTTCTTTTTTCTTTCCACTGTTTAGGCCAGTATTTCTTTTGAAATTTCTCTCTTTGGACTGTAGGAAGGGTTGTTTCAAAGTTGTTTTACCTCTGATCTTCAAGCTCAGATCTTGTGTTTGCAACATAGCTGCCACCATATAATGAGTTCTTTATGTTGTCTGATGCAACATAAATGAGATGTGTGGAGTCCAGTTTGCTGAAGATCTCAAACATGTTTATTAACAGCTAAACTATTATATACAGTACAAAGCAAACTATTTACAGAACTTTCATCTGGGTGTTACAGTTGCAGAGTGATTCTGGCTCTGGTATTTGGCTCATTAGCATACTGAGATCTTAAAGGGACATCACTCTTAAAGCAATCATACAACAGAGACAGGGAGACAAGTGGGGAAGCAACATTGTAACATTGACTTCATATTTGACCCTGAGATGAGCTTCCAACCACATATTCACACCATCACTTGGACCACCTATTTCCACCTTCGTAACATCACCCAATTCTTCCCCTGTCTCATCTCATCTGCTGCTGAAACCCTCATCCATGCCTTTTTACCTCCAGGTTTCTCTGTTCTAATGCACTTCTGGCAGGTATCTCACATTCTACCCTCTGTAAATTTGAGGCCATTAAAAACAACTGCTGTCTGCATCCAAACTCACACCAAATCCTGTTTACCCGTCACCCCATGCTTGCCCATCTACATGGCCTCCATGTTAAGCAACACCTTGACTTTAAAATTCTAATGCTTGTTTTCAGATACCTCTGTGGCCTTGCCTCTCCTACCTCGGTAATCTCCTCCTACCCCACAATCCTGTGAGGTATCTGAACTCGTCTTATCCTGGCCTCTTGACCATCCCCGATTTTAATTGGCCCACTATTGGTGGCCATGTCTTCAGCTTCACCTAGGCCCCAAAGCGCTGGAATTTCCTTCCTAAACCTTTCAGCCACTCTACCTCACTTTCCTCTTTCAAGACACTCTATAATACCTACCTCTTTGCTTGACTCTGCTTTTGGTGATCTGCCTTAATATCTCTTTATGTGGCTCAGTGTCATGTTTTGTTTTATAATGTTCATGTGAAGTGCCCATAATGTTTATTATATTAAAGGTGCTATATAAATCCAATTTGCTGTTGTAGTTATTCCCAGAAGCCATTCCCCTTGGAATACAGAATGAACAGAGGTCATGCAGAGCAGGACAAGCTGCTGAAAGAGGGAGCAGGAGGAGGGGGAGAAGAGTTCTCAGCAGGAGACCATATCCACCCAGGGTGTTCAGGCAGAAATTCTGCTAGCTGAACCTGAGCAAGGAACAACATGTCAGATGTCTGTGCTTCTGTAAGGACATCATCGCTGTTCTCTGCCACCTACTGCAGCCAAAATGCCAATCTCAGAGCCGAGCAAGGACGGCATTGCCAGTAGCTGTGAAGGTGACCTTACTGATGAGCTTTTATGTGTTTGGCTCCTTCCAAGTTGAAGCTGGAGATATTAACAATATCTCACAGTTTTCTGCCCATGGTTTTGTGAGAGAGGTCACTAATGATCTTTATTCATTGAGAACATTTCATTCCGTCTTGCCAGAGTGCAGCAGACGGAGCAAACACATGGCTTCACCAGGATTGCAGGCTTCCCCATGGTTCAGGGTGCCATCGACTGCTGCGCATCACTTTGAGGGTGCTGCATGTCAACTCTGCCAAAAGGAATTCCAGTCCCTCAACGTCCACCTGATGTGTGATCATGCACAGTGAATCATGCAGGCCGTGTCTGGTATCCTGGCAGTAATCCTGATGCCTTCATTCTGCAGCTGTTCACTGCAGCAGCTGCATTTGAACCACCAAGGCAAAACAAAGGATGGCTGCTGGGCGAAAAGGGCTATCTGGGGAGCACATGACTCTGGTGCGCAACCGTGGCACAGGTTTGCAGCACACATACAATGAAAGCCATGCTGCCACACAAAATATGACAGAGCAGGCCATTGGTATTCAGAAACAATCTTCCGCTGCCTGAACCACTCTGGAGGAGTCTTGCAGTACTTGGCAAAGCAGGTGTCAAAATTTATGGTGGTCTGCTGCATGATGCATAACCTCACCATCATGAGGGGCCAGCCCTTGCCACCATCGATACAGTGAGCTGCTGAGAGCAGGAGCATGAGGAAGATGAGGAAGAGCAATTTCATCAGAAGGAAGATGAGAAAGGGCAGAGGCAACCTAGACAGCTTCTTTCTGGCCAGGCTGACCGTGAAGAACTTATCTGAGTGTGATACCAGTAACGATGACCCCAATTCTCTATTCACCAACAGTCCCATACCTTATCCTCCCTCTGTCACTGACCATCACGGTGTCCACTTGACCACAAAATAAAAGCCAGAAGAAAATAAGCATTCAAACCAAATTTATAAATGAAATCATGCCACAATGCATGCAAAAGTCAATAATCACCATTGTGCATTGCCTTGGTGCCTCTCCCGTGTCCCTTTGCCTGTCCCCGTGCTCCTATGCAGTCCTACCCTAGTAGCCATGGCATAGTTGGTGGAAGGCTGCCAACTTTCAGTGGAGGGGACTGCAGATGGCCTTGGAGGACCAACTTGAGCAATTCTGAGCCTGTCAGGCCTGCCTACAGAATACAACATCTTGGCATGGATGGCAGCAGTCTGGACTGTCTGGCTGACAGACAATGGCAAGGGATGGGAGGACAAATGCTGTTTTCCTGAAAGAGGATTGCATGTTCATGCTCCATGGAGCCACTGCCACTCCCCTGGGGCAGTGCTTTAGCAAGCCTGGTAATCTGTTCGACAACAAAGTGCTGGACTGCTGTGACACCCTGCAAACCCCTTTGCACACTGTAATCAATGGCCATGAGGATAGCAGTCTGAGCTTTCACTGCAGCACTCAGAGGTTGGGTGACTGCTGCCTGTGCCACAATGGAGCTGTAACATTGCCATCAGATGCTGTATCAAGTTTGGGTCAACAAGTGTGCGAACAGATTTGGTCACCATTTCCACACTGGAAAGATCTTCACAAAACCCTGTGCCAAGTTGGTACTGGACTCCTCCATACTCCTTGACATTGACCATGTTTTCAGTCAGGCTTCCCAACACACCAAGCATTTGTTTTAATGAAAGGTCATTGACCTGAAACATTAACTCTGTTTCTCTCTCCACAGATGCTTCCAGACTTGCTGAGCATTTCCAGCATTTTCTGTTTCTGTTTCAGATTTCCAGCATCCATAGTATTTTGCTTTTGCACCAAGCATTTTGTTGTGCATGCCGATCAGTCTTCTTCTATAGGTCATCCCATTGAAATCCTCAACTAAGTCCTTTGCAGTGGAATCCATGTGTGAACTCGCCAGCCGGCCACCTGACACCTGTGCTATCCTTTCTCCCTGCCCTGGCTTCACTGCACTCATGCCAGTGTCTCACCACATGCAGCTCTCATCTCTGATCTATCCACTGAATTATGAGTAGTGTCAGTATCTGAGTTGGTGGCTACAAGTGTGAGATTGAGTGACAGTGCATCTTTATCATCACTGTCTTCTTGTCCTCCATTGCCTGGCCAGTTGCACTTCTAGGGAATCTGAAAGGAGAAAAGCACAAGGGCATGGTTATGGTGCAGAGAGCAGGAGAAAAGAAGAGGTGCATGTTTACACCATGTTTAGCTTGTAGATCAGAAGAGGGTGTGGGATGAGGCAGAGGTGGAATGTGAGAAAGAGGATTAGGCATTTTTGATGGTTTAAGCCCCACCGCTGACCACGAGTTTCTATGCTGTACTACTCTATGACCTCAGCAATGGGCATCCCAATAATGGCCAGCATTGTCTCCTCTATGGGGTGAGGACATGTAAGTACACTTATCTCCCTTCAGTTTGTTCCTGTTGTCTCAAGTTGTGCACCACCTTATCCTGCAAGAGAGAGGGAAGTGTGTCAGTGAGTGTTGTGAAAACTGTTTGGCTGATGTAGTTGTCATGGTTGAATAGCTGGCAGTAGAATAGAATTGGCCTTTATAGCCACTCCAGGCGCTGCTTCACAAACCACTGACCACCTCCAGGCGCGTATCCATTGTCTCTCGAGATAAGGAGGCCCAAAAGAATAGCTGGCAGTACGTTCAAGCTGTGTCATGTGGGTGTGATATCTGTAGCAGTGTTAAGTGTGTGAGGGTGAGTTGAAACATATGTATGCCAGGTATGAGTCCTGATTGATAAAGATTGTTAGTAGATGAGTGATAGGGATGTGGTGAATTGAGCAGTGTCTGAGGCTAGTGGTGCTGCTGGTAGGATATGGCATTTGAAGATGCATTCACTGACCTTGACCACTCTTGTGTGGTTATTGAACATCTTGTGACACTGCATCGAGGTCCTCAGGAATTGACTCCTGGCAATGACTGCCACAGCTATCTGCTTCCACTGCCTTTTTAGCATGTGTCTGGAGGATGTCCTGGCCCCCTGCATATACAGGACATCTATCTTACTTTCCACCTCCTGCACCAAGGCCTCCAGTGCAGCATCTGAAAATCTTGGAGCTTCCTCTCTCCCATATTGTGCTGTTCTTCAATGTTTCATAGGTCAGATACACTTCCTGCCTATCTGCCAGCCCCCACTCCAGCCCAACAACTTTCTTGTAAGTGCGATTCAAGAGATTAGTGAGTTTGTTTTCAGCAGAAACTGCTAATGAGTTTCTCAGCTGGGGCTAGATTTCCTGCTGATTCCTGCTTACTTATATTCATCCCAATCAGTGTTGTTCAAAATGCAATGATGAAGCATATCAAAGACTGATATTTATCTGTGAGTCTTGCTAATATTGCACAGTCTGTTAGAATAGTGCGATTAAATATTAGAGATATTTCTGTATGTAGTGTACCTATTCCTGAATGACACATAGTAATTCACCAGTTTTATCTTGTTCTTTTAATTTAGATTTAGAAATCCAGTGTGGGGAAGTCAACCCTTGGCATTTATGATGTTAATTCCGATTTTCATAGACCAGCTTGTAAACCAAAAACAGATAAAACTTGGTTTACACAAAACAGAATCAACAGCATAAGAACCAGAAGCACTTCTTGGATTCCAGATCCTGGAAGCTGAATTAAAGAATCCACAACATGAAAGGTTCTATCATTGGATCATAGGTGTTGAGTATGCTTGTAGTCATATTGCTACTTTCAAATTGATGTAAAGTAGTTTTGATTGTACATTGATGATTTTACTCCAAAGTACATTGAAGCCAATTTTGTGGGGCAGTTTTATGTTCTGATGCGAGTGAAATACCAGTGGTTGTGGATCAACCCCAATCCTGCCCCCACCCCGTTATATATCCTGCTGATTTTCGTTTCTATTTGAAAGGTAAATGAAAGAAAGACTTGCATTTATGTTGCGCTTTTCATGACCTCAGGACATCCCAAAGCACTTTACAACCATTGAAGCACTTTTGAAATGTAATCACTATTGTAGGAAGTAAGGCAGCCAATTTGTCCACAGCAAGCTCTGGCAAACAGCAATTAAATCAATAATCACTGTTTTAGATTTTAATTGGGGACAAATGTTAGCCAGGACACTGGGGAGAACTCCCCTGTTGTTCTTTCAAATAGTGCTTTTGGATCATTTACATTCACCTGAGAGGGCAGCAGACCTTGGTTTAATGTCTCATCCAAAAGATGGTGCCTTTAATAGTGCAGCACTCCTTCAGCACTGCATTGGAGTGTCAGCCTAGATTATATCCTCAATCTCTGGAGTGGGACTCGAATTTACAATGTCCTAACTTAGAGGTCAGATTGCTACCACTGAGCTACAACTTACACTAAATTGTTTGCCGTTGCTGGAAATGACCATGCATTGAAGAGAGCTCCTTGTGACCTACATTGATTTACAGTGTTGTAGAGGAGTTACGCTGCCAATTATCTTGTGTCAGCCATTTACGATAACTCTTTAGGGAAGATATTCTATCATGCCAATCAGGGCAGTTCTGCTTTGTGTCAATATGTGCATTAGCATCGCAAAGGTACCATCTAAGAATATATCTGTGCCTTTTCAGAAATAGTGAACTTTTAAACACGTACCCTTAAGTTTATGTGAAGTGGGAATTTAATTCAGAGGAGTTATTGATTTGAGCTCAAAATATTTATTTTATTTCTTTAATCAATGTATTTTATTTTAAAGTAGTTGGAAATCTTAATTCCTTATTGCTGGAGAACAGGGTGGGCTGGTTTAAAATAGAGGCAGAGTACCTATTGGCACTTCATTTAAGCCAGCTGTTATTATAACTCCCAGATTTCAGGAGGTGTGTGAGGCCCATGCTATGGCAGTGAGGGCTTCATAAATGTTCAGATGTTGGGGTCGAATGAGGTGATTCAGATGTCAACACTATTTTCACACCATGCATCGCAACTCACAAACAGCGCCAAATGTGGAAAGCTGGCGTTAGGAGGATCTAAGGTTAGAAGAGGCCCACCATAGTAAGTTTTAGTAAATTTTTAATGGTTTCCTTCTGGGACAGGAAGAGCATGAGCACTCTTTCGGGCACAACAAGGAAGCTTGAACTTCCTCTTTGTGAGCTTCTGCCCCCACCCGACATTGGCTTCCTGCCAGTGACCTCCTGTCACCCAAAGTCCTGCTCCCACTTGCCAGCTTCCTTGTCATTCCCATCAGCATTGAATAGGAGACTCACTTGGAAAATGATACCAAGCTCAGTCGCCTGGCCCCTCCACCATGCCACATTGAGTCGAATTCGGGGGTTAAAATAAAAGATTTGCCGCTGCCTGCTCATCATTGCCTTTGCAATTGAATGAAGTTTTTTTTTAAAAAAAGAATTCTCACCATTGTGCAGATTTCAGTTCTGTACCAATTGTGCTTTTAAATGCAAAATGCAAGCAAGTGGAAAAATGCTGAATGCTCAGCATCACAGAGGTGTAAAATGTCTTGCTTCATTGCGTTTGCACCTGGTGATATGTCACTTTGTCGTGGAGATAGAACTGTGTAATCACTTTCCCTGTTTGTGCCACCTTTACGCAACTTTTCAGCATTTTTCTCAGCTCACTTACTTTTAGCACAGCAATTGTCAATAAGAGCAACATTTTTCCCTTACAATTTCTTTACTCTGCTACACAAAGTGAATTTCCATTTTTCTGCACCCATTACTTATTAATAGATCAATTCAGGCACATCATGAAAGTTTGCAAATGTGAGGTCCATTTGCTTCAGTTTCTACAAAACAGAAATTCTCTTTATTATTCATTCATGGGATGTGAGCATCACTGGCAAGATTAGCCCATCACTAACTGACTTTGAGAGGGCGATGGTGAGCCGCCTTATTGAATCGCTGGAGTCTGTGTGGTGAGGGTACTCCCACAGTGCTGTTAGGGAGGGAGTTCAAAGATTTTCACCCAGCTACAATGAAGGAATGTCAATATATTTCCAAGTCAGGGTGGTGTTTGACTTAGAGAGGATCTTGCAAATGGTCGAATTCCCATGCACCTGTTGTCCTTATTCTTCTAGGTGGTGGAAGTCGTGGGTTTAAAAGGTGCTGTTGAAGAGGCCTTGGCGAGTAGTTGCATTGCATCTTGTAGATGGTACACTGCTGCCACTATATGCTGGTGGTGGAAGGGGTGAGTGGACTGCTTTGTTTTGGATGGTGTTGAACTTTTTGAGTGTTATTGGAGCTGCACTCATCCAGGCAAATGGGGAGTATTTCATCACCACCACCTTCTCAAGGGCAGTTAGGGATGGGCAAGAAATGCTAGCCTTGCCAGCGATGCCCACATCCCATGAAAGAATAAAAAAAAACTTGTGTCTTGTAAATGGAGAAAAGGCCTTGGGGAGTCAGAAGGTGGGTTACTCGCTGCAGAATACCCAGCCTCCCACCTGCTCTTGCAGTCTTGGTATTAATGTGTCCAGTCCAGTTAAGTTTCTGGTCAATGGTGACCTCCAGGATGTTGATAATGGGGGAAATTCAGCGATGGTAATACTGTTGAATGTCAAGGGGAGGTGCTTATAATCTCTCATGTTAGACATAGTCATTACCTAACACTTGTGTGGCATGAATGTTATTTGCCACTTCTGTTCCTGAGTGTTAAATTTATTTTTATTTTTATTTCTAAACTTTCTCTATCACTGTAGTCTGGAGGATGAGGGAAGAAAAATACTGTGAATATTTCACAGTTGCCCTTCTTTTAAATTGCTGCAGCCTCACCCTTCCCACCCCACACTCCAAAACCCCATGCTAGTGTGCAAGCTCCCAGAGATAACTGCTGTGCAGATTGTTCTCATCTCTTTGGCCTCCTTGTCTCGAGAGACAATGGGTAAGCGCCTGGAGGTGGTCAGTGGTGTGTGGAGCAGCGCCTGGAGTGGCTAGAAAGGCCAATTCTAGAGTGACAGGCTCTTCCACAGGTGCTGCAGAAAAATTTGTTTGTCGGGGCTGTTACACAGTTGGCTCTCTCCTTGCGCCTCTGTCTTTTTTCCTGCCAACTGCTAAGTCTCTTCGACTCGCCACACTTTAGCCCCGCCTTTATGGCTGCCCGCCAGCTCTGGCGAACGCTGGCAACTGACTCCCACGACTTGTGATCAATGTCACAGGACTTCATGTCGCGTTTGCAGACGTCTTTAAAGCGGAGACATGGACGGCCAGTGGGTCTGATACCAGTGGCGAGCTCGCAGTACAATGTGTCTTTGGGGATCCTGCCATCTTCCATGCGGCTCACATGGCCAAGTCATCTCAAGCGCCGCTGACTCAGTAGTGTGTATATGCTGGGGATGTTGGCCGCCTCGAGGACTTCTGTGTTGGAGATACGGTCCTGCCACCTGATGCCAAATATTCTCCGGAGGCAGCGAAGATGGAATGAATTGAGACGTCGCTCTTGGCTGACATATGTTGTCCAGGCCTCGCTGCCATAGAGCAAGGTACTGAGGACACAGGCTTGATACACTCGGACTTTTGTGTTCCGTGTCAGTGCGCCATTTTTCCACACTCTTTTGGCCATTCTGGACATAGCAGTAGAAGCCTTTCCCATGCGCTTGTTGATTTCTGCATCTAGAGACAGGTTACTGGTGATAGTTGAGCCTAGGTAGGTGAACTCTTGAACCACTTCCAGAGCGTGGTCGCCAATATTGATGGATGGAGCATTTCTGACGTCCTGCCCCATGATGTTCGTTTTCTTGAGGCTGATGGTTAGGCCAAATTCATTGCAGGCAGCCGCAAACCTGTCGATGAGACTCTGCAGGCACTCTTCAGTGTGAGATGTTAAAGCAGCATCGTCAGCAAAGAGGAGTTCCCTGATGAGGACTTTCCATACTTTGGACTTCACTCTTAGACAGACAAGGTTGAACAACCTGCCCCCTGATCTTGTGTGGAGGAAAATTCCTTCTTCAGAGGACTTGAACGCATGTGAAAGCAGCAGGGAGAAGAAAATCCCAAAAAGTGTGGGTGCAAGAACACAGCTCTGTTTCACGCCACTCAGGATAGGAAAGGGCTCTGATGAGGAGCCACCATGTTGAATTGTGCCTTTCATATTGTCATGGAATGAGGTGATGATACTTAGTAGCTTCGGTGGACATTCAATCTTTTCTAGTAGTCTGAAGAGACCACGTCTGCTGACGAGGTCAAAGGCTTTGGTGAGATCAATGAAAGCAATGTAGAGGGGCATCTGTTGTTCGCGGCATTTCTCCTGTATCTGACGAAGGGAGAACAGCATGTCGACGGTCGATCTCTCTGCACGAAAGCCACACTGTGCCTCAGGGCAGACGCGCTCGGCCAGCTTCTGGAGCCTGTTTAGAGCGACTCGAGCAAAGACTTTCCCCACTATGCTGAGCAGGGAGATTCCACGGTAGTTGTTGCAGTCACCGCGGTCACCTTTGTTTTTATAGAGGGTGATGATATTGGCATCGCGCATGTCCTGAGGTACTGCTCCCTCGTCCCAGCACAGGCATAGCAGTTCATGTAGTGCTGAGAGTATAGCAGGCTTGGCAGTCTTGATTATTTCAGGAGTAATGCTATCCTTCCCAGGGGCTTTTCCGCTGGCTAAAGAATCAATGGCATCACTGAGTTCCGATTTTGTTGGCTGTACGTCCAGCTCATCCATGACTGGTAGAGGCTGGGCTGCATTGAGGGCAGTCTCAGTGACAACATTCTCCCTGGAGTACAGTTCTAGGTAGTGTTCAACCCAACGGTCCATTTGTTTGCTTTGGTCAGTGATTCTGTCCCCGATTTAGATTTGAGGGGGGCGATCTTCTTGATGGTTGGCCCAAGGGCTCTCTTAATGCCATCATACATTCCTCTGATGTTTCCGCTGTCTGAGGCCAGCTGAATATGACTGCATAGGTGTTGCCAGTAGTCGTTTGTGCAGCGCCTGGCTGTTCTTTGTGCAGTGCTTCTGGCTGCTTTAAGAGCTATGGATGTTAACCCACTGGGGGCTTTCTTGTAGTTCAACAGTGCAATGCGCTTAGTGGCTATGACAGGTTCCAGCTCTTCATTGTGAGATTGAAACCAGTCTGCATTTCTCTTCGCACGTTTGCCGTAGGTGGTCAAAGCTGACTCGTAGATGGTGTCTCTGATATGGGCCCACTTGGTCTCAGCATCCCCTTTGGGAGTGTTTTGAAGGGCTGTTACAAGTGAATTTAGAAATTTTTGTAACAGCTGTGGGTGAGAAGTTTTGCTTGTGTTGATGCGCGGGCGGCCCTTCTGCTTGGAATGATGCAACTTCTTTGGTCTGAGTCTAACCTTGCTGCACACCAGGGAGTGGTCGGTGTCGCAGTCCACACTGTGGAAGCTGCGTGTGATTTGAATACTGTTTAAGGTGGCTCGCCTTGTGACAATGAGGTCTAGCTGGTGCCAACGACGCGATCTTGGGTGCCTCCATGAAACCTGGTGACAGGGTTTAGTGTGAAAGAACGAGTTGGTGATGCAGAGGTTGTGATAGGTACACAACTCAAGCAGTCTCTGCCCGTTCTCATTCATCCTTCCAATGCCATAGCGCCCAAGGCAGGAGGGCCATGAGTCATGGTCGGCCCCAACCCTGGCAGTAAAGTCCCCCAGTAGGAATAGGTGTTCAGTGTTGGGGATGCTGCTAATGATGTTATGGAGTTCCTCGTAGAACTGATCTTTAGCTTCAGGTGGGGAGCAGACTGTTGGAGCATAGATGCTGAGTAGGTGTACTGGACCAGAGGTGGTGAACAGTCAGACGGACAGTATGCGTTCTGAGCCATTTGAGAGAGGCTCTATCATGCTGAGCAAGGAGTTTCTAATGGCGAAGCCCACTCCATGCTGTCTTGGTTCTTCAGGATCCCTACCCTGCCAGAAGAAGGTGTAGTCTTGCTCTGCTAGAGATCCACTCGTGGGGAGGCATGTCTCCTGAAGTGCTGTAATGTCTACATTGAGTCTACTGAGCTCGTTGTTGATGATGGCGGTCTTCCGAGAATCGTTGATTTGTGTAAGGTCTTCCGACAGGCCAAGACACATAGTTCTGACGTTCCAGCTTGCAAAGCGAAGGGCTGGTACCTTCTTTCCTTTTTTCGTGTTGTTTGGTGCAGTGTTTCAGTCCACCTTTCGGGCAATGACCCTGAGCTTCAAGCACCCATTGAAGCAGGTAGACTGTGGCGGGACAGAACCTTTTTAACCGGGGGCTGCCCTGTTTGAGGCGGGCGGTAGCTGTCCAGTGAGGTGCGATGACCTCTCCCACCGACAAAGGCAACCCGTGGCGCCCAGTTTCTACGCTAATTTATCTGGACTTATGACCCGTAACTGCTGCCTTCCGTGTTGTTTCAGTCGCTGTGAGGCAACTATGGAGTGACCTCTCCATGGTGCATGCCTGGGCGAATTTATGGAGGTTGAGAGTTGCCCAGTCGTCAAAACCCCCCTCTCGGTCTTTCTGGTGGGGTCCAAAGGAGTGCAGGACACGACGTTTGGCACCGGTATGGCTGCAGGAACTGCCGGAACATGCCAAAGGTGACACATGACCGCCTACGGGGTTCCGCTCCGGATTTTCTGTTAGGGCTTACTCCCTTAGCCTTGGTCTCTCCCAAGACGCCCACAAGGCAGTGGGGTTGTTAGGGCCCCTACACAGGGGTAGGATGATGCCAGTGGGAGGAGGGGATGCGAGGGGGAGGGGTGGAGGGAGGGGGGTGCGAGGGGGAGCTGGGAAGGGGCTGTAAAGGGGTGGGGGGGTGCAGGGGAAGGGGGTGGAGGGAGGGGGGTGCGAGGGGGAGCTGGGAAGGGGGCTGTAAGGGGGTGGGGAGGGGTGCAGGGGAAGGGGGTGCCGGGGGAAGATGGTGCGAGGGGGGGGCTGGGACAGGGTTGTGAGGGGGTGCGCTGAGAGGGTGGAGCAGGGAAGGGGAAGAGGGGGGTGGAAAGGGGGGAAGGGGAAGTGGGGTTGGAGGGGGGGGAAGGGGAAGCGGGGGGAAAGCAGGTGCAGGTATTAAGCCATTTCCTAAGCCTCTGGAAAGACTCTGAGGCAAAAATGTTCGAGGAGTGGCCACCTTAACTGCCACATTTCATACTGCAGCCAGTCAGATTGTTCTCATAGTGAATAAGTAATGAGGACAGAACTTGGAAGTTAAGGTGGGAACAGCTGTACGGAATCAATCGGACAGCTATCCCAGCCTACACAGTCTTCCATCTGCAAAATGTAACCCAAAATATGACTTTATAAAAAGAAAGACTTCTTTTAAACTGTTTAAAAATACTCTGAGAAAATCATGAAGTGCATGCGTCCATGGCCCTTGATTTTATATTCACGTTGCTGGCCGAATCCATCCCATCCTGGGATGGAATACGGAAAGTCAGATGCCATGTCAGTCAACCCAGCAGGACTTTCCAAGCATTAAAATGAATGAACAGAAAAGCGACAGTAACACTGAGGTTAATTTTCAACTTCATCGCTGAGTGGTAATCTGGAAGAGTTGATCCCCCATTGTAGAACTCACCTTATCTTTTTTCCATTGAAATCACTGGAACACAAATAGGAGCAGGTTCTGTAAAGGGTGGACAATCTGCTGTGCCATTCTTTTGTAAAATCCATTGTACCATTTCACAGAATTGATCATGACACTTGAGAAAAGGAAACCAATTTTATAGCAATGTCATCAGAGTTATTGTACAAACCAAGTAGAATATAGTTTACATTTAAGATGAATATTTCCATTTAAACTACATTTATATAATTATGATGTAATGTCATTTTAGAGTTGACTCATTAGCAAACTTCCTAGCAGCTTATCAAATCAATGCAAAATAAACAGGTTAGCAACTGTTAAAACAGCAGAGACAGAATTTAATGCAATCACATAACACAGAGGAAATTAGCCTCTCCCAAGTGAAAAAGTGTAATCAGTGACAGAGATGAATAAAATCACACTCAACATTGAATCTCACTAACACCTTAAGACTTGGGGCTGAATTTTCCCAGCCCATTGGGGTCAGAGTGGGAGACAAGAGGGCTGGAAATATGGTGGGGGAAGGCATCGGGATGGGAGCCCAACATCTTTCCACCACCATGGCATATTGCCAGCAGTCCTCACCCCCCACTCCACGCCCTGACCACCCCGATTGTTGGGGCCTGCCTGCCTGACACGGCTTCCTCTCCGAAACCTATTTGTTCTTCAAAGGTACTTTGCCATTGAGGCGCCCTCTCCCTGGAGCTGCAGCCTTACTAATGACCACCGCTAGTGATGGCACTGCCAAGGCTGCTGAGCTGCCGGCCCTCTGATTGGGGCAGTGGCCTCAAAAGCAGCCTGTTAATTGGCCTAATTGGCTGCCGCCAACAAAATACCACCCAGGGTTCCGCCACCTTCCGGAGCAGGGTCACCTCCTGCTTCCAGCCCCTGCTGCAGGACTTCAAGGTCCTCGGAAAAATTCAGCCCTTGGTTACAACTTTTGTGAATGTACCATCCCCACTATCAATGGTGTGCTGAATTACAGTGTGGCCAGCAATGCCAGGATCAGCAACCTGGCATTAGCAGTCCTCACATCCAGACTTGCTGCCTTTGAAAAGCGTTTGGGGGATATTGGCGTCGGGGGGGGGGGGGGGGGGGAGGCATGTGCAGAGATTCTGTCACTCACAAATCAAGTGAATCCCTAGTGTAAGGACAGGACTCATATATCTGGAACTACACTGGAATGGTCACCTATTTTTGGCTGTCTTGAGCAGAGAAGATTGTTGGCAGCAGCAGCTGTCCCTCGATTCGAGGAAGATGTCTACTCAGGGACACGAGTTTGTGCCATGAGTCTTCATGTGACTGAACAGGCCAATTCTCGACCCGCAGATCTTTGGGCACATGGGGCAGGACGTCCCACAAGGTAGTAGGGTCCAGAGTGCAGGAGCAGATCATACCGAGGCTGATTTCATAGCATCACACTCCTGGCTGAGCACCTTGCCTAGTGGGAATGCAAGTTTGTAAAACTGGTTTATTCATGTTGAACAGGGCACATCGAGTAGAGCAGAACATTCTATGCAGTGTGTGTAAACCATCTACCGTGTAAAATTATCATTTTTGTTATCATTCATAAGAACGGAGAGATTTTTACAGTTAATGACAATTTACACTTTTATAAGCCTTTAATGTGATAAAGCATCCAAAATGCTTCACTGAAGTGACAATAATCTGACAATGAACAATGATAGGGAAAAGATTCTGGTCCCCACACTTTAGAAAGGATGTGAGGGTCCTTGAAAGGGTGTAGAGGAGATTAACTAGAATGGTTCCAGGAATGAGGGATTTTACCTACAAAGTTAGGTTGGAGAAGCTGGAGTTGTTCTTCTTGGAACAAAGGAGGTTGAAGGGAGATTTGATAGAGGTGTACAAGATTATGGCAGGTTTAGATAAGATGGAGAAAAGCAAGCCAAACCCATTAGCTAATAGAACAAGAACTAAGGGACACAGATTAAAGGTTTTGGGCAAGAGATGCTGGGTGGATGTGAGGAAAAACATTTTTACACAGCCAGTGGTAATGACCTGGAACTCACTGCCTACAAGAGTGGTGGAAGCAGAGATGCTGAATAATTTTAAAAGGAAATTGGAGGGGAACTTGAGTGAAATAAAAAACTTGGAGCTGACTGGATTGCTCTACAGAGAGTCAGCATGGACCCGATGGGCCAAATGGCCTCCTTCTGTGCAATAATGACGCTATGACTCTATGGCTAAACAAAGAGAAGTGCATAAAATAGTTTTTGAAGAGACTTTTGAATAAAAGGGAAGTTAGGAAGGCAGAGGGATTTGGGAAAAATGTTTCAGAGTGGAGGCTGAGATGGCTGTAGACTGCTGTTGAGATTGGGGTGGAGGGAGTGGGAACATCCAACATTGGTTAGCTACAAAATATCAGAGGAAACATGCAAAAACATTGGACTGAATAAGGTTACAAATATATGGAGGGGAGAGGTCATGGTGAGACTATTAGACAAGGACAAGAATTTTGAAATCAATGCACTGGGGATATTGAGTCAATGATGATTGGTGATAGGAGAGTAGGAATTAATACATGCTAGTTGAGTTTTAAAGGAGTTGCAATGTGAAGGGAATGAAACAACTTCAAAGACCAACAAGAAGAGCATTGGAGTAATCAAGTCTGGAGGTGACAAGAACTTGGATAAATATTTTAGAATAGGGTGGGGTTATGGTAGTAACAGAGTTAGATACTGTTACAGTAGTGGAGATAGGCTTTCTTGGTAGTAGCTGGGATGTTGGATTTGAAGCTTAGAGCCAAACATAACATTGTGGTTATGCTTTATTGGGCTCAGCTTGTGTGAGCTGTCAGGGAGACAAATGGAATCCCGCAAAATGTGCAGAAATTTTGGTGGGAGCTGAATGGAATCTTCTAGATTTGTAATGGGAGAAAATTCTTGATCATTCAGCACCTGATGTTGGATAGCTGTTGAACAACACACAAGAAACAAAGAATGGTGGCAGAGGGGTAGATCTAGCTTTCATAAGCAGACATGTGAAAGCTAATTCCATTTCCACGAATGGTGTCACTGAGGAGCAGCATGTTGGGAAAGCAAAGAAAGGGGTCTAGGATGGAACCTTGGGGTACACTCAAAGTGACCATGCATGGGAGAGAAGGAGCCATTACAGGTGCTATAAAGAACAAAGAACAGTACAGCACAGGAACAGGCCATTCGGCCCTCTAAGCCGGCGCAGATCTTGAGGCCTGCCTAAACTAAAACCTTCTGCACTTCCGGGTCCATATCCCTCTATTCCCATCCTATTCATGTATTTGTCAAGATGCCTCTTAAACGTCTCTATGGTACCTGCTTCCACCACCTCCCCCGGCAACAAGTTCCAGGCGCTCACCACCCTCTGTGTAAAGAACTTGCCTCGCACATCCCCTCTAAACTTTGCCCCTCGCACCTTAAACCTATGTCCCCTAGTAACTGACTCTTCCACCCTGGGAAAAAGCTTCTGACTATCCACTCTGTCCATGCCGCTTATACCCTCCGTTGTTCCAGTGAAAACAATCCGAGTTTATCCAACCTCTCCTCATAGCTAATGCCCTCCAGACCAGGCAACATCCTGGTAAACCTCTTCTGTACCCTCTCCAAAGCCTCCACGTCCTTCTGGTAGTGTGACGACCAGAATTGCACGCAATATTCTAAGTGTGGCCTAACTAAAGTTCTGTACAGCTGCAGCATGACTTGCCTATTTTTATACTCTATGCCCAGACCGATGAAGGCAAGCATGCCGTATGCCTTCTTGACTACCTTATCCACCTGCGTTGCCACTTTCAGTGACCTGTGGACCTGTACACCCAGATCTCTCTGCCTGTCAATACTCCTAAGGGTTCTGCCATTTACTATGTTTGGTTTATTGGAACAAATAAGTTTATGGGTGATCCACAGAGTAAAGACAATGGTAGAGGATGTATTGAATTTCATGGAAGGTCAAGGCGGATAAGGACAACTTTATTGATAGTTGCAAATAATATAATTTGGTGATTTTGATCAGTGTAGTCTTGGTCCTGTGGGAAGGCTAGATAGTGGATTGAAGGCATTCAAGAAATATGATAGATAAGCACTGGGGTTAGTGATGATGACATGCTCAAGAGCATTAGAGAGGAATGCAAGGTTCAAGGATGAATTTTGTTTTGGGGTGGCAGGGGGGGTGGGGGGTGGCTGATTGTGACAGTCTCGGAAGGTGAGGAATTGAGCCGAAGGAGAGGGAGCCATTGATAATACCAGTGAATACTGGTTAGGGAGCAGGTGGCTGTGACATGGAAAATGGCCTGTCAGGATTGAGGATGCACGATGTGGGTGTCCTGAAATGATAAGCTAGGTGAAGGCATGGTCAGAAGATGACAGAGAGGCTGTTGAGAAATATGGGCTCGGGCAAAGGCTGTGTTGCAGTGGCAGGAATTCAGTTGATGGAGATGGTGGCTGATCATTTTGATTGCTGAAATGAAAAAAAGATCTATGAGCTTCTTCCATTTGGTGTTGGAGTCAAAGATGGTGGGAGTGGGGTAGTGAAACAGGTCAGGGAAGGAGTGTCATTGACAAAAAAAAACTGGTATTAGTTTAGTGATACAGCACTGAAACAGGCCCTTCGGAACACTGAGTCTGTGCCGACCATCAACCACCCATTTATACTAATCCTACACTAATCCCATATTCCTACCACATCCCCACCTGTCCCTATATTTCCCTACCACCTACCTATACTAGGGGCAATTTATAATGGCCAATTTACCTACCAACCTGCAAGTCTTTTGGCTTGTGGGAGGAAACCGGAGCACCCGGAGAAAACCCACGCAGACACAGGGAGAACTTGCAAACTCCACACAGGCAGTACCCAGAATTGAACCCGGGTCACTGGAGCTGTGAGGCTGCGGTGCTAACCACTGCGCCACTGTAAGATAATCATGGAGTAGTGAAATTATTTGGACTGAGAGAGGTAGTTTTAGATGGTAGTGCCCCTGCTGGCAAAATGTGGTGGAAGAGGGCCCGGCTGACTCCACCTTTCTGGAATCTAATTAAAATGATTTTCATTGTCAGGTTGTAAAAGTGGGAATGGGCATTATTTCACACCAGCCACATGTAGGAAAAGATTGGAGACTGCCAGGGTGAATATGGGGAAAGATTTTAGGGTAGGGATGCTGCCAACTATTTTAAGGGGACAGAGGTGTAGAGGGGCAGGGCTTCTGAACCCATTCAAAATCCCATGGTGGGATTATTAGAGAAGTCAGGTTGGATGCCTCTGCCTGCAGCAACAGAGCTGTCCAGCCCACTCCTCCACTCTGATGGGGATGGGGATGGGTGGGGGGCGGCGGGGGGGGGGGGGGGGAGGAATCCTGAGGTCTGAATCGGACGAAGAAAACAGCCCACTGTATTTTTTATATTCCCCTTATATTCCCCGTGATTTTCTAAAATGTGTTCTCTCGAGTGCTCGTCACAGAATTACCCTTAAGCTGCATTAAGGGTTGTACTGTATTTTTAGAAGAGAATTAGTATTTCAAAAGTGCTAACTGTTCAGTAGTGTGTTTTTTTGTTCTGCTATTATGTCCTTCAATGGCCTATCAGATCTTTCAGCTAGATTAGGTTATAGGAGATAAATTTAGTGATCCCATGCTCCCAACAGGGCCCCACACTCAAAGGAAATGTGGGCTAGGGAGAAGATGCTACAGTGTTTCCATCTGTTCAACTGTGGCTCCCTGCTGAGAGTGTAGAATGACTGAATTTCACCTAGAGACTTACTATTGTGAAATCCTGCGACTTGGAGATGCCTTTTGCCTCAACCTATGCTGCCATCATGTGGTATTCTTTGGAGACTGCAGCTGGTGTGAGTTTGTTCTGGTTCCTTTCTGAAGGTTTCCTGTAAAAATGCATCATGTGATATTTGTTGATTTCCTTGTGTAAAAACTCCACCAAAAAGAGTGCAGAGAAACATCTTTTAGCACATTTATAAAAACTCAATAAATGTCACCATTACATTCTGAACACAGATGTACCATGACATTTGAATTAAATTTTGCTCCACTTGCCTGCACCAAAATGGGCATGATAGTGGCTGAAATAGTGGGAAAATGGGGTAGCAAGGCCTACTGCCGCGTACCTGTCCTGGCCTCGATTTACTACTAGGATAGTCATCATCCACCTTTCTCTGCTCAGCCTTGCATCTCATTTCCCTCATGCCTGCCCCTCACAGCACTGAGACTGTCTGGCAGAAGGTAGCAGTAGGTCCAGAGTAGTGGCAGTAATAGCCCTAATGCGCAGAAATGGAAGGAGAGATTTTAAAAGAAGCCTCCTCTCCGTCCAATATTGCACCCATGCTTCTACCTTTGTAGATTTCATTGCCTGTGGGGTCCCTCTTGGCAGGCGGAATCTCACCAGGAACCCTCCCTGCAAAGCCAATGAGCCCCAACTCAGGAAAATTAGTCAGTTTGTAATGGACTCCATCCTGCTGGAGGACACATTTAGTCCATAATTTCCCAAAGTTGCACAAAGAATAAGTGGTGCCAGGTACAATAAAGTTGGTGTAATGATAACCTGAAAGCCTGTGACAGTATACCAGTCTCAACTGGTACCATTGCAGAAGCACGATCACCACAAGGACCACAGTGGCAAGGCAACTAGGAAAGGGCAATAAGCGCAGTCTTACCAATATTGTCCACATCCCTTGAACAAATATATTTTTTAAAAACTGTGTCACTAAATCTGCTAAGATGGAATTGATGATTGATCTTGAGTTCTAATTTGTTTATGATGAGACCTCAGTGCTCCTCCAATTGTATTAGGTGGAAAATTTCAGGATATTGATGCTGTAACAAGTCACTAACAGTAGCTCTATGATCTTAATTGATTTACATGCATGCACAAATCAGGAAATTAGAGGTGCTTGTAATATGGCTAATCAAGTAATAATAGGCGAATTCAATTTACATATAGACTGGGTAAACCTAATCATCATTAATGCTGTGGAGGATGATTCCTAGAGTGTGTATGAGATGGGTTTCTGGAGCAGTCCGTTGAAGAACCAACTACGGATCGGGCTATTTTAGATTTAATATTATGTAATGAGAAAGGGCTAATTAATAACCTTGCTGTCAAGGAGCCTTTGGGAAATAGTGACCAAAATATGACAGAAATGTACATGAAGTTTGAAAGTGATGTAGTTCATTCTGAAACTAGGGTCTTAAATCTGAACAAAGGAATCTATGAAGGTATGAGGGGCAAGTTGGCTATGGTGGATTGGGAAAATATACTAAAAGATTTGACAGTAGACAGTCAATGGCTAATATTTAAAGAAATATTACATGATCTACAACAAATATACATTCCTCTAAGACACAAAAACTCAATAGGAAAGATGAATCAACCATGGCTAACAAAATAAGTTAAAGATTGCATTAAATCAAAGTGGCTTATAAGGTTGCCAGAAAGAGTGGTAAGCCCGAGGATTGGGAGCAATTTAGAATCCAGCAAAGGATGACCAAGAAACTGATAAAGAAAGATAAAAGAGAATATGAAAGCGAGCTAGCAAGCAACATAAAGGCAGACTTGAGGTATGTGAAAAGGAAAAGATTAGCAAGGACAAATGTGGGTCCATTATAGGCAGAGACAGGAGAATTTATAATGGAGAATAGGGAAACGATGGAGAAACTAAACAATTACTTTGGCCGGAATTTTACGGTGGGTGAACGGGAGCCGGCCTCCGATGTAAAAGTCGGTGGCGAACCCGCTTCCGCCTCACCTGGGGATCCGTTCCGTATTTTACGGGTCCCCAGGCTTTAATTGTTCTGAGGCGGGACTACCACCCGCTTGAGGGAGGAAGTCCCGCCTCATTGAGCTGTCGGCCAATCAGTGGGCCGGCAGCTCTTAGTCCCAGCAGCACCACCAAAAGAGGTCGCCACTGCTGGGACTGCAGCCCAGCATGCACAGAAGATGCCTGGGAGCCGGGAAGGCAGCTATGTTTTGGTTGCCTCACCAGGGGTAATCGGTCGGGCCCCGGCAAGGCAAGGGTAGTCATTTAGGGGGAAGTGGGGGGGGGTGTGTTGGGTCTTGGGGGTGGTTGGGGTAGTGGGGGTGGCCCTCCATCGGCACCATGTGCCTAAGGAGCAGGGCCCACTTCTGAGACGATCGGAAGCCACCTGCTTTTCCTAGGCGGCTTTTCCCAGCTCCAGGACGCCTGTTTGCCACACGTAAAATCCGCGTGGAGGAGGGCGAAGGCCTTAAGTGGCCGTTAAGTGGCCACTTAAGGGCCTTGATTGACTTGGGGCAGGTAGGCCGTTTTTCGTCCCGCCACCCCCCCCCCCCCCCCATCACCCCAATTAAAGGGGAGTGGAGGCAGGAGCGGGTCGGGAAAGCCTCCCGGAGCTTCCCGCTCCATTTTACGCCCCCCCCCCAGCCACCATCTGGCTCATTGAGGTGGCGTAAAATTCCAGCCTTTGTGTCTGTCTTCACGGGCGAAGATACAGAAAAGCTCCCAGAAATACTAGGCAACCAAGGGACTTGTGAAAATGAGGAACTGAAAGAAATTAGTATTAATAAAGAGGTAGTACTCAAAAAATTAATGGATTGAAGGTTGATAAATCCCCTGGACCAGATGAGCTACATCCCAGAGTGTTGAAGGAGGTGGCTATAGAGATAATGGATTCATCGGTGGTTCTCTTGCAAAATTCTATAGATTCTGGAAACGTTCCTGCAAACTGGAAATTAGCAAATGTAACCCCACTATTTAAGAAAGGAGGGAGAGAGAAAATGGGAAACTACAGTCCTGTTGGTTTGATGTCAGAAGTAGGGAAAATGTTAGAATCTATTATAAAGGATGTGATAACTAGACACTTGGAAAATAATGATGTGATTGGGCAGAGTCAACATGGATTTATAAAAGGGAAATCATGTTTGACAAACCTGTTGGAGTTTTTTGAGGATGTTACTTGTAACGTAGATATAGGAGAACTAGTGGATGTGGTGTATTTGGATCTTCAGGCGGCTTTTGATGAGGTCCCACACAGGAGGTTAGTAAACAAAATTAGAGCACATGGGATTGGGGGTAATATACTGGTATTGACCAAGAATTGTTTAACAGACAGAAAACAGAGAGTAGGAATAAATGGGTCATTCTCAGGAGTCTAGTGGGGTCCCACAAGAATCAGTGCTGGGGTCACAGCTGTTCACGATCTATATAAATGATTTGGATGTGGGGACTGAATGTAATATTTCCAAACCTGCTGATGACATAAAACTAGTTGGGAATGTCAGCTGTGATGCAAGGAAGCTTCAAGGGGACTTGGACAGGTTAAGTGAAAGGGCAAGAACATGGCAGATGGAATATAATGTGAATAAGTGTGAAGTTATTCACTTTGATAGAAAAAACAGAAAGGTAGAGTATTTCTTAAATGGTGAGAAGTTGGAAAGTGTTGATGTCCAAAGGGACATGGCTGTCCTTGTTCATGAGTCACTGAAAGCTAGCATGCAGGTGCAGGAAGCAATTAGAAAGGCAAGTGGTATGTTGGCCTTCATTGCAAAGGGTTTTGAGTACAAGAGTAAAGAAGTCTTGATGCAATTGTATGCAGCCTTGGTAAGACCGCACCTGAAGTATTGTGTACAGTTTTTGTCTCCTCATCTAAGGAAGGATATACTTGCCATAGAGGGAGTGCAATGGAGGTTCACCAGACTAATCCCTGGGATGGCAGGCTTGTCTTATAAGGAGAGATTGAGGAAACTGGGCCTGTATTCTCAAGAGTTTCGATAAATAAGAGGTGACCTCATTGAAACTTACAAAATTCTAACAGAGCGTGACGGGGTGAATGTAGATAGGATATTTCCCCTGACTGGTGAGTCTAGAACCAGGGGACATAGTCTCAGAATAAGGGGTAGGCCATTTAAGACTGAGATGAGGAGAAATTTCTTCACTCAGAGGGTAATGAATCTTTGGAATTCTCTACCCCAGAGGGCTGTGGAAGCTCAATAATTGAGCATGTTCAAGACAGAAATCGATAGATATCTGGAAACTAATGACTTCAAGGGATATGGGGATAGCACGAGAAAGTAGCTTTGAGGTAGATTATCAGTCATGATCTAATTGAATAGTGGAGCAGGCTCGACAGGCTGGTTTGCCTACTCCTGCTTCTCTGTTCCTATGTTCCTATTTATCAGATGTCATTTGTGTGCTTTCACAAAATGAGGGGGATAGATCGGGTAGATAGGAAGAATCTTGTTCCCTTAGCGGAGGGGTCAATAACCAGGGGGCATTGATTTAAGGTGAAGGGCAGGAGGTTTAGAGGGGATTTGAGGAAAAAAAATTTCACCCTGAGGGTATTTGGAATCTGGAACACACTGCCTGAAGGGATGGTAGAGGCAGGAACCCTCACAACATTTAAGAAGTATTTAGATGAGCACTTGAAACGCCATAGCATACAAGGCTATGGGCCAAGTGCTGGAAAATGGGATTAGAATAGATTGGTGCTTGATGGCCAGCACGGACATGATGGGCCGAAGTGCCTGTTTCTGTGCTGTATGACTCTATGACTCTACTTTGCTTGATTATCTCATGGCACTATTTTGAAGACTAGCAGCAAAGTTCTCCTTGGTGTTTTGGCCAATTTAATCCCTCAATGGACATCACAGAAACAGATTATCTGGTCATTATCACATTGTTCTTTGTGAGAGTTTGCTGTGTGCTGCCACGTTTCCTACGTTACAGTGACTATACTTTTCTTTGGCTGTGAATTGCTTTGGGCCGTCCTGAGGTCATGGAAGGTGTTATGTAAATGCAAGTTTTTCTTTTTCTATTATGCATTAGTAGCTGGTAAAATAAAATGCTTCTGTTTTGTGGCTGGAATGGAGCTAATGAATTGCAAATGCAATAATTTTCCAATTACACCACCTCAGAATTGGTCTAAGCAAGAAATCCACATTCACCAATGCGTTACACCAGTTTCTAAAAATAAAAGCGACTGAAATTGAAGATAAAATAGTGAAACAAATGAATATTTTCAAGCAGTATATTCACTAAAGAAGATAATATTTTCTTGCTATCCAATTTCTGTAGTACAGCTGCCCCGATTTTAACCCAGCATACCCAGTGGGATCTGTCTGAGCGGGGTTTAAAATAGAAGCCAGCAGAAGCAATTGCATTTCCAGAAGTGTGGAAGCCACACACCACAAGCAGACGGTATTTAACTATAATGTGAAAGTCATGGCCCAACAATGTTATTGACACCATATCGTGATTTTAGCTTGAAATTGCGAGAGGCCTGCACAGTGCCAAACCCAGCAGGTAAACCTGGAGGGAGGCAATAGAGTGACCAGAAGAGACCACGGTAAGCTTTCTTTAACATTTCTGTTAGGATTCCTTGTGGGCCAGGAGGAGCAACTGTTCTCCCCAATCCCCACAAGGAATCCTTGGACCTTCACAGCCCAGCCTTCCATCTCCCTCCCACCATCAGCAGCTCTCTGGAGACACCTTTCTACTCCCCCTCCCAGCACTAACCTTATGGTAGGGACTGTTCTCTTGGGTGACGGGTGACGTTGGTTTCCTGCTCGATTTACCACTCCTGCCCATTGACTCTTACGCCATTCCCACTGTCTTTGATGGGAGACGGTGAAAACAAATTTTAATGTGTTAACATGGCCTGGGCCTCATGCTGAGGAGTCCATGAGCGGTCCCCAACCTGTTCTGCATCCTGCCCACCCCAAACCTGCCCCAGGCTGCTATTAGGGCTACCAAGTATCCCGGAGGATTTAATAGGCAGCATAGAAGAGGGAAAAAAACTAAACAGGGCTAGGTCTGAAATCTCAATAGGCCCTCAGTGGTATCAGAGTGAAGTGGGTTGTATGTCCAACAATGCTGAGCGACCCTAAGTCGATTTCAGATTGGCAGAAGGTGATCATTTGCATGATCAAGGCAGTCTGTGCAAGTGGGTGCATCAATAGCAATCGCCAAATCCAACAGCAGAGAACAGAGCAACCCAAAGTCATAATCAAAGAAGGGTTTACACATGTTCCACAAGTTAAACCTCAAGGCCCTGCCCAGTTAGCTCCTAAAGCAATCATCTGCCATTGTATTAAAAGTAAGCAGTCCCTTCTGATATAAATTATGTTTGTCTATGCAATGACTTTCTTGGGGTCTTCATGGAACCTGTGCAAGCTTTCAAGCCTACTGATGGCATAATGGGTGGCATTCCTGGGATAGTACACATACTTTCCCCTTACCGTAGGGGATCAAGTGGAACATCTGTCCACTCCTCTCCTGACCAGAACTTTGCTAGCCTGCAGAAAAGAGGTGAAAACCTGGTGAAACTGGGTTCCACCTCAGATTCTGGCCCACACTAGGTGATTCAGTCCAAGTTGTGCATTAGGCCCAATTTGAATTTCGTGTCCAAGGTGCCTTATAGTATAGACCAGCCAAAGTATCATGTACCACTGCAATTTGCTGCCTGCTTTATAACTTTGCTATACAGTAAGGATTCACGATAGAGTACCCAGAGCAGGAGGGATCTGAACCTAGTCAAAGCTATGATGTACAAATTGCTGAGGATGCTGTTGATGATCCTCCATTGCCAGCCTCGAGAACTGGTTGCAGAGATCTAATTATATTTGCATTATCAATCCCTTGATTGAATTGTCCTCCCTACATCTTCATCATAGCCTCAAACAATGTAATGTCACCTTCATTTGTGCCAATACCTATAGAACTACACTGCATATTATTTCTGTCACCCTATGCATAATATCATGGACATATGCATAACTTATTGGACATAGTACCGAGATTGAGGCAGTCCTTGACTTCTGTGAATGGAGACCCAAGATGTCATGGCTGCTGGCTGTACCACTCCATTAGCTGCAGAAGCAGCTTAACTCTGCAACACTTTATTTTAGCAAATCTGCAATCATTGGATAAGAATGGTGGAAATGGTTCAAATATATGGTCATCCAAAGTGTTACAGTCAAGTGAGGAGGGGTTGAAGGGCTTCCCTCTTTTCCCTTCCCTTGTTTGACCACAACAGGTTTAATTCTTGAAGTGGATGTCCTGGCCAATTCAGTAGGTGTTTGATTACTTACTAGCTATGATCATAACAGGAACCACTTGGGCAGGTTCATCTCCCTCCTCACAGTCCTTTGCAATGTAGGATACAGTGTAGTAAACTAGGTGATCATCTTAAGTTACCAGCAGTTATTCTGTTTTAAATGATCTTTTTAAATTTCTTCAGAAAAATATATAACTTCAGATCTTCATTCAGTGGACCAAAGAAAATTATCATTCAACAAAGCACATTGACATAACAAGTGTCAATTTTAAAATGATTGGCAACAAGTTCTAGGATTTTGGATTTCCTAGTTTTCGACAGATAGTAATCTCTAATCGCTCAGCTACATTCCTCAACTCTTCAACAAATAAGTCTTTTAATCTGACCCAAGTTACTTCACTCTGTTCTAGGAAGGTACTGGCCTCAAATGCGGACATTTTAGTACTCTAGCACTGAGAACCACAACAAAACCTGTACTGAAGTTTTTTTTAAATTATTGCTAGGGATCAATTTGGTTTCCCTCTTCCAACTTCCCTTTTGTCTTTGGGTTTGAACCCAGACGTGAGCCCCCAAACTTCTGTTACGATCAAGTGAGGAGAGGTCGAAGGGCTTTCCTCTTTTCCCTCTCCTGGCTTGACCACAACAGGTTTAATCCTTTCTTAAAGTGGACGTACTGGTCAATTCAATAGGTGTTTGAATACTTACTTGCTATGATCATAACAAGAACCAGTTGGACAGATTTTCTTGAGTTAGCAAAGAAAGAGTTATCATTATTGTACCTAAATCAAACTAATAAAATAATAAACAATGTGCCAACTTTCACTCACAGATGCACTAAAGGTTTTAATGCACAAAAATAGGTTACAGAGTGGGGAAAGGTAGATTGTATGAGTTAGAGGCCATAGAAAAACGGGGTATACTGTCTGTGGACTTTGATGATTCAGCTGGCTTCTAGCTGAATTCAGTGGTCATGAGGCTTTGAGTTTGAAGAGGTAGATGACTGGTTGGTGGGTCTCTTGGAGACACCAATGCGGATAATTTCCTCCAACGGGGTTTCTGATTATAGTCAGAGTATGCAAAGATAGTCAGTCAACAGCCAGGATTTGAAAGCTTTCAAGCTGGAATGGAGAGAGAGAGAAAGGTGGGGGGTGGGGGGTGGGGGGGACCCCCACTTAGTGGCTGCACATGTCAGAGTCCAGTTGCTTCCCCTCTCTCTGCTGCAGAAAGACACAAGCTTAAAACCACAGATGGGGAGGAGCTTGTCACATGACAGTCACTCAGTGATTCAAAACATAGCAGTTAGCAGTATTTATCCCTTCCTAAAAATAAAAAGAACAAACATTTCCCTTAAACTTCCTGGGTCTTGGTTCTTACTGGGAAATGCAGCCATTTCACCTCCCTCCTCACAAGCCTTACAGTGTAGGATATAGTGGTGCAAATTTAGTTGGCCATCTTAAGCTGCCAGCAAAGTCATCCTTTTAGCTTTATAAAAAAATGTCTTTAAAAAAAATATAAATTCAGATCTCCAGTCAGTGAATTAAAGAAAATTATCATTCAACAAAACACATTGGTGTAACAGGCACCAAAACACGACAGAGGAGTAGCACCAGGCGTACCTAAAAATGAGGTGCCAATCTGGTGAAACTACAACACAGAACTACATGCTTGTAGAACAGCAGAAGCATTATGCTACATACACAGCTAAGCGATCCCACAACCAACAGACCAGATCAAAAATCTGCAGTCCTGCCACATCCAATCATGAATAGTGGTGATCAATTAGACAATTAACAGAGGAGGCAACTCCACAAACATTCCCATCCTCAATGATGAAGGGGCCTGATGCGCGAGTGCAAAAGACAAAGCTGGAGTGTTTGCAATCAGTCAGAAGTGCCGATCGTAATAGAAATTTGGCGGCTCACGTCTGGGTTCAAACCCAAAGACAAAAGGGAAATTGGAAGGTCCCCCAGCCTCACAGATGCCAGTCTTCAGCCAATTCAAATCACTCCATGTGATATCAAAAAAATGGCTGAAGGCACTGAATACAGCAAAAACTATGGGTCCCGAAAATGTCCCAGATATAGTACTGAAGACTTGTGTTCCAGCACTAGCTGTGCCCCTAGACAAGATGCTCCAGTACAGAGACAACACTGGCATCCACTCGACAAAGTGGTAAATTGCCCAGGTTTTGTCCTATCCAGAAAAAGCAGGATAAATCCAATCCAGTCAATTACTGCCCCATCAGTCTCTCTCAATCATCAGCAAATTGATGCACGGTGTCATTGATCATGCTATCAAGCAACACTTACCTCCTACTGCCACTCCTCCCACTGCCACACCTCCTCCTACTTCCATTCCACCTCCTACTGCTGCTTCTTCTCCTACTGCTACTCCTCCCACTGCCACACCTCCTCCTACTTCCATTCCACCTCCTACTGCTGCTTCTCCTCCTACTGTTACTCCTCCTGCTACTGCCATTCTCTTATTGCCTCTCATCCTCCTACAACCACTCCTCAGCCATTCTGTTGCCTACTGTTAATCCTCCTCTTACTGCTGCAGTTCAACCAGCTTATGCCACTCCTCCTCCCCTGCCGCTCCCCTACAGGCACTCCTCCTCCTACCGCCGTTCCTCCGACTGCCACTCCTCCTCACACTGCCGCTCATCCTCCTACTGCCACTCCTCTTCCTACGTCCGCTCATCCTCCTACTGCCGCTCGGCCTCCTACTGCCCGTCAGCCTCCTACTGCAACTCCTCCTCCTAATTCCATTTCTCCAACTGCCATTCTTCCTCTTACTGCCATTCCTCCTCCTTCCTCTCCCCCTCCTATTGCCACTCTTGCTACTGCCGCTCTTCCTACTGCTACTCCTCCTCTTCCTGCTACTACTCCTACTCCTCCTCCTACTGCCACTCATCCTACTGCCACTTCTACTGCCACTCCTACTGCTGCTCCTCCTCCTACTCCTGCTGCTCAACCTCCTTCATTTTCTACTCCCCGTACTGCCACTCCTTCTCCTATTACCACTCCTGTTGTTACTACTCCTTCTGCCAAACCTCCTCCTGTTGATACTCCTCGTAATGCCATTCCTGCTACTGCCGCTCCTTCCACTGCCATTCCTTCAATTTCCACTCCTTCTCATACTGCCGCTCAACCTCCTGCTGCCACTCCTCCTGCTACTGCCGCTGAACCTCCTAATTCCTCCTACTATACTCCTCCTCCTACTGCAACTCCTACTGCCACTCCTCTTACTACTGCCACTCCTCACCCCTGCTACTCCTCCTACTGGCATCCCTCCTACTACAGCTGTTCCTCTTACTACCACTCATCTTCTGAATGCCACTCCTCATCCTACTGCCGCTCAACCTCCTACTGCCACTTTCCCTCCTTCTACCATTCTGCCTCCTACTGCCACTCAGCCTCATACTGCTACTCCTCCTCCTCCTACTTCCATTCCTCCTCCAACTACCACTCCTCCTCCTCCTACTGCTACTCCTTCTCCTACTGCTGTTCCTCCTCCTGCTGACACTCCTGCTCCTACTGCCACTCAACCTCCTACTGCCAGTGCTCCTACTGCCAATCCTCCTCCTACAGCCATTTCTCCTACTGTCACTGCGTGTCCTCCTACTGCTGACACTCCTGCTCCTACTGCTACCTCTCCTACTGCTTCTCCTCCAACTACCAATCCTTCTGCTGCTGCTCCTACTTCTGCCGCTCCTCCTCCAACTTCCACTCTTCCTCCTACTGCCACTGGTGGTCTGGTGGTACTGCTCTAAAGCCCCTTGTGACTGTGGGTGGTAGGCTGAGGACTTTAGCTGGGGTATGCCCAGATTATCCATCACTTTTTGAAAAATACTGGACAAAATTTGTGCCCTGATCCGACTGGATCTCAGCAGGCAGCCTATATCGGGTGAAGAATTGCGTTAGCCCCTCCACCACTACCTTGGCAGAGATAGTTCTTAGGGGAATAGCCTCTGGAAATCGAGTAGCCACATCCATAATGGTGAGAAGATACTTGTAGCCCCTTTTCGTTTTCAGTAGGGGTCCTACACAATCCACCAGCACTCTGCTGAACAGTTCCCCAAAAGCCGGTTTTGGAATTAGGGGTGCAGGTTTTATTGCAGGTTGAGGCTTCCCCACAACCTGGAATGTGTGGCAAGTCCAGCAGAACTCCACTACATCCTTGTGGAGTTGTGGCCAGCGAAAATGCTGTTTTATGTGGGCTTGGGTTTTTTCTCACACTGACATGTCCAGCCATTGGAATCTCATGGGCTATTCTCAATATTTCCTTACAGTACCTTGGCGGCAACACTATCTGCTGAACCACTGTCCACTCTTCATCTGCAGGTCTGTGAGGAAGTCTCCACTTCCTTATCAGCACCTCATTCTTTAAATAGTAGCACTCTGGAACTCCCTCTGTTTCAGCTTCAGTTTGTGATAACTTCTTTAACCCTGGGTCAGCTTGCTGAGCCTCGACCAAGGAAGACCTGTTTAACCTAACCTCTGGGTCCTCCAGCTTCCCAAAGAAGGTTTCAGATAACCAGACATTAGGGTCATCTGTCTGCAGTGCCTTTTCAGTCTCCTCTGGCAGAGCTTGTTTGGCCATAGACCAGGTCACCACACAGTCAGGAAAAGTGCTGGGGACCTTTTCCTGTAACTGCTCTGTCTCCCTGACCTCTTTCAATCTCTCTAAAACCACTGGGGAAGCTACTACCTTCACCCCCGCCAGATCATTACCCAGGAGCAGGTCGACCCCGTCCACAGGTAAACTAGGGACAATCCCCATGATTACTGGTTCTGAAACAAGGTTGCACTCCAGGTGCACCCGGTATAAAGGTATGGGCATACACCTTCCTCCGATACCGTTTACTAGCACTCTAGCATTCAAAGCACTCTCTGGGGGAAAGGTCATGCCTTTTCCCAGCAGAAGGCATTGGATGGCCCCCGTATCCCTAAGTATGACTATGGGCTTACTCATCTCACTCAAGGGGTATAGGGTCACTTTTCCTCTGGACATAAAATCCTGGCAACGCTCAGGGATTTTGTTAGGTTTTCCTGCTCTCTCAGTGGTAGGTTTACTGGGTTTTACTGCCGCAGTTAAAGCCACAGTCTGGTCTGCTGTGCTTTCCATCAGGGCCCCTTTTCCTGCACTGGTCTGGTGTATCCTGACTAATTCTATGAGTTTTTCCCGTAACTTGAAGCAGTCAGCTCAAAGGTGACCTGCCTTGTCACAATGGAAACATACAGGCTTTTGGGAGTCACTCCTGTAATCAACTTCTTCCTTTTTGGCCTAAGGAGGGCCCCTGGTGTTTCCAGCTCTCTCTTCTCACTCACGCTGTTCATCGTATCCTATCACAGTCCCACTTTCTGTCCTTTTCAGGTTTTTGGAGGTGACAAGGGAAGGGCTTCCCTTAGAGAAAGGGATTGTGAATAAGTGTATAATCATCCAAAGTGACCCCTGACAATGCAGAGCATGCGCAGAGCGATTGCGGATGTCATCAGTGCGTGTGAACATTTGCCAGCTTGCCAGTATGAATGCACGCTGACGTCACCATGCAGTGACGTCCTCACCCCTCAATAACAGCAGTCATCAGCTCCATTCCCCTGAAAAGTATCCCGCTGCCTCCTGCCATTCCCCGCTTCAATCGCAACTTTCAATTTCCTGCTCCATCCTGCCTCGCCGCTGTCTTACCTCAGCCACTTGCTCCCACGCTCACCACTCCACCCCTCAGCTGCTACCTTCCCTCAGCCACTCACTCCCGCCTTCGCCGCTTCCCCCCGAGCCACTTGCTCCCACCCTCGCCACTTCCCCCCTCGCCACTCGCTCCCATCCTCGCTGCTTGCCCCCGAGCCATTCGCTCCCACCCTCGCCGCTTCCCCCTGAGCCACTCACTCCCACCCTCGCCACTTACCCCCTCAGCCTCTCGATCCTGCCCTCGCCGTTTCCCGCCCTCCTCTGTCGCTCACTGTAGACCTCACCCCTTCCCCCCCCACTCCCCCACCAGCCACACGCTACCCCCTGCCCTTCTCCCCCTTGGCCGCTCGCTCCCGGCCTCGTCGCTTCTTCCTTTGGCCTATCGTTCCCCACTGAGCCGCCCGAAAAAGCGGCTGTGTGGGGGAAACGAGCTGCCAAAGTGGTAAGGCCGAGGAGTGTCAGGGTGAAGCGGGAGCAAGTGGCCAAGACGATGGAAGCAGTGAGGTGTGCAGCCAGTGGCCGGGGTTGGGAGGGAAGTGGGAAGCAAGCGGCTGAGGTGGGGAAGCAATGAGGATGGGAGTGAGTCACCGAGGGAAGGCTGCTGCAAGGCGGGGACCAAGTGGCCAAGGGGAGAGAAGCGGCAAGGCAGGGTGCGAATGCCGAGCAGACGGGCATGGAAGGGAGCAGTGAAGAGAAGCAGGGTGGCAGGAGAGCGGGGTACTGTGGGGGTAGGATGGAGGGGGCGATCGCAGCCACTGAGGGGATTTGGATTTAAGGCTGCATTTGCTTTTTATGACAAATTGAGCAGCACCATCTTTATTACTGGCAGATGCCTGAGACATTGTAGACACTGACGTTTCAGTGCATGAGGCTGCATTTGCGCATGTACCAGTACTGCATCAGCTACTGGTTGCATTATCAGCAAACGCAGCCATAATCATCAGCCAGGATTGCTGCCTGCCTGGCTCTTGGAACCTTTAGTTACTCCATGTGGTTTCTTGTGGAAAGGGGAAGCAAGTTTTGAACTCCTCGAGGATGATCACGTCTCTGAGGTTTCATAGTTGGGCTCTATCTTAAGTGCCTGAATCCACAGGTCAAAAGCAAGCTGCTTAACTCTTTCAAACCCAAGGTAAGTTTGTTCAGGCTGCTTTCGGAGAGTTCAGAATTTTTGGCGGTTCACCTCCGGTACTAGCTCATATGTGCCCAGGATAGCATTTTCAGTCATATAGTTTGATGAACTCTTATCAGGCAACAGTGAATAAACCTCATGGGCTTTTCCTGTTAGTTTGCTTTGCAATAACAGTGTCCAGCTCTCTGCCGGCCATTTCAGCCGCTTTGCAAGCTTTTCAAAAGAGACGAAAAATGCTTCCACATCCCCCTCATTGAACTTTGATCTCAACTGGGAGAACTTGAAGAGCTCAGCACCCCGTCCTGAGCTAGGGGTAACTCCCTCACTACCAGTAGGGTACACTGGGTGTTTTCCTATTCAGTTCAAACTGCCTTAACTCCCGTTGGAAAGCTCTTTCTTTTTCCCTTTCCTCCCTTTCTTTTTCTCTTTTCTGGAATTCTCTCTCCTCTTTCACTCTCTGCAGAGCTCTTTCTTTCTTCCTTTCCTGAAACTCTCTCGGCTCTTTCTCCTTCTGGAATTCTAATTCTAGTCTCCTCTGTTTTAGTTTGGACCTTAGCAATGTTACTTTGTCTGTTTCAGATTCTATGCCTGTCTCCGGTTCTTCAGTGTCAATTTTAAAATGGTTGGCCACAAGTTTTAGGATTTCAGGCTTCCTAGCTTTTGGACGGATAGTAATCTCTAACTGCCCAACTACATTCCTCAACTCTTCAACAGATAAGGCTTTTAACCTGTTCTAAGTTACTTCACTCTGTTCTAGGAAGGTACTGGCCTCGAATGTGGACATTTTAGTACTTTAGCACTGAAAACCACAAGAAAACCTGTATTGAAGTTTTTAAATTATTGCTCGGGATCAATTTGGTTTCCTGCTTCCAATTTCCTGTTTATCTTTGGGTTTGATCGCAGACATGAGCCCGCAGATTTCTGTTACGATCAAGGGAGAGGCCATTCACCTGCTCCATCTGTGGGAAGGGATTCACTCAGTCATCCAGTCTGGTGGAACACCAGCGAATTCACAGTGGGGAGAGACCATTTACCTGCTTCGTGCGTGGGAAGGGATTAACCCATTCGTCACACCTGTTGACACATCAGCATATTCACACTGGGAAAGGCCATTCTCATGCTCTCTGTGTGAGAAGGGATTCACTCAAAAATCCATCCTGGTGGCACACCAGCGACTTCACACTGGGGAGAGGCCATTCATCTGCTCCGTGTGTGGGAAGGGATTCACTTGTTCGTCCAAGCTGGTGACACACCAGAGAGTTCACAAGTGACTGCAGGGATTGGATTCTGCTGTTATTACTGCTTCTAATCACATCCAGAACTGGACCCTGGTTCTAAGTGAGAAGGGCCAAAGGGCTTCTCTCTTTTCCCTCTCCTTGTTTGACCACAACAGGTTTAATTCTTTCTTAAAGTGGATGTACTGACCAATTCAGTAGGTGTTTGATTACTTACTTGCTATGATCATAACAAGAGCCAATCAGCAGGTTTTCTTGAATTTAACAAAAAAAGAGGTTAACTTTATTGTACCTAAACCAAACTAATGAAAATAATAAACAACATGCCAATATTCATTCACAGACACACACTAAAGGTTTACACACACACAAATAGGTTACAGAGTGGGGAAAGTTAGATTGGTTGAGTTAAGGTCCATAGAAAAAAAGGGGTATCCAGTCTGTGGTTTGGTGATTCGGCTGGTATCTAGCTGAATTCGGTGGTTCTGAGGCATTTAGTTTGAAGAGGTAGATGACTGGTTCAGTGGGTCTCTTGGAGACAGCGATACAGATGATTGGGGTTTGTGATTGTAGCCGGAGTAGGCAATGGTGGTCAATCAACAAGCAGGATCAAGCTGGACTGGAGCGAGAGAGACCCCCCTGCCCCCCCGCCACCTCACTTGGGCCTGCGCGTGTCGGAGTCCAGAAGCCTCTCCTCTGCTGCGGAGAAAACACCAGCTTAAACCACAGATGGGGAGAGAATGTCACATGACAGTCACTCAGTGATTCAAACATAGCAGTTAGCAGTATTTCTTCATGCTAAAAGAACAGGTAGTTCCGTTAAACTTCCTGGGTCTTAGTTCTTGCTAGGAAATGAGCAGTTATTTCGTCTCCCTCCTCAAAGATCTTGCACGGTAGCATACAGTGTTAAGAATTAGGTGGCTATCCTAAGCTTCCAGCAAAGTCATCTTTTTATATCTGTTCTTTTTAAAATTTCTGCAAAATAAATCAGATCTCCAGTCAGTGGATTAAAGATAATTAATTAAAGAAAATTATCATTCAACAAAGCACATTGGCGTGACAACCCCAACACCATTTTTGTGAACCATTAGGTGGAGCATGCATGGCACACGCTTTGCCTATTGGTGCCAGGCATCAAGCAGCTTAAACAGCTCAGAGAACAGCCTAAGAAGATTTTGTACTGATTTTATTGGGGTTAGGAGCAACATGATTCTCCCTCCTATCTCCCCCAGCATCCCACCCAGTGGCAAACTGCCTGTGTGCAGTCTCTTGGAAGGTTGGCAGCTTGTCCAAAATATTTAGATGAGTCCCAGCCAAGAAAATATTTTGGACCCTTGGTGGAGCCATGGGGCAGGCGTAGCGCATGTCCTAGCCACTATCTGCCCAATGTGTGCTCCAGTTAAAAATTTGTGTATTTAATTACAAGAAACAATTTCAAGAATTTGCTATATCAGGCACATTAATTTAACTCAAAAGGAAAAGTGCATCTCATTTTATCATAGCATTGCAGTTTCTAAAGGCTTCTTTGCCTCCATTTAGTTGTATGTTTTGAGGAGATTGCTCTAGACATCATATAAGAATTCATTGCATTTGCTCTGCAGCAATAATATACATTTGAGCTGTGTTTCATAATGAAATACATTTAACCGTATATCATTTCATGTGGCTTCTTCTACCATCTTCATGTGCTGCAGGTCATTTTTTTTGTGGAGCACCTTGGGGCCTGGAACCCAAACATTGCAAAAAGTACCAATAATGAGACAATATTTGTCCTGTGCCGTACCACCTTCCACTCACCTGTGGAATGTTGTCAGTGCGTCTTTTAAAAATTCACATCCATGTTGTAAATAAAATGCTTGATTTATTTATTTTTTAACTTTGAAAACAAAATAGTGTCAGTAGTCATGCTGCATTATGCAAGATCATTTTCCCTATACCACTGTGGGATTGTGGTGCATTGATGTAAATGAAATAATCACTATTTACTCCGCCAAGAATTTCTCAAGACTGTGCCAGGAGTCCCATGTCTACTTGAGAGTTCATACCCTTGATGTGGGGATTTATATTTTTTCTTGATTTCAGGGCAGTAATGACATATCCACACAGTGCACCCAGAGGGCTGACTATTAATGCACATATTAATATATATGTATTCATAACTTTAAATATCTTGTAATGATGGATATTAGTGGTGACAGACAGCACACATTATTTAGTTTGGAGGGTGCTGGAAGGTCCCAGTCATTCTATAATAGTGTTTTGTTGAAGAACAGCAATTTTCATGCTCAACATTTTTTTTTTCAAATGAGCATGAATGTTTGGCATTCTGTTATCTCTTTAGGGACTCTTTCAACTATTTGTAATTATTCTGAAATATGTTAAGGGAGTAGGCAACCAACTAACATATAATCCTCTAGAATAGAAAATGAAGAGGGCAGTTTAGTTTCAATGCTTTCCAGCTCTAATAAAAGCTTGTGATTGAGATATAACAACTTTGAACAAGCCCATAGCAACTGTACTTTTCTGCATCATCAATATGTATTCAAGGAGCATATCCTTCTTAGAATGAAACTTGCTGAGTGAAACATAATGACATTCTTTGATCTGATTTACATTGCTTGTAGCAAAGAGAGATTGTCACATTTTTATTGAGACAGTGCCCCTTCAGCATTAGAGTAAGGCATTCATTCTTCTTCAGGTCAGTAACATATTACATGTTCTAATTTGTTCTGTAAGTTATCTCATTGACTAGTCAATAAACTCTAATTACCCAGATCATGCACTGACTCTATTAACTCACCTGATATTTGCAGGCCGGAGAGGGTGGAGGATGTCTACGTAATCTCTGTGGTGGTCACATTTTTGTCCAAGTTTTCAGTTGATTAAAAAGTAGAAAAGAGTGGCCAAATACTGGTTACCCAACAGAATCATAAAAAAAACAGGGCACAGATTTTGTGTTGAGAATAGTGGTAAGGTTAACAGCACTCACAGTTATTATGGAGTAAATTGGACAGCAACTTCCAGAGTACACACATAAGCATTTAAAAGCAGAAATCCAGAAGTTGCTATCCGAATTACCCCACTCCTCCACAGGCTGCATTTCATTGGGACCTCATCAAGAGACTTGGCATCAAAATCCATGGCAGGGTGTGACGTTGCTGTACCTACACACTAGACAGCCACTAAACATGGCAGTAAAAGTTAGGGGTGGTGCATTCAGGTGTAAGTGAATTTTTAATGGAGTCATAAGTCATAATTACTGCTAATCAACCTCTCTGGCAATGAAAATTTAATTTTACAAGTATAGAGTCGTATTCCATCAGAAATTAAGTAGTGTTCGAGATTTTAAAAATACTTTCTTTTCTTTCTGTCTCTTATCTATCTCTCTCTTAAATCACATCTTTCTTTCCCTCTCTTTATTTTGATTTTGTTACACGATTTAAATCTAATTTATACTCTGTAGGTGGATAAATTGAATAAGGCCCAAAATTCTGGCATGGGGATCGTGTGTATGATTAACCCATACCCATTTGTTGCAATGCAGGCAGTACACAAACTCTGTGCTGCCTGCTAATTTAAATGGTAGTGGCGTGCAGCCCAGTGCTAAATGGGCTGTTGAGTGGCTGCAGCAGGGTGCCCAGTTTTGTGAGAGATTAGCACCCTAAAGCTAGACTGTGCTACTTAAAGCCAGTCTGCGTTCTTCAAGGGGAGGTGCATTCCAGCTGCAGCAGATGCTGGAAGTGACCAGGGAATTGTGGTCTGACCTGCAAGAAGAGTGAATGTGATGCAACAGGGCAGAAAGCATGTTGCAAGGTTTCCTGAAGCAGCATTGGAGGCCTTGGTGCAGAACTTGGACAGGAGGAAATAGATCATCTAACCACAGGGGGCCACAAAGAGACTGAGAAGACTGTTGGAACAGAAAACTGTCATGGCCAGTGTAGCCCTAAGAACCTGGATACAGTGCCACAAGAAGTTCAAAGGCCTCACACAAGCGGTCATGGTCAGTGTGTGCATCTTCAAATGCCGCATCCTTAGAAATGAACCACTAGCTTCACACACTGCTCCATTCATCAACCCCCTATCACTCATCCACCAGCATTCTCTATCAGCCATGACTCATACCTCACATACATAGCTTCAACTGAGCCTCAAACACATACCACTGCTGCAAGCCTCAAACCCCCATGTCACAGCTTGCACAACTGCCAGCCATTCAACTATGACAGGCACATCACTTAAAAACATTGCACAACACTCACTGACACACTTCCCTCCCTCTTGCAGAACGAGGTGGTGCATGACTGCCGGCACCTAACTGACAGGAGCAGGAATGGCTAAATGCCCTAACCACAATGGGGAAATGGTGCTCTTCGTCATTGGAGTGGCAATGACTGAGGTCATGATGGGGCTCAAACCATTGAAGATGGTATGTTCCTACTTAATCCACCTTCTCACATACCACTTCCCTCTCATCCCACAATCTCCTCTGATTTACAAGCTGCAAATGATGTAAGCATGCACCTCTTGCTTTCCCCCCTTCCGTCATCACAACCCTACCCTTCTGCCTGTTTCCTTTCAGATACCCAAGAACTGCTACCTGGCACAGCAGTGGTGCAAGAGTGTGAAGTCCAAGAGGAGCAAGAGACTGATAACGATGAAACACCATCACTCAATCTCACACTCACAGCCAACATCGAGGGTGGCCTACAGAAAAAAGCTGATGGGTATGCACAATGAAATGATTGGTACATTGCAGGCCTGCTAGAAAGCCTGTTGTCACTGTTAAGGAGCATGGACCAGTCCGTCACCAACTTGGTACAGGGCTTTGCGCAGACTTTGGAGACCATCCTTTCCACTGTGGAAGTGGTGGCCAACTCCATGAGAACACTTGTGGACCCAACCATGATGTAGCATCTGATGGCTGATGTCTCAAATTCCATTGCAGAACAAGCAGAAGCAACCCTGCGTCTCAGTGCTGCAGTGAAAGCTCAGAATGAAATCATGCAATCACAGTTTGCTGCCATGCAAGCACAGGATCAGTCTGCTATCATCGTGGTTGTGAATATCAGTGTTCAAAGAGGCTTGCAGTTCAGCAATCCATTCTCCAACAGATTACTGGGATTGCTGAAGTACCCCCTTGGGGGACTGGCAGTGACTCTGTGAAGCATGAACCTGCTGTTCTCTCTCAGCTGCATCCTTGCTGTTGCCGGTCACCCAGCCAGCCCAGACTGTTGCCATGCATGTCAAGGTGGTGCAGCTTGAAGCCGGGCCTTCAAGGGCCAGAGCTGCTTGAGGTCATACTGCAAGGCCATCTGCAGTCTTTTCCACTGAAAGTCAACAGCTTTCCACCAGCCATGTTGTAGCCACTGGGTGAGCACTGCACAGGAGGAATAGGACAGGCAAAGGCACCCACAAGACAGGCACTAAGGGAATGCACAAGTGTGACTGATCAACTTTTGTATGGAATATTGGATGGTTTGTTTAATAAAGTTGGTTTGGAATGGTTGTTTTGTGGTGGCCTTTATTGCAGTATTGTGGCCAAGAGGATGCTCTGATGGTCAGTAACAGAGGGAAGATGAAATTGTAGAATGGGAATAGGGCTCATATTCAGTAGCATCACAGTCGGATGAGCCAATAGTGGACAACCCGGCTGGGAAGGGGATGTGTTCATTGTCTCCTCCCTTCCTCCTCCTGCTACTCAGCTGCTCATCGTATTCCTGGTGGCGAGGGCCGTGCCCTCTTAATGGCGAGGTTGTGAAGAATACAGCAGACCACAATGAATCATGACACACACCCTGGTGAGTACTGCAGGGCTCCTCTAGAGCTGTCCAGGCAGCAGAAGCATTGTTTGAGCACGCCAATGGTCTGTTCAACGATGTTTCATGTGGTAGTGTGGCTCTAATTATATGTATGCTGCCCATGTGTGCTTGCCTTGTGGACTGGAAACATAAGCCAGGCAGTCAGTGCCCAGTGGCCAGCTTCTGGTTTGACATTGTGGCAGTAATACTGATGGAACAATGGACTGGTGCAGAACAAAGGCATCATGACTGCTGCCGGGATACTGGACAGTCACCTGCATAATGTGCTGAGCATGGTCACACACCAACTGCACATTCAGGGAGTGGAGCCCTTTGAGGCTGCAGAACATCTCTGCATTTAGATACAGTTTCCGCAAAGCCACGTGTGTGCAGTTGATGACACCCTGCCATGGAGAAGTCCACTACCCTGACAAAGCAATATACACACTCCACCTGCTGCTCTCTGGTCAAACAGAACACTGTGTACTCCCCTCTTTAAGCTTAAAGAGCATCAATCACTTCCTTATACAGCAGTGGATGGCAAACTGGCAGATGTTGGAGATCAGGCTGATCCAGCCTGGAAGGATACCACTCAAAGAAATTCATTGTCATTGTCACCTTCATAGCTATTGGCAGCAACATTCTTGCCCTGCTCTAAGGCTGGAGATCTGCCTCCAAGAGGTGGCAGATTTCACTAAGCACCACCTGCATAAAAGGGGGATATGGCACATATAGTTCCTGGATTAGGTTGAGGTAAAAGAAATGCTCACTGAAGACCCTGAATCTAAGCCCCTGCTGAGAGCCTTCTCCCCTCCAACTCCTCTCTCTGCAAGCAGCTTGTCCTCCTCTGTTTTGCCTCTGCTCAATCTCCCTGTCATGCTGCAGACCAGGGAGAATGGTAACTACAGCACCCATGACCGGAACCCTTGAAATCAGAAACAAGGCTTTCTCTGCAAGTAGACTTCACCAACTTTAAATAGCACTACAATATTCCTAGCACTTCTACAAACTCAGTGCCAGTAAAAATTAAGCAGCAACTAACGTGAAAGCAGTTGATGATTCCTTTAAATAGCACTGGTGAGGTGTCCTTCCTGCTGCTGAATGCATATTCAGCTGTGCATGTTTAGGAGAGGGCATTAACTGGAGCGATAAGGTTGAAAATTGAATCACTGGCATCAAACCAGCATTACACACTGACTGGTGTCATGATCTGTCTACTCTGCATACTTTCGCCACACAGTCCTAATGGCTGCACAAACGCCTTGACCAAAATGACATCCATCACAGGCTGCACCAGAAGTGTGCGCACACAGTGTTGTAGGACGACTACCCTAAGAAGCTGTAAGTGAATGTCACCAGAGGAAGTGATGTCATGTCACACATGACCAGGGAGTTGTGAGTGTAGCTGACAGTGAGGTGCGTATTGGTGTGGTTCCTGCAGTAGCTGTATGTATATATATGATCTAGTTATTCTTTGGCCTCCTTATCTCAAGAGACAATTGGTAAGCGCCTGGAGGTGGTCAGCGGCGCTTGAGATGGCTTGGCCATGTGAGCCGCATGGAAGATGGCAGGATCCCCAAAGACACATTGTACAGCGAGCTCGCCACTGGTATCAGAGCCACCGGCCGTCCATGTCTCTGCTTTAAAGACGTCTGCAAACGCGACATGAAGTCCTGCGACATTAATCACAAGTCGTGGGAGTCAGTTGCCAGCGTTCGCCAGAGCTGGCGGGCAGCCATAAAGGCAGGGCTAAAGTGTGGCGAGTCGAAGAGACTTAGCAGTTGGCAGGAAAAAAGACAGAGGCGCAAGGGGAGAGCCAACTGTGTAACAGCCCCGACAAACAAATTTTTCTGCAGCACCTGTGGAAGAGCCTGTCACTCTAGAATTGGCCTTTATAGCCACTCCAGGTGCTGCTCCACACACCCCTGATCTAGTTAAGTTATGTTAAAAATAAATGCTTTCTTTGGATAATACTTGTAGTCCTGTGAGTCTTAGAATAGTTGACATACCATAGGAACAAGCAATATTATATAGTGGCAACATTTGAGATTTATTTTTCTAAAGACCACCAAATATTACATCATGGCAACGTTTGATTTTATCTGAAGAACACATTAAGAGAAAACAAGGAACAGCCTATTGCCTACCTTGAGTGGCTGAAGATTCAGCGGAGAGCTGCTGGCAGGAGTCTCCCAACAATTCAGTGAGCCAGGACCACAGACACGACCCTGGGAGGTGTTGAAATTCTGTGAGTCCATCAGGCAATGTACCAGGCGATCGGAGCTTTCAACTTATCTGGCAGTTGGTCAAAAAATTGAAAAGAAGTAGCACAGCCATTACTGCTTTAGTTTTCCCATTTTTTTTGCTTTGTGGGTGGGGTCCAAATCAAAAAAGCAGTAAGTGCTCAACAGTGCCACTAGAGGTCCAGCACAAAGTAAAAGGCTGGCTGTAGCAGCTCCAGGTTCTATAAACTGTAGTCCTCTAAAAAAAAACTGCTCTCAGTTTAAAAAAACACCAAGCTGTGGAAACAAAGCAGCTACAGTCGCTTACTCTTAAAAGGGGCAGGCCTGCAAAAAGCAAACTTGTCTAAAAAAGGAAACAGAAAGAAGTATGCCTGTCATAAAGAAAACTTGTGAAACAGCCTGTACTTGTGAAATAGTACACATCATCCAAAAAATGGCTTTCAGGTATCCAGTTATGGACTGGAAGATGCCAGACCTAGCATCTGAATTTAAATTGTTTTGACAACGGATGGAACTGTGTTTTCTCGATCAAGAAGTGAGCGAACCACAGAAACAAGCATCAAAATCGAAATCACACTGGGCAACGAGGGCCTGCAATGGATCAACACATCAGGATTGTCAGCTGATGATCAGAAGGACTCTAGCAAGCTATGGACATTCCTGGAGGAGCAACTCAAGGTGAAGGTAAATTTCCGAGTACATAGGCTTGAGCTTATACATTGTAGACACAGCTGGACTAGCTGTCACAGGACTTCCAGTATACTGAGACTTACGAATGGTCACCACACATGAATTCATTAATGGACTGAAGATGGTAGGAAACACCCAGGTCAAGCACATTGGGTCAATCCATGTAAAGGATGACACAAAGGCTGGGAGTCTTGACACAAAGAGATGATCTGACTGGGAGTCTCTCCTCAGGCTTCAGCTCATTGCAGCAACTACCCGGAGGCCAGAGGGGTTGCTGGTTATTGGTGATGTTGCCAGTCATCATTTTTCTAAGCTTTCTAAACAAGGAAAGATGAAAGAATTTTATGTCAGGCAAGCAGGACCAGAATTAGCTTGATTGTAAGTAGGATAAAAGGTCAGAGTCCTCAATCATGCATTGGGAACTTGATATCCTGCAGAGGTTGCTAGGATATGTGACCAGCCGAGATCGTACGAGGTCCAGGTGCCCAACGGTGTGATTCTCAGACAGAACTGAAGTCAACTCAGAGAGCTATACAACAACACTCCATATGATAACCCTATGGCATTGTGGACACATTCAAAGACAAAATCTGAAGATGAACGTACAGGGGCTACGAGCACAAAGGAAGAACATGCTAACCAGAGATCCGAGTCACCAGTCTCAGAAGCATCATCAAGATGATGGGAGGAGGTTTATGATAACAAGACTGGGATGAATAAGCAAACCTACTCTGTTTTAGATAGTGTTAAACTTGCTTACTTGTAAATAATGTTTTGTTTTAATCATGTATAGTTAGTCCAGACCACAGTATGCGGGTTATATATCTTTTCATCTTTGGAAAAATGTGGGATGACCTTAAGAGGACCATAAGAAGTCGTAAGGGAAAGTCACCGGAGGAAGTGATGCTGCATCACATATGACCAGGGAGTTGTGGGTGTAGCTTGACAGGGTGAGACGTGTATTGGTCTGGCTCCTGCAGTAGCTGTAGCTGTATGTATAGTTAAGTTATAATAAAAACCCACATTTTCTTTGGCTATTACTTGTAGTCCTGTGAGTCTTACGGTAGTTCACATACCAAAGCAACAAGTAGTATTGCATACAATGTGGATGACATTTTGGTACTGAAAAGGCACCTGTAGCAGAAAAACTAAGGGTGCTACAGAGCCAAATTTTTCGGCACACGTGTCTCAGTGAGACTCTTCAATTTGATTGGTTCAAGAGCCACATTGTTGCTAGTCCTGCTCACACATGCCACAGATACCCTGTAGAGGGGGCCATGCTGGATCAGACACCTGATGACAGTAAATTGCCATGAAAAGTTTTGAACAACTGTCGGCATAATGTAAAGGGGCCGACTTGTGCTCGGCCTGCGCACAGTCTTCCAGGTTGCTGTACAGGCACACAGCTTAGAGGGAACATTGGTCCCAAGATGCTTCAGAATAGGGGAGGGAAGCTGATACTGAGCAGGAGTGAGGAAAAAGATTAGGGGAAGCAACTGAAGACAAGGTCAAAGAGCTAGATTTTGAGGAAGCTTTTGAAGGTGTGGAGAGATAAATCAAGTTAGAGTGGCTTAGGGCGAGCGTTCCAGAGTTCAGGCCATGCTGGCTGAAGGCTAAATTTGCCTAAGACTGTTATAGCCCTACGTGTGCAATACTTTCCCACATCCAACGGCTTGACATAATGATTAGGTACAGTTCTGCTTGTCCTGGAACAGGGCTATGGGACACAGATTTAAGGTTTTAGACAAGATATACAGGGAGGCCATGAGGAAGAAATTGGATAAGCACTTGAAAGAAATAAACCTGCTGGGCTACAGGGATAGAGTGGGGAATGGGACTGACTGGATTGCTGTGCAGAGAGCCAGCATGGACTCAAGGGGCTGAATGGCCTACTTCTGTACTATAACGTAATGACAGTTTTCTTTTTACTAACATACAAATTAGGAGCAGGAGTAGGCGACTTGGCCCCTCGAGCCTGCTCCGCCATTCAAGAAGTTCATGGCTGAACTGATTACTCCACATTTCCACCTACCCCGATAACCTTTCACCCCCTTGCTTATCAAGAATCTTTTCCCAGGATTGTTTGAAATGTTAAATAAGTTCAGTTTAGTTAAATAATTTGTAAACAAATCTCATCCATATTTGATGCCTTTTTAACCAGGACTTAAAGGAAGATGATATGATAAATGGATTAATTTTACTTCAAGCAATAGCCAATTATAACAATCTATAAATAAGATAAAACCACAGAAAATCAATATTAAGACACTGTTTCATTTCTAAGACAAGTGCATGTACTATTAACATAGCCAGAATAAATCTTTTTTGAATGAATAGGGGAGGCCAACATTAAAATATTAAAATGTCACTTCATCTTCTTCATGAGTTTTGCGTTATGTCCAAATCCTGACAGTAGGCTATGCTGAAGGTTCAGCTGTGATAGCATCTGGGTAATAATTCAAACTGTTCCTGAAATGATGCAGATTTACCAGTGCATGGAATGTACATCCAAGGACCGTGAAATTGGCGGAGGATGTTTTTTTGGTCGACCCTCACTGGATTAGCGCAGTGTATGGTGTCTCTTCTTGCCTTCTGGGCCTGTTTAATGTGCCTGCACATAAGATTTTCATTTTAATCTGGTGTTAGATATGAGTGAACCGCAGTTCAATTTCCTGTCCATTTAGGATGAGATTGAACTGTGCACTTCACACCTGCCCATTTAGAGTGGAAAGAAATGAAAGCTTCATGTGAGCGAGAAGCTTTTTTTGTGGCAGAGGCATTTTTATGCGCATATTTAAAGTAATTTTAGTGCTATATTTTTGATTTTTTCGGCATTTGAACTTGCAGGGAATATTTACGCTGAAACAAAATCAGTTGAATGTTGCTTGACTGTAATTGAAATATTTAAAATATTTCAGCAGAACAGGAAGAGCACAAGAGAGGAATTATGAAAAAGGCCTCTCTCCCCATAAAAGTTTTCACTACAGTTCAAAGAGTAATGACATTTTTCTACAAGCTAAATGGTCATTTGTCAGCAGGAAACTCAAATTAAAATTAAATCCAACATTGCTTTTGAAGCACCCAAAGAAGTTAAAATGGCGCAACGTGAAAGATGGCATGCCAAGGAGATGAAATGGCACCAGGGCAGGACTGTTGGTTAATGCCATAATGACACCAACCATCTTTATAGGCAATCGTGTTTACTTGGCAATGACTAAGGATAATTGCCACTTCACCACATTATCAGCTTTGACTCAGTGGCAGCATTATTCCCTCTGTGTTAGAAGCTGGTTTGTTCAAGTCCTACTCCTGAGACTAAGCTGACACTTCAGTACAGTTTGGAGGGAGTGCTGTATTGTTAGAAGTTCCCTTTTGGATGGTTTCTTAAACCAAGGCCCTATCTGCCCTCCCAGGTGGATGCAAAAGGTCCTGTGGCACTATTTTAAAATGAACAAAAGAAGTTCTTCCAGTATCCTTGCCAAACATTTATATCTCAAACAATATTACTAAAACAGTTTAAATGGGACATTTATCGCCTTGCTGTTTGTGGGACCTTGTTGGTCACAAATCAGCTGCCACCTTTCCCTATATTACAACATGGCTGAACCTCAAAAGTACTTAGTTACTGTGAAGTGCTTTGAAAGGTCCTGAGATTAGTGAGGCACTATATAAATGCAAGTTCTTTCTTCTTTTCTCCAGGTGACAATTGCAGAGTTGTATCATCTGGGGCAAAGACATATGCAGCCAAACTATACCATAGTGAGAGTATAACCAATGACTGTCAAGCAGGGATTGGCAACATGTCCATACATGGACACCAGTGTCTGTGGTAAAAAAATTCTCAGGTCTGTGACTGGTAATTTCAGGGATGAGAAATTTCCCATTGGCTTCTTTTTTCCAACCAGAGCAGCTTTTAAAAGAAAATCTCGGCTGTCAGTTTCACAGCTGGCAGGTGCTGAGAGCAGGAACAGCACTTCCGAACTTTAGACAGCTTTGTGGTTTCTCAGCGGGTTTTGATTTTTTTTTAAAAGTCCACCGGAAAACTATGAAGCTGTCCAAATTTGGAAGCCACTGTTCTGCTCTCAGCACCTGTCAGCTGTGAAACTGACAGCTGCGATTTTTTAAAAAGTTGGCCAACCATGAAGCTGCTCTGCTGACAGTTCCAACTCTCAGCAACAGTCAGAGAGAGATAGACATGGAGGGAGAGAAAGGGGGGGGGACAAAGAGAGAAAGAGGGCGGACAGAGCGAAAGAGGACTGAGAAAGAGAGTGCGGGGGCGAGAGAGAGAGGGGGAGAGGGGAACAGAGAGATAGTGGATGACACAGAGAGGGGGGACAACACAGAGAGGGAGTTAGCATAGAGAGGGGGTACAACACAAAGATGGGGGGAGGATAGAGAGGGGGACCACAGAGAGGGAGGGGAGGAGAAAGATTCAGAGAGAGAGAGACAAACAGACAGACAGACAGAGAGAGAGGAGGGAGGGAGAGCGATCAAGATTACTCCTGACAGATGGCCATCTATCCGGAATACTCTGCATCATTACAACAAGTGTGCAAGCAGACATTAACTACCTGTGCAAGCAAAATAAATGACAGGTATCTCACTAACTCAGTGTCCAACATAGTGACGAGAAAGCAAATCAATAAATTAGTCTTCTCATTCAAAGTCTCTTCACATAAATGCACATTTGCTACATACGAACTTAGAGCAGGAGTAGGCTATTCAGCCCCTCGAGCCTCTTCAACCATTCTATAAGATCATGGCTGATCTGTTTGTGGACTCAACTCCACTTTCCCGCCTACCCCAATACCCTTTGACTCCCTTGGTCGTCAAGAATCTGTCTACCTCCGCCTTAAAAACATTCAATAACCCTACCTCCACCGCTGTTTGGGGAAGAGAGTTCCACAGATTCACGACCCTCTGAGGGAAAAAATTTCTCCTCATCTCTGTCTTTAATGGGAGACCCCTTATTTTTAAACTGTGCCCCCTAGTTTTAGTCTCTCCCACAAGGGGAAACATTTTTTCAACATCCGCCCTGTCAAATTCCCTCAGGATCTTATATGTTTCAGTCTAAACTGTGATGTATACAGACCCAACCTCTCTGATCTTTCCTCATAAGATAACCCTCTGATCCCAGGAATCAGCCGAGTGAATCTTCTATGAACTGCTTCCAATACAATTATATCCTTTCTTAAGTAAGGAGACCAAAACAGTACACAACACTCTTGATGTGATCTCACCAATGCCCTGTTCAACCGCAGCAACACATTTCTACTTTTATATTCCATTCCCCTTGCAATAAACAAAATTATTGCATTTGCCGTCTCAATCACTTGCTGTCCCTACATACTAACTTCTTGTGTTTCTTATACTGGGACACTCAGATCCTCTGCATCTCAGAGATCTGCAATATCTCACCATTTAAATAATATGTTGCTTTTCTAATTTTCTGGCCAAGGTGGACAAGTTCAAACTTTCCCACATTTTACCCCATCTGCCAAATCTTTGCCCACTCATTGAACCTATCTATATCCCTTTGCAGACTCCTTATGTCTCTTCACAACTTACTCTCCTACCTATCTTTGTTTCATAAGCAAATTTAGCATCCATACATTCTGTTCTTCATCAAGTCATTGATATAAGTAGTTGAGGCCCAAGCACTGATCCCTGTGACACTCGTTACAGCTTGCCAAACTGAAAATGACCCATATATGCCTACTCTCTGTTTCCTGTTAGTTAACCAATCCTCCATACGTGCTAATATGTTACCCCCTACAGCATGAGTTCTTATTTTGTTTAATAACTGTTGCATGACTGCCTTAAGAGTGATGCCCCTTTAAGATCTCAGTATGCGAATGAGCTAAGTACCAGGATGTAGTCATGTGACTCAAAGCCAGGGTCACTCTGCAATTTTAACACCCAGACAAATGTTCTGTAAATAGTTTACTCTGTACTGTATATAATAGTTCAGTAGTTAATAAACATGTTTGAGATCGTCAGCAAACTGGACTCCCGCATTTCATTTATGTTGCATGTCGTTATCAGACAACATAAAGATCTCATTACAAGTAACCTTTGATGTGGCACCTTATTAAATGCCTTCTGGAAATACAAGTACACCACATCCCCAGGTTCCCCTTTATCCAAGTTGCTTGTTACTCCCTCAAAGAACTCCAATAAATTAGTCAAACACAATTTCTCTTTCACAAAATCATGTTGAATAGTGTAGTTACATTCATTATTTTCCAATCTGATGGGACCTTTCCAGAATTTAGGCAATTTTGGACAATTACAACCAATGCATCCACTATCTCAGCAGCCACTTTACTTAAGACCCTAGGGTGAAGTCCATCAGGACCTGGGAACTTGTCAGTTTTAGTTCTAATAAGTTTCTCAGTATCCTTTCCCTGGTGATGGTAATTGTGTCAAGTTCCTCACTCCCTTTCAGCTCTTGTTTCACAATTATTTCTGGGATGTTATTTGTATACTCTACAGAGAAGACAGTTGTTTTGAATAATAGCAAGATAAATTTTTAATACCTTTATCTTTCCAAAATCGTCTCACCAGCTGCCTATGTAAGACAAAATTGTAATTTACCCATCCCCATACACAAAGGTAAGAGACCCCTTCTCCAAGCTGAGTTATTTTAAAACATACGTTTAAAGGCTTGTGTTATGTAAACTCATTTTAAAATGGCAAAAGTCACAAAGGAAGTGTCTTGATTTCTATGCTCTGGTACACATTACTTTCACTTGGGACACAAGCTCAGTGACATTTTGAAGATGCTGGACTTTTACTTTCATATAAATGTCGCAATTCCACTTCTATCCATTTGGAATCACATTGTTCCAGAACTTCTATTGAGGGGAAAACAGGCAAGAAAATCCAAGGAATCTCAAGAAGTTAGCAATGTAAGTTCCTCGTGAATACAAGAGGACGGTGAAATGGGGCTGAGTGATATTGTCAAAAACAGGATGTTGCTGGCCCATACACAATAGTTAGTAAATACAATGTAATGGATAGCTTTAATAAACTTAATCTATGATAAATTGTCTATGATTCCTTAACAAAATTTAATGCTGCATTTGCAGTTTTAAAATCTGTCAGGAAAAACATAGTAAAAAGTTATTATGTTTTAATGGCCATGTTAGAAACAGTCATTAACTGATTTTTGTTTCTGCGAGTTGGATTAAAGGACAAGCTTTAAAAGTATGTCAAAGATCAGTAAATGCAATTTGCATCATTTATTATCTGATCTGAGGGCAGATAACTAAGTGGCCAATGTCAATTGAACGTTGTCTGTATCATATAATTACATTACATGAAAAGTGCACATTTGCTAATGGGTAACAGCTTGGACATAAATTGGTTAGTCTGGAGTACAATCTTTCAGATAGTGACTAAACAGTTTGTAACTGAATAAAACATGCAGGAACAACTGCTCAACTTTTTGTAGAAAAGCTTTTAGTTAATAATTATCTTGTTAGAGCTGAAGCAGAATCAACAGTGATGGACTGAGATATTGACATAAGTGAATTTAAGAGAATCGCCTTATTGGAGGAACTGAAGGGCGTTCGTTATTTCTAATTGTGTTTATCTAATTTTGTCACTAGCTTTGGTGAGCAAATGACATTTTGTCCATGAGAGATTTTGTTGTTTCTGTATTTTAGAATCCAGGACCTAGTTTAACAGCCTGTCAAGATAAATAAACTAGTCTTGGCTACATACAGTTAATCTCTCTCCCCTTTCCTGTCCCACTCTGCTTTTCTGTTTTACATGTCACTTCTGAAGTACTATCTGCTCCATCCTATCAAATTCTCCTGATTTGGATATCACTGCTCTTTTGTTGACTGACCTTCCTTCAGAACATATTACAAGCAGGGGGAGAAGTTGCACAAACCATCATGGGTTAAATTAACATATGAGAAATGGTCCATCTTCCTATGCTGATTTTTCTACTGCCTCACCTCAATAACCACGATATCAATCCTCTCCTTGAGTTTCATGTTTTATTGGATGAATTTACACTCCAGATACAGTGGGTGGAATTTTATAAGCACGCTACTGAAATTAGCAACGGGCAAAAAAATGGCAGCCTGCCCATGCGGGCATGCTTGGAATCATGGCGGCTCATTTAAATAGCTGGGATGGGCCACCCCCCCATCAATCACATGGAGGGGGCAGACTGTCCGTCCCCAGTAATGTCGTTAGCTGCCTGTGCGTAGGTGCTAATGCCATTTTTCAAGGGCTGTTAGCTCCACTGGCATATTTAAATATTTAAACTTTAAACTTCAACCCTTCCCATCATCCCCTACACCCATGACATTAATTTGACCCCATTTCCGCCTACCTCCCACACTGAGAAACTTAACTCCTCTCTTCCCCACGAGTGTTGTGCCCCGTTTCCCCGGACGGGGATCCGAAGGCGCGGGAGTGCCTATAGCCAAGCCGAAGGACACAGCAGGACATTGAGAGGTGATGTAGGTTTATTTAAATTCATTCTTTTAATTGATTTGAATATTCAACTTATGGTCTAGTCACTCAGTGGTGAGGGGCGGTGGGAGGGGGGCTGCCATGAGGCCTTGCCACTGCTTGCAATATCGGTCCGTGCCCTGCCGGCATCAAGATCCATGGTGGGCCTCATCCGGGGCCATCTTCAGGCCCCCATGCCATGGATCCTGATGTCGAGGGCTCCTTAAAATCTAGCCCAGTGTGAATCCACAGAGATCATCTGGAAAAGTCCATCTACCATTCTGTGACATGTTGCAGCTAGCTCTATTCTGTCAATAACAGTAATTTGCATTGGCATTGCATACTATTTTGCTTGCTAGTTATCTAATACATTTGTGCTGCTCTCCATTAATATCTGTATGCTTAGCTACTTTATTTATAGGGAGAGATGTGTTTTAATTTGGACTGTATTTTGATGGCATTAGATTGGCTATACACTTTATATACAGATTAATTGCCCGCATATCCGTGACTGAGTCAATAATTTTGTCAAATGTCTGTGGTGCAACATGTCGGTGCCTATCCCTGCAGTCAAAGTAACCAGTACCCTCAGCTGATTAGCCTCTACCTCCTTCCAGATTAGCAAAGGCATCATCTGTTATATCAGCTAAAATTATCGAGAATAAGTTGTATTTCTGTGGTGCTCCCTTATTCTGTGGCATTGGAGATGCTGACAAGTTGTTCTGCGATGACAGAATGAACAAATATTAGAATGCTACCTGCAAAATAGAATATGGTCGCTTAGTGGTTAAGGTATTGGACAATCATGGTTGAGCCATGGCAACATGTAATAAGCAATTCAATAAACCAACTAATATGGAGGCTAGCACCAGAAAAATAATGATAAGATCTTCTGGATTTTAGTAAAACCCAATTGCTTCCCTTATGTCCTTCTTGGAAGGGAGCCTTCCACACTTATGCAATCTGCCCCGTAACATCATTCCTACAATACGTGGTTGAATCTTAATGCCCTCTGAAGTTGTCTCGCAAGCTACTGGGTAGGTCGAGTCCCATTGGTAAGATATACCTATCAGCGGCAGGAGCAGAGTAATATATGGTCAGGTAGGAGTGGCCATGGGAGTCCTCAACATTGACTTTGGACCCTACAAACTCTAATAGCTTTAACTCAAATAAAGTGAAGGAAAGCTCCAACCCACCACTCCTCCGTGTTGAACATCACTTCAAGGAAGCTGAGGGAAGTAAGGACACAATGTACACTAGTTGGGGTACTTCAATGTCCATCACCAAGAGTAGTTTGGCAGTACTGAATGAGCTGGACTGGTCCTGCCTCAAGTGGTGAAGGGACCCACATAAATAAGTAACTAGCTTGTACTCATCCTCACCAACCTACCTTTTGCAGGCACGTCTGTTCAAAGTAGCAGTGGTAGAAGTGACGACTGCACAAACCATGTGGAGATACAGTCTTGTCTCCACAATCAGAACTTTCTTGTGTAGTTTTGCACTACTGCTGTGCTAAAGGGGAAAGAATAGAACAGACTTAGTCATTCCCCATGGGCAGGTTATTCCAACACAGCTACAACACTGGCATCTATCCTACAATACTCCAGGTATGTCCAACAGATTAAGTATAACCCAAGCAGTTACTGTCCATCAGCCTCCTCCATATCATCAGTAAAGTGGTGGAAGGCGTCATCAATATTGTCAGCAAATGACACCTACTCAATAAGCTGCTCACTGACACTGAGTTTGGATCACTTACTCCAGATCGCATCACAGCCTTGATTCAGATATGAACACAAGAGCTAAATGCCAGAGAGAGGTGAGAATAGCTGGCCTCAAGATCAAGGCAGCAATCAACCAAAGATGGAACCACAGAGCTCTAACAAAGCCGAGGTCAATGGTCAGGGGAATCTTCCAATGGCTAGAGTCATACTTGACACAAAGAAAGATTGTTGTGTTTGTTGGATGTCAATCATTGCAACTCCAATGCATTACTTCATGGGTTCCTCAGAGAAACATCCTAAGTCCAACCATCTTCAGCCGCTTCATTAATGACCTCCCTCTTTCATAATAAAAACAGGAAATGCTGGAACCACTCAGCAGGTCTGGCAGCATCTGTGAAAAGAGAAGCAGAGTTAACGTTTCGGGTCAGTGACCCTTCTTCGGAACTGACAAATATTCGAAATGTCACAGGTTATAAGCAAGTGAGGTGGGGGTGGGGCAAGAGGTAACAAAGGAGAAGGTGTAGATTGGACAAGGCCACATCGCTGACCAAAAGGTCATGGAGCAAAGGTAAACAATATGTTAATAGTGTGTTGAAAGACAAAGCATTAGTACAGATAAGGTGTTAACGGACTGAATATTGAACAGCAGCAAGAGCAAACCTGAAAAAAAACAGTGGATAAGCAAACTGAACAAACTAAGATGAAATGAAATAAATGCAAAAAAAAATTGTAAAAAATGTAAAAAAGCAAAAAAGAAAAAATAACTAAAAATGAAAGTAAAATGGGGGGCTGTCATGCTCTGAAATTATTGAACTCAATGTTCAGTCCGGCAGGCTGTAGTGTACCTAATCGGTAGATGAGATGCTGTTCCTCGAGCTTGCGTTGATGTTCACTGGAACACTGCAGCAATCCCAGGACAGAGATGTGAGCATGAGAGCAGGGGGGGGGGCGCTGAAATGGCAAGCAACCGGAAGCTCAGGGACCTGCTTGCGGACTGAGCGGAGGTGTTCCGCAAAGCGGTCACCCAGTCTGCGCTTGGTCTCCCCAATGTAGAGGAGACCACATTGTGAGCAGCAAATACAGTATACTACATTGAAAGAAGTACAAGTAAATCACTGCTTCACCTGAAAGGAGTGATTGGGGCCTGGGATAGTTTCATAAGGCCTGTTTGCTGATAATTCCACAGACTTCAGCTCCATTTGCAATTCCTCTAATAATTTAGCAGTGCAAATGAGCTTACAACAGGACTCGAAGAACATATATGTTCGGAGGTAAAATTCACACCACATAAGTGCCGGTTAATAACCATCTGCAACAAAAATAAGGCCAATCATCTCCCGCTGACCTTCAACAATACAATTATTGCTGTGCCTCAATAACAACACCTTGAAGGTCACCACCGAGCATAAGCTGAAGCTGATATTAAAATCCTGGCTATGAGAGTATGGCAGAGGCTGAGTGCTCTGTGACAAGTGATTAACATCATGGCCTCTCAAAGCATCTGCTCTACAAGACTAAAGTTAGGCATATGATGGAAAGCACCTTCCAACATAACTAAAATTGCAAAATTATTGTTGCTGTGTGTTTGCTTGTGAGTGACTGAGTAGGAAAGGAGTCAAGTCATAATTAGATCAGGATAGTATTAGCACTTAACTTGGAGGATGTCTCTGGCAATGACTTTCCCTATTCTGCAATGTTTTATTGGTGAAGATGTCCACAGAGGGAGTTTGGACACTCTTCCTCTTCAAAGGTGTTCCCTTGCTTTAGTAGCATTTTGTCCTGCAAGCAGAGAAGTAGTCTAGATTTGTTGTGAGTTGAATGAGGACGTACAGGGACAGACATGCCCAAGTTGCAGCCCATCCAATATGTGGGAGAGTGGCCATATTTGATGCAACTAGGTTGTGTTACAATGATTTGCTCTGTCAAACCCTTTTAAGGTGTCAGTTTGTCAAGGCTTACATCTGGAATTGCATTCAATTGCAACCCGAAATGTGTGCCCTGTTGGAATTTGTGTGTGTAGAGTAAAAGATCCTCTGGGAAAAAGTGATTATAATACAACTGAATTCCATATTAAGTTTGTAAGCGACATACTCCAGTCCCAAACAAAATCTTGAACTTAAACAATGCCAATTACATAGGTATGAGGGGAGAGCTGGCTAATGTTGATTGGGTAAATAGACTAAAAGGTATGGCGGTAAGTAAACAGTGGGAAACATTTAAAGAAACAATTCAACATGTTCAACAAAAATATATTCCATTAAAAAACAAAAACTCAGCAAAAAAGATCCATCTGTGGCTTACGTAGGAAGTTAAGGATAGTATTAGATTAAAAGAAGAGGCTTATAATGTTGCAAAGGATAGTAGTAAGCTCGAGGATTGGGAGTGTTTTAGAAACCAGCAAAGGGCAACCAAAAGGTTGATAAAAAGGGAACAAAATAGAATGTCAGAGCAATCTACCCAGGAATATAAAAAGATTGTAAGAGTATGTAAGTATACAAGTATATCAAAAGGAGAATGGCAAAAGTAAATGTTGGTTCCTTCGAGGCAGAGCCAGGAGAAATTATCATGGAAATGAAAAAATGGCAGAGATGTAGAACAAATATTTTGTGTCAGTTTCACTGTAGAAGACACAAATTACATACCAGAAATAGAGGGTAACCAACGGGATAACAAGAGTGAGGAATTTAAGGTAATTAATATCAGCAGGGAAAAAGTATTGGAGGAACTTAAGGGATTAAAAACTGACAAATCCCCAGGACCTGATGGCCTACATCCTAGATATAATAGAAGTGTACAGGATTATGACAGGCTTAGATAAGTTAGACAAGGATAAACTGTTGCCATTAACAATTGGTAAAAGGACTAGGGGACACAGATTGAAGGTTTTGGGCAAAAGATGCAAGGAGAATATGAGGAAGCACTTTTTTTATGCAGCAGGTGGTAATGACCTGGAACTCACTGCCCACAAGGGTGGTGGAAGCAGACATGATTAATGACTTCAAGAGGAAGTTGGATGGCCACCTGAGAGAAATGGACTTGAAGGGCTACGGGGTTCGAGCCGGGGAGTGGGACTGACTGCATGGCTCTGTGGAGAGCTGGCATGGACATGATGGGCCGAAAGGCCTCCTTCTGTGCCGTAAATGACTCTATGCCAAGCTGGGTGGGAATGTAAACTGTGAGGAGGACACAAAGTGACTGCAAAGAGATATAAATAAGTTAAGTGAATGGGCAACAAAGTGATAGTTGGAGTAAAATTCAGCGATGTATGAGGTTATTTACTTTGGTAATAAGAACAGAGAGGCAGAATATTTTTTAAAAGGCACGAAACTTCTAAATGTTGCTGTTCAGAGAGAATTGGTTGTACTCGTACAAGAAACACAGAAAGTCAGCATGCAGGTACAAGAAGAAATTAGGAAGGCAAATGGCATGTTGGCCTTTATTGCAAAGGGATTGGAGTACAGGAATAAAGAAGTCTTGCTACAATTGTACAGAGCTTTGCTAAGACCACACCAGTAGTACTGTGTGCAATTTTGGCCTCCATATTTAAGGAAGGGTGCACTTGCATTGGAGTCGGTACAGCGAAGGTTCTCTAGATTGGTTCCTGGGACGAGAGGGTTATCCTATAATGGAAGCTGAGTAAATTGGGACAATACTCTCTGAAGTTTAGAAGAATGAGAGGTGATCTCATTGAAACATACAAGATTCTGAGAGGGCTTGACAGAGTAAACACTGAGAGGCTGTTTCCTCTGGCTGGGGAATCTAGAACACAGGGGCACAGCCTCATGATAAGGGGTCAATCATTTAGGACTGAGATTAGGAGAAACTTCTTCATTCAAAGGATTGTGAACCTTTGGAATTGTCTACCCCAGAGGGTTGTGGCTGCTTCCTAGTTGAGTATGTTTAAGGCTGGGATGGACAGATATTTGGTCCACTCGGGAATCAAGGAATATGGGGAGCGGGCGGGAAATGGAGTTCAGGCAGTAGATCAGCCATGATCATGTTGAATGGTGGAGCAGACTTAAGGGGCCATATGCTCCTATTTATGTCCTTATGTTTTTATGTGTATGAAAAGCAGCAAAAGAGCTATAAAATTCACTGGGGGCTTGGTATGGATCAGCAATAAAGGTGATGCAGATTGGCAGGCAACTTTTTGTAGCATGCAAACTCTTGGCTATCTGCATGATATATGGTACTGTGTTATCTTCTTCTGCATCAGATGCTAGGTCCTGCAGGTACTATGGGCTGGATTTTCAGGTCATGCCAGCAGTGGGAATGGAGGCAGGTGGGGGACCAAAATACTGTGCCGACGGCATGCCGGCTTCCCAACGCCAATCTCAGCGCTGGGCACGTTCACCGGGACAGGAGGAGGGCAGCCCTGCGATCCCGCCCGATCTCCGATGAAGGTCAATTAAACTGGTTAAGGAGCTCATTAAGAGCTTGTCAGTGGGAGTTGGTGTGAATTTTGCAGGTGCGAATGGCCTGCACATACTGTTTGGAGCAGACCAGTTGAAGGGAGGTGGGTACATAGTGTGGAGCCAGTCATGGCCTTCCCGGGGAATTAGCTCTGGCCCAGAAAAGGTGAATGGCACAAAGGGGGGACTTGACCATTGGGAAACAGGTTCCATCACCACAGTGCAGGTGGCGAGGATAGTGGGCAGTAATCGCTCATACATCACTCTCCTGGCATCATGAGGGCATAAGAGCAGAGACAAGGCTGCCAGGGACAATTGGGAGCTACCTGTGCAAAAAAAGGGCAGCAGCTAACAATGGGTGCTTGGCTGTCAGATTTTGGGCATGGCGATGAGGAGCAACATCCTTGGTAGGAAAAGCGGAGCCCAGGCATCAGGAGGTCAGAGGAGAGGAACAAGGGGCAGGAAGGGCATGGAGGCCATACCCTCTGTATAGGATCTGTTGCTGAAGATGGAGTTACCCGGAGATGACTGAGAACAGTAACACAGGAGACTGCGACTCTCCAAGCAGATAGTCACAGACATCTGTGCCCTAGTTGCTGAAGCCCTTACACCTTGCAGCACTGGTCACCATGCCCTGCCAATAGCCATCAAAGTCACTGTGGCCTTGAACTTCTTTGTTTCTACCTCTTTCCAAAGATTAGCTGAGGACCTTGGTGGCATCTCGCAACCAGCCACACATCACAGCATCTTGCAGGTTACTATTGTCCTCTTTGCCAGAGCTGGACAGTACATTCAGTTCAAGCCAAATGGGGCCTCGCAGGCACAGACAGCAGTGTGTTTCACGGAGATCACTGGATTACCAAAGTGGAGGGCATCATCGATTGCACCCACGTGGCCATCAAAGCACCCAGTGAACGGCCAGTAAGATTCATCAACAGGAAGGGCTTCCACTCCCTCATCATTAACTGGTCTGCTGAATATGGCTCCCCATGAGCTCCTCCATGAGGAGGAGATGCCAGAGGCTGAGGCAGCTGAGGGCAGTTACCCTCTGAGGAGGGAGGACAGACACAGTCCTGCTCAGCTGGGCACAGCTGCAGAGCCTCAGGAGTCATTGGAAAGGAGACTCAACTTAGACCAGCAGCAGCAGATGTGCTCCCACATGTCGAAGTTCCCTGAGGCAATGCTGCTCTCAGTGAAGGAGCTCATGCCCGTAAAGCCCTTAGTCATAGTGGAACACATGAATGAGATGGACTCCTCCATTTCCTGCCCATAACCTCGCACTAACTCAAGGAGCTTCGGCATGTGGAAGCACACCTGCTGCTGCTGGTCTAGGTTGAGCCTCCTTTCCAATGACCCCTGAGGCTTTGCATCTGTGCCCAGCTGAGCAAGACTGTGTCTGTCCTTCCTCCTCAGAGGGTAACTGCCCCCAGCTGCCTCAGCCTCTGCCAGCTCCTCCAGCACACTAGTGCCATGCTCCTCACCCAGTGCCTTCCCATCTAAACATGCGTGAGCAACCACCGAAGTGATTGTATCTGCGCTGGTGAACAGTATGCTTGAAAGATGTGTCAGTTCTTCTTTGTATCTTTGCTGGTCATCTTGACCCAGTGGTGGAGAGGGAGAAGGGTTGACATCTGCACCTTTGGGAGACACAAGAATCGATCATGAGAGCTAGCCTTGGAGAGCAGAAGCTTTTGCAGCACTGAGGCTCTGCAATGCAAGTCAGTGTTCGGCCTGCTGTTGGACTGCATAGAGTGCAAAGCTACCCCTTAATGAATAATCAGCATCGCCACCATGAGTGCTCATCTCGCCCTGGCCGACCTCCTTGTTGTCTCTGCTCCTAGTTATCTCCATTGCTCCGTCCTCCATCAGCGTGATGATGTGAAGATAAAGTACCCCTCCACCCATTTGGGCCCTTTCTTAGGCACTATGTGTCTATTTCTCCTGCAAGGGCAAAAGGCACTGCTGTCCTCTATGGTCAATGGCAGCTGCTCCAATTCTTTGAAGGGGGTGTGTATCGGTGGTGACAGGTCCACAGCAGCACTACGACTCTGAGCCATTCTTAGGGGTCAGTAGTGGCCTGTGCATACACTCCTCCCTTGTTCAGGAACAGCATGACGTCCCTCAGCTGGTGTGTCTGCTGGAGGGTGAATATCCAGAGGCCTGTCCTGAGGGTTGGAGGTAGCAACTACCTTGGGTATCGGGTCATTGAACCTTTTCCTGCACTGGATCCAAGTTCTTCTGGCCATACTTCTGCTGCCGACAGTGGCAGCGATGTCTATACACTCCTGGTCTATGTGGGTAGCCTCTTCCTACCACCCTCCTCTCCCTCACGGCTGCCAGCATCACCTCCAGGTCCACGTCTGAAAATCAAGGGGCTGCTCTGTCCCGGGTCCCAGGCTTGTTGCTCTCCTGAGACTTTGTGGAAATGAACTTTTCTGTGAGTCTTCACTGTCACAGCAGTGGAATGGCAGCCACAGTTATGGCTGCCATGCTGAGTTTAAATCAGGCCCACTCTTGAATTGGCCAGCCTCTGTTTCCACCCCTGCGGACGCTAATTGGCTGCCAAATCCATCTCCTTTGAAATTCGGGGCCTATTTCTGTTTCCCCGCTGCGGGCTGATTCGGGACCCAGGAATGGTCCTGACTTCTGCTTCCCAGACCCGCAGCGAAAATCCAGCCCTATATTTCAATATTTACTCTGGTTTTCACTTCCTTCGAAGTATACTACATGGATGTCCTCAGGGGAGAGGTCCCTGCAGGACAGCTCTCCTCATACCCATCATATCCAGCATCGCCTCCACTATCTTAACATTCCTGTTGTCATTTGAACTGCGGTGAAATATTACGAGTTTCTTCAGCCTTATTTATTTTGGTGAAAAATGTAGATATTTTATGGAACACAATAAGCATTTCTAAGATGTTATTGCACTCTTAGCAGAAAAAACTGTCAATTGTATTCAAGACATATGAGTTTAGGTTTTCCAATCACAAAGCTGATGACACTCTATTTAAAAGGACTGAAGTACTGTGGTTGTTATGATTAGAAAACCTAGGCCTTTAGGTGTCCTTTAAATGAGAGCTGAATAGAATTTACCAAAAACACTGAGCATAAAGCTGTTGATTATTCAGGGTATAAGTGAGCCATGAATGTTTCAACATCAGGAACAATGAAGACATAGTCAAAAATTATGTATTAGTAAATATGCAAGATGCCTCTGGAATGGTTCTCTCCCTTGGTAATGATTGCTACATATAGTTCTGGAAATGAAATAATTTTTATAATTCCTTGAAAAAGTGTGTCCTTTTACTTCCCTTTATATTTTTTCTCAAAATTGAAAAAAAATAATTGTCACGGTGTTGCTATATGTTGCCATTCAGTTGTTCCAACATCAGGCACATGGTATTGCTGTTTCAGAGTACCTGGATATGCTGAGCCCCAATCTCACTCTGGAGTTTCGGATTGGCCTGTTGGGGTAGAGCCTCTGTCCTCCTCGAGCAATATAATTGATGCAAGAGGGGACGGAGATTGCCAATGCTGGAAGTTTCCGGGGCTTGAGAGGGCTCTTTTAATTTCTTTCCAGGGAGGTGGGTGAAGCTACCACCAGCAAATTTCTCTGAACTGCTGTCTAGCGGTGCAGATACCTGCCAGCTATATTAAATGTACAGAAGGCAGAAGAGAGATTCATGAGTGAATACTGCCTGAGGGAAGTTACTTAAGCAGTGTTATTCAGTACATCATGCATTATTGCTAATGTATCCTGGGATCTTTCAGGCTTTAAGTGGGGTCATTTTTATAAGACAGTTTAAAGCTTATACCGCATGACACCGAATCAGCAATAAACCTACTCAAATGTTAGTCTTTGACAGACCTGATGCATTATTTCCCATTGCAGTTCGATCTATACTTTAGCAAGATAAGAGTATCACGATAACATTAATTAATGTCCATTTACAAATTACTGTACCAGGTCTATGCTTGGTGCAGCATTTCCTGATGGTTTGCTACGCCTGTGGGATTAAAGCATGAAATGGGCAAAGGCACAATCTGCCCTATCATGGATACTACTACAGTTTTAAGCTGCTGAGAGAAAGGTCTGCATTAGTAATCATTGATTTTCAAAAGTAACAAAGCAAGACTGCAGAATATTTATCCATCCTGACCTCTCCATTATTCTGTGGCCTACTGCACTCTAGACCACAATTCCCTTTCTACTTCAGCAAGACAGGATGCATATGTTTGCTACAGTGTGGAGGGTGACTCTTACAGAAAGGAGCAAGGGAAAATGAGGAAGAAAATTAGAGATAGAATGATGACAATAAAAGAAAGTGTCTCCAATCTTCATAATGGGGCCATAGTTGTTGCCCTGCTCCTACTTCCAATATAGTTGCCACCATTTCCTATCCATCATGGAAATGGGCAGCCAGAGTGCCTACCTGTTTCAGATGAGAGGCCTTATTTCATATCCCAATTGAGCTAGTTGTGGGCACAATCTGCCTTTTAATACCAGGCGCTGGCCAGTCTAAAGGGTCCTTAAATCCATTGCGTTAAAATTCATTACATGGCAGGACAAATTTGCATATTTTCAAAGATAATTAATTGAAGGGAATAAATTGTAGGGCTATTGGGAAAGAGCAGGGGAGTGAAACTAATTGGATAAGAGCAGGCACAGGCATGATGGGCTGAATGGCCTCTTTCTGTGCTGTATCATTCTAACTGATGTAGGCCACTGACAAAACAGTCATTGTTTTTAAGAGTCTGTCAGGCCAGGAACAAGATGCATGCTAATTTTCAACATTGGCTGCTGGGCGGTAGCTTGGTGGAGCAGATTGCCTGTCCATTGTAGAACTAGGCTGATTTTCATCTCATTGATATCTGGTGAATCTGAGCTGCACTCCTCTTGAGGCCAATAGATCCTTCTTGTAGTGTGGTGCCCAGAACTGTACGCAGTACTCCAGATGCGGTCTAATCAGGGCTTTGTGTAGCTGTAGCAAAACCTCCTCGCCTTTAATGCTAGCCTATCAGTTATAAAGGCTAACATTTCACTAGATGTTTTGATTTTTTCTTTATTCGGTCGTGGGATGTGAGCATTCATGGCAAGGCAAGCCTTTATTGCCCACTAGACTTTCTGATTTTTTTATTTGTTTGTGAGATGTGAGCATCTCTGGCAAGGCCAGCATTTATTGTCCATCCCTAATTGCCCTTGAGAAAGTGGTGGTGAGCTGCCTTCTTGAACCGCTGCAGTCCATGGAGTTGAGGTCACAATCAGAACAGCCATGATCTTATTGAATGGCGGAACAGGCTCAAGGGGCCAAATGGCCTACTCCTGCTCCTATTTCTTATGTTCTTAGATACACCCACAGTGCTGTTAGGGAGAAAGTTCCACGATTTTAACCAAGTGACAGTAAAGGAACAGCAATATAGTCCCAAGTCAGGATGTTGTATGATTTTGAAGGAGAATTTGCAGGAGTTGGTGTTCCCATGGGTCTGCTGCCCTTGTTCTTATATGTGGTAGTGGTCGCGGGTTTGGAAGGTGCTGTCGAAGGAGCCTTGGTGAGTTGCTACAGTGCATCTTGTAGATGGTACACACTGGTGCCACTGTGTGTCAGTGGTGGAAAAAGTGAATATTTAAGATTGTGGAAGGGGTGATAATCAAGCGGGCTGCTTTGTCCTGGATGGCGTTGAGCTTCTTGCGTGTTGTTGGAGCTGCATTCATCCAGGCAAGTGGAGAGTATGCCAACACAATCCTCAATTGTGAGTTGTAGATGATAAAGCCTGACATCGGTAGTGGGGAAAATTCTAGAGTCCATTATCAAAGATTTTATAGCAGAGCACTTAGAAAACAGTGGTAGAATCAGGCAGAGTCAGCATGGATTTACGAAAGGGAAATCATGCTTGACAAATCTACTAGAATTCTTCGAGGATGTAACTAGTAGAGTTGATGAGGGGGATCCAGTGGATGTGGTTTATTTGGACTTTCAGAAGGCTTTCGACAAAGTCCCACATAAGCGATTAGCGTGTAAAATTAAAGCACATGGGATTGGGGGTAGTGTATTGTGACGGATAGAAAATTAGTTGGCAGACAGGAAACAAAGAGTGGGGATAAATCGGTCTTTTTCCGAATGGCAGGCAGTGACTAGTGAGGTACCGCAGGGATCGGTGCTAGGACCCCAGCTATTCACAATATATATTAATGATTTAGATGAGGGAACTAAATGTAATATCTCCAAATTTGGAGATGACACAAAACTGGGTGGGACGGTATGTTGTGAGGAGGATGCAGAGAGGTTTCAGGGTGATTTGAACAAGTTGAGTGAGTGGGCTAATGCATGACAGATGCAGTATAATGTGGATAAATGTGAGGTTATCCACTTTGGTAGCAAAAACAGGAAGGCAGATTATTATCTGAATGGCTACAAACTGAAAGAGGGGAATATGCAGCGAGACCTGGGTGTTCTCGTACATCAGTCGCTGAAGGTAAGCATGCAGGTGCAACAGGCGGTAGAAAAGGCAACTGGTATGCTGGCCTTCATAGTGAGAGGATTCGAGTACAGGAGCATGGATGTCTTGCTGCAATTATACAGGGCCTTGGTGAGGCCAGACCTGGAATATTGTGTGCAGATTTGATCTCCTTATCTGAGGAAGGATGTTCTTGCTATAGAGGGAGTGCAGCGAAGGTTTACCAGACTGATTCCTGGGATGGTGGGACTGACGTATGAGGAGAGATTGAGTTGGTTAGGATTATATTCGCTGGAGTTCAGAAGAGTGAGGGGGGATCTCATAGAAACCTATAAAATTCTAACAGGACTTGACAGGGTAGATGCAGGAAGGATGTTTCCGATGGTGGGGGAGTCCAGAACCAGGGGTCATAGTCGAAGGATACAGGGTAAAACTTTCAGGACTGAGATGAGGAGAAATTTCTTCACCCAGAGAGTGGTGAGCTGGTGGATTTCGCTACCACAGAAAGCAGTTGAGGCCAAAACATTGTATGTTTTCACGAAGGAGTTAGATATAGCTCTTGGGTCTAAAGGGATCAAAGGGTATGGGGCGAAGCGGGAACAGGCTACTGAGTTGGATGATCAGCCATGATCATAATGAATGGCGGAGCAGGCTCGAAGGGCCTAATGGCCTACTCCTGCTCCTATTTTCTATGTTTCTATGTATGTTTCTATTAAACAGACTTTGGGGAGACAGGAGGTGAGTTATTCACTGCAGAATTCCCAGCCTCTGGCCTGCTTTCATAGCCACAGTATTTATTTGGCTGGTCCAGTTAAGTTTCTAGTGAATGATAACCCCCCAAGATGTTGCTAGTGGGGGATTCAGCAATGGTATTGCAATTGAATGTCAAGGGGAGCTAGTTAGATACTCTCTTGTTGGAGATGGTCATTGCCTGGCACTTGTGTGGCACGAATGTTACTTGCCACTTATCAGCTCAAGCCTGAATGCTGTCCAGGTCTTGCTGCATGCAGACACAGACTGCCTCAGTACCTGCAGAGTTGTGAACGGTGCTGAGCACTGTGTAATCATCAGTGAACATTCTCACTTTTGACCTTATGATGGAGGGGAGGTTATTGATGAGACAGCTGAAGATGGTTGGGTCTAGGACTCTATTCTGAGGAACCCCTGCAGCGATGTCCTGGGGCTGAGATGATTGGCCTTCAACAACCACAACCATCCTTCTTTGTGCTAGGTATGACCAGTTGAGTGTTTTCCCCATTGATTCCCATTGACTTCAATTTTGCGAGGGGTCCTTGATGCCGCACTTGGTCAAATGCTGCCTTGATGTCAAGAGCGGTCACTCTCCCCTCCCCTCTAGAAGTCAGCTCTTTCGCCCATGTTTGGACCTTTAATGAGGTCTGGAATCAAGTGGCCCTGGCGGAACCAAAACTGAGCATCAATAAGCAGGTTTTTGCTGAGTAAGTGCCACTTGATAGCACTGTCAATGACATGTTCCATCACTTTGCTAATTGAGTGTAGACTGATGGGACAGGAATTGCCTGGATTGGATTTATCCTGCTTTTTGTGCTTTTTATACCTGTCTTTTTAGTGATCTATGTACAATGACCCATAAACCTCTTCAGACGTCCCCTGCTCGTAGCTTTTCACCATTTATAAAATACTTGGATCTATCTTTCTTTGGCCCAATATAGATTGTCTCACATTCATCTGTATTGAATCCAACTGCAACTGTTTTGCCCACTCACTTAATGTATCGATGACTCTTTTTAATTTTACATTACTTACTATGCAATCAATCTTGGTGTCATCGTCAAACTTGGATTTATGGCACTCCATTGTACTATCTCAGTCATTAATAAATATAATGAATATTGAAGCCCTAGCCTTGTGTGGCATCACTAGTCACTTCCTTTCAATTCAACTCAACTATGCGCCCATTATTCCTGCACTCTCTCTTCGACCAATCTTCTTACCAGGTCAATAATTTGCCTTCAATTCCATGAGCTTTAATCTTAGCTTAACAGTCTCTTATGTAAAACCTTAACAAATTCCTTCTGGCAGTTCATTTAAACTACATCCAGAGGCAATCCCCTGGGTCTACTGTCTTAATTACCACCTCAAAACTTAAATTAATTTTATTAGACATAACCTACCTTTTACAAATCTATGTTGGCTCTCTCTAATCAGCTTAAAGTTCTCTAAGCACTCAGTCAATTGTACTTTATTATGGATTCCAATAACTTCCCCAGAGCAATGCTAGACTAACAGGTCTATAATTTCCTTGTTTCTTCCTCACACCTTTCTTAAATAATGGCATTACATTTACAATTTTCTAATCTAAAGGGACAATTCCTAAATCAAGAGAGCTTTGGAAGATTGTGGCGAAAGCACCTGCAATTTTCTCACCTACTTCATTTAAAACATAGGGTGGAAGCCATCAGATCCTGGGGATTTGTCAGTCTTTAGTGCAATTATTTTTTTCCAATTTGTTTTCTTGCTTATGTTATCTTTAGTAAGCTCCAGTGCTTGATTCATTCCTTGTTACCTTACAGGCTTTTGTTTGCTGACCATGCATGGTCACTCTGTAGTAGGAGGCTGCTACTTACATTTGACATGCTTGCCATCTTTAAAAGGATTCAGCTAAGTACAAAATAGAGCTGAATGACACTTGGTTATCACTACATGTGCTGCTGGCACTTCCAACCTCTGAATTCTACTTCTCTACTCCCAGGGAAACAGAGGGGAGCAGGCTGCTCAGAATGATGGCCCCATAACATTAAGCCTTTGAGTTTTCATGAATCATCAGTAAACAATACACTGAGGGACAGGGGGAGGATGAAGTGAGATCCCATCCCCAAGATCAGACAAATACTATCTCTCTCATGTTCTTTTCTCTCTCCCTACAGCCTGTCAATATCATATCAAACATTTGTTAACCATTCATGTCTTTCCAGTGGGAACGCAGTCTCAATGAGAGAATAGATCGGAGGTAGGGATACATCATTGTAGTGTCAATTATCTGACACACACTCACAGTATGGCTTATCATTGGGAGCATGGGATCATTTAAATTTATTCTACATTCTCATGTAAGCAATTTTTGAAGTGGTTGCACATAGACAACATTCTAAGATATATTCCTCTTCTCTGTCTGTAGGTGTCTCACAAGAATCAGTCACAGTTTCTCGTAGCTCCCTAGAAGCCAGCACTTCTCAGCACCCTGCATCTTTCACTCCATACATCACAGATACCACCATGTCTGCAGCCACCTCATTGGAATTAGATTAGTCAGTCTGGGATAGGTGCACAGCATGACATACAAATTATGTGAGCAGGATTAGGTGGTGGCAGCTGTAGAGTAACAGGTACCTGTTGTCTGAAGGACCAGCTCATATTGTTACTCGGCTGTACAGCCTTGGGATTTAAACCTCATGGAGCCTTCTTTTAAAAGAATGATGCCCTTGAGCACCACTATTTTCTCTTATGGATGTGTCTCACTAAATAAGTGGAAGTAAAACTATGAACTACTTCTACTCAAAGATCAAGTTATTTGTCAGGGCAACTAAACCTCATCTGCATTCAGGATTCATGCCAAATTAAGCACCTGTTCTAAATATTTTAATGACTAAATGAATGAGATGTGTTCCAAAGGGAATGAGGTGACAGTGATGGCCTTGCACACTCATTCCACGAGTAGTAATTGATACTGCCAGTTGGAATATTATATGACTCAATTCAAGCCAAGCTGCACTCTCCCAGCAAATACTGCGTGAAAACAGGGAAAAGGATTTAACATATTTCTAGTACCTAAACATTCCATGTGAAAGAAAATTAAAACATACCCTTCTGCCCATTTCTGAAGTGTTGCTTATTCCAAAGTGGTAGCAAGATTTGTCTTAAGCAAATCCAAGAATGTAAATAAATAGCTTCAAAAAGAAAAAAAGTGCCATAAATTCATTTTACAAAGTGTAATGTTCCAGCTGCTATCATATTCTAACCCTCTAGGCAACTGGCAAACCAATATCACACATGCCATTGCTTCTTTTCAGATCTGTAACAATAATCTATCATTAAAAATTAATAATCCTTTTCCTACACAACTTTTACAGGAGTAATTTTTCTGCCTTTATGAAAAAGTTTAATTGAGCCAAAATTATGATTGTGAATGTTGCTTTTAATAGCTCAGTAAGGCTGCTACAAAAATGGAGGGGAAAGTATTTGAATAACTGTTGGAATATTATTGGAATCTATGAAGTGCTGATATTGGACTCGGCTACAGATTGAGCTGAATTTTTACTTAGCTGACCGGTTGGGAGCGAGGTCGGTGCGGTGGGGGGCATGGGGGCAGGGGTGCAAGGGATGGGGTGGGCAGTGGGTGGCAGTAAAATCCAAAAGGAATGAAGAACCTGGAAGTCAGGATTCCCCCGAAGTCTGTGAAGTTTTAACTCTGCAGTGTGTGCATGATATCACCAATCGGTTTCCTCCCGGAAGCTTGGCTTCCATTTGGGCGGGGAGCCAGTTGGCGAAGGTCGCAGGACTAGGTAAATACACACCAGGAGGGGTGGTAAATCTGGTGCATTGGGGAAGGTGGGAGTCAATCAGGGTTGAGGAGGAAAGGCGTCAATCAGAGGTGGGGGGAGGGGCGTCAGTCGGATGCGCTGCCGATTCTGGGGTGCCAGGGTGGGCAGGGAGATGTTGGAGGCCTTGGTGGTGGCAGATCAGAATGAAGTGGAATCAGAGGCCTCATTGGAAAGGTCAACAAAGAGGGTGTCCTATCGCAAGGGTTCCTCAGGCAGACGTTCTGGATCCAGAAGATAGGTATAAAGGCACTCACCTCCTGTATCCATCAAGTCCTTGCCCGAATGTAGCTGTCGGATTTCCCGATGCTCGGGAACCCAACTGACAACAATCAAAGTTGGACAGCTGAATGCCGATGACGTTCGCAGCCTCATTATCATATTTAAAGTACCAATCCACCTCATTTTGGCCTTAGTTAAAGCCAGAAGTCGATGGGTTGGAGGAGGGTTTAGGTTGGGAATCTGATTTGTAAGACTTCAACCCCCACGTGACTCAAACCCACCCATTTTATTAGATTAAAATTCCCCCATTAATCTATATAACACAGCCACTGGTAAATGTGAGAGCCCAATATTTTTCTTTTTAAAAATCTAAAACAGGTTTTGAATTGTATTTTATCTGAATTGACTGTGTAACCTATTACTTTGGTTAAATGGCAAAAGAAACACTATGCAAAAGGAAAAACTTGGATAATGTTTCAGTTCAGTGGTGCTGTCGAGATTGAAACCAATCTTATAAGATAATCCTACTTATCCTCATTTTGTGGTAAGGGTCAATTATTTACTGATCATAAATTAAAATCCATACCATAGAGATACCTGAATTAACATTGACATTTATTTTACACTTGACCTCTCATTGGGCTCTCTAGTATACCACAGCCTACTGTACCTAAACTGTGAGGGACCACTACCAGATAAAACTCTGTAGTTCCAACCCTTGTGACAAACACCTTGCCATTCATCCATCTTTTGTTTCCTTTATATAGCCCCAGAGAGCTTCATACTTTGCTGCACTGTTCTCTCTACAGTTCCTCCCACTTTCCAGCTTAGTTGTTTAAATTATGACCGTTGTAACTGTTAACTCTCAGGACCACTTCGCTTCAGACCTCATTACAGCCTTGGTCCAAATATGGACCAAAGAGCTGAATTCTAGAGGTAGGGTGAGATTGACTGCCCTTGACATCAAGGGTGGTATCAAGCAGCCTTTGTAAAATTGAGGTCCATGAGAATCAGGGAAACTCTTCACTGGCTGGAGTCATACCTAACACAAAGGAGGATGGTTGTGGTTGTTGGAGGCCAAACATCTCAGCCCCAGGTCATTGCTATGATAGAAACATAGAAAAATAGGAGGAGTAGGTCATTCGGTCCTTCGAGCCTGCACCTCCATTCAATACGATCATGGCTGATCATCCAAACTCAGTAACCTATTCCCGCTTTCTTCCCATATCCCTTGATCCCATTAGCCCGAAGAACTATATCTAACTCTTCTTGAATATATTTAATGATTTGGCCTCAACTGCTTTCCGTGGTAGAGAATTCCACAGGTTCACCACTCTCTGGGTGAAGAAATCTCTCCTCATCTCAGTCCTAAATGGCTTACTCCTTATCTTTAGACTGTGACACCTGGTCCTGGACTCCCCCGCCATCGGGAACATCCTTCCTGCATCTAGTCTGTCCAGTCCTGTTAGAATTTTGTAGATTTCTATGAGATCCCCTCTCATTCTTCTATACTCTAACAAACACAAGCGTAATCGATCCAATCTCTCTTCATACATCAGTCCTGCCATCCCAGGAATCAGTCTGGTGAACCTTCGCTGCCCTCCCTCCATAGCAAGAACATCCTTCCTCAGATAGGGAGACCAAAACTGCACACAATACTCCAGATGTGGTCTCACCAAGGCCTTGTATAATGAAGCAGTCTGTGCCCACATACAGCATGACCTTGACAACATTAAGGCTTGGGCTGATAAGTAGAAAATAACATTTGTGCCACACAAGTGCCAGGCAATGACCATCTTCAACAAGAGGGCTCCCCTTGACATTTAATGGCATTACCATTGCTGAGTCCCCCACCATCAACATCCTAGGGGTTATCATTGACCAGAAATTTAACTGGACCAGCCATATAAATACTGTGGCTACAAAAGCAGGTCAGAGGTTGGGAATTCTACAGTATTTCACCTCTTGACTCTCCAAAGTCTATCCACCACCGACAAGGCACAAGTCAGGTGTGTGATGGAATACTCCCCAATTGCCTGGATGAGTGCAGTTCCAACACTCAAGAAGCTTGACATGATCCAAGAAAAAGGAGCCTGCTTGTCAAAATCTGGAACTCTCCCTTGCAGCACTTTGGATGTACCTACAACACATGGACTGCAGCAGTTCAATAAGGTAGCTCACCACCACTTCACAAGGGCAATTAGTGATGGGCTGCGATGCCGCCATTCCATGAATGAATAAAAAAAGTGTGAATCAAATTTGGGTTCCTAAATTGGCTGTAGGACTAATCGCAGTAAAGCTAATATTAAGGATGTTAAAAGTGGGCTTCTTACCACCAAGATGACAGAGGGCACACTTTGGTGTTAATTATCTCTCCTGGTCAACTGCAACCAGTTTGCAGCATCTCGAAAAATGATTCTTGTCATCTACGTGCATTAGCTGCACAGCTTGGTTTCAACAGTATACAGGGAAAAGGAGTGTGGCAATTTATTTCAAATTGTTCTTCAGATGTCACAAAATGTATATTAATCATTTCAACACTAAAAATGAAACAAGGGCTCGATTTTAACTCCTCCCACCTGCTGGAAATCAATTGGGCGAGCATTTGAAATGGAGCGGGAGAGTTACTCGCTCCTTCCCGCTCCTATCTGGACAGCTGCAATTTTAAGTTACAGACAGAAAGCAGCCCGAAAATGGCTATATCCTCTTTGAATATGCAGATTAGGCTCTGATCTACCATTTTAACTTGAAGTCTTAGTGAGATAGTAATGGAACAAGAATTTCAAGAGTGCTCCACTGAGCCTCACAAGGAATCCCTGGGCTTTGTCTCCCTTTCCCAACCAGGATTCCTCTCCTGGAGCACTTACCTTATGGCAAGGATCTCACCCCTGGGTCCCCAGTGGCCTCCAACCATTTTGGTGGGAAATTGGCAAGCAGTGTGCTAATGAGGTCCGTCCTTTAAAATTGGCGCAGCCTGCTTGCTGCTAGTCCTGAATGGGTACACCGCTCTCTTTGCCACGCAAGAGTTAAAAATCAAACCCACAGTTTCTTCTTCCCACATATTGTCTTATTTACATTTAAATAACAATTTTCTGATAAGTGCACTTAGCATGTCTCTCTGGAATGTAAGCAAACAAATATTCTGTTGTGGCCAATTTACTCACTCTTAACATTTTCTGGCTCATCAGGGGTATTATTTCTCTCACGTTACAATAAGTATTTTTTACAGCTGTGTTTATCTGTACAAATCACATGTCTCAATTTAATTTATGAAACTATATTGAAAAATGCTTGTGAAACAAGACCAAAGTTCACATTCTGTTGCCAGCATTTCACATAATGAGCAGAATTTTAATAAACTTGAATGACTCGCAGTGGGGGCGGCAGAGGGTTAGGTACACGATCATTGCTAGAGTGGGCTTTGTTGTAGCTGTTTAACTGTTAGTTAACTGTTAGGCCAGTTAGTTTAACATCAGTGGTGGGTAAGGTTATAGAAACAATAATCAGGGAGAAAAATTGTTACGGCCACATGGTGAAAGGTATGGGTGGTTCCCAGTTCCCACCATTCAACTCCCACCTGACCGCACCAATTTTTTTTTATTAGGGTTTAACCCCTTTTTTGTTTTATTTGCCAAATAAACAGACATTGACAGATTTTCTTGTAAGTTTCAAACAGAAGATTAATTACTTATTGAGCAATACGTCTTATCCTGGTATTGTTGCAAATGCATCCACTCACACATTCGCTTCTGCGTATGCGCACACACACACATTCACACACAGGTACAAGAGACAGATAGTGAGGTAGGGTTTCAGGGTTCACGATAAACCAATTGAATTCTCTCGAAAGTCAAGTTCTCATTGGTTGCAGGCCTGAGGTGTTTGTAGATTTCTCTCTTGGTTGAAAGTTCAGTTTGAAGACAGAGGATCACTTCCAATTTCACTGCTGCATAAGTTAAAAATGTCGAATTTTCAACAGGGCACCTCCCTTATGGCTTGCTGGATTTTATCCTGGCCCTTAACTGGACAAGCTGTTTGGTGATGCTAATTTCTGGGAGTCTCTCTCTCTCTCTGTCTTTCTCTCTCTCTCTCTCTCTTGAGGGTTGACTTTTTAAGGTAAAAGTTTGTTACATCTTGCCTCTGCTGGGAGACAGGAATTTTCTTCCCTGTAGTGACTGCCAAAGGCACAGATGTGGCTACATCACATCTTTTTTGTTTCAGAAGATCCTATTTAATTCAGGAATGTTTCAGGATGGGTTTAGGATGGGTGCAATTTGAAGGTATTCCTTTATTCATACCAGCCAGTAGACAATTTGAATCTACAAAGCCAGGTGACCATTTTGGAGCACATTGTTCACTTTTTAAAAGAAAGGTCCATTTTTATAACTCTTCAGGGTGAGTTATTGTAGTTTCAATTGCTGCACTTTATATGAGTGTCATAAAGTCAACAGGCACTTGGGAGGTTTGAATTAATTAAGGATAGCCAGCATAGATTTGCAAAAGGCAGATCATGCTTGACTAATGTAATTGAATTTTTTGATGAAGTAACGGAGAAGTTTGATGAAGGAGATGCAGTGGATATTGTCTATTTGGATTTTAAGAAAGTGTGTGATAAAGTACCACATAAAAGGCTGGTTAACAAAATTGAGGCTCATGGAATAAGAGAGTCAGTATCTAATTGGATAAAAGAAAGATAAAGGACAAAAAGCAGTGAGTTGTGGTAAATGATTGTTTTTCAGACTGGAGGATGGTGGACCGTGGGGCTCCCCAGGGGTGCTACGATAAATGTTTTTTTTTGCTATATATAAATGACTTGGATCTTGGAATGCAGAGTAGCATTTCAAAATTTGCCGATGATACCAAACTTGGAGAAGTGGCAAACAGTGAGGATGATGCGAACCACCTGCAACAGATGACTTTGCTGACAGTTTGTCTTTTAAAAAAAGTACAAATTCAGATCTTCAGCCAGTGGACCGAAGAAAATTATCATTCAACAAAACACATTGGTGGAACAATGGACACTTGAAGGAAATAAACCTGCAGGGCGACAGGGAACGAGCTGGGAAGTGGGACTGACTGGATTGCTCTGCAGAGAGCCAGCATGGACCTGATGGGCCGAATGGCCTCCATCTGTGCCATTATGACTCTAAGAGGGCAAGATAGGTGAGTGGCATCACACTTTCAAACCCCACGCACTGGCAACCCCACACTCTGACTTTCCCAGCATTCTTCTGCGCAGCACTCCTCAGAACAACACACTTTGCACCACCACTCATTCCTCTCTCTCCAGGCATCTTTTCACATCCCCATCTGAACAGCCAACACTGAAACTCAGCTTCATCTTATTGCCATCTTATGGCCATCCCTTCACAATGTCGTCATTTCATCATCACAACCTATTCCATTTCTCACACACATAACTCTCTGCTTTCACTTCATGCAGGAGAAGAGTGCGGACATCTCCAGTGAGAGGTAGATAACTCTGCAGTGAAAGACACCCTGACGGCTGCAGAGGAGGGGAGGAGGCCTTGGAGATTGACAGGTGAAAGAGTGCATGACCATTGGCAATGGAGAGATAGGGTCTCCCAGATATTTGGTGACAGAATTACATATCATACTGCCGCATGGCACATAACAATCATTAATGTCACTTTGCTGATACCACCAACTGAAATATGATTAGCTACATAATAATGACAGTGAACCCTTTCCCCAGATCAGTTGCCTTTCATCTCCCACAGGTTCTTCAAGCATGACACAGGAGCTGGAGTAGCAGGAAGGATTCCTCAAAGGAGTTTGAGAACTCTGAGGAAGCACTGTCACACGACTTATGTGCACCCTCCACCAGCACAGATACATACACCTTGTGGATTTTCATATGGTGAGGCATACATCGCATTAGCTAGAGCAGGTGTTAAAGACAGCGACATCAATGGAGAGTCCCCGTCGGAGGGTGCAGGACACTCCAACTCTGCTCAACTGAACGCATATGCTGAGCATCTATGAAGAGGACAATTCTGGAGCTTTGGAAAGTGATTGGAGGAATCTGTCTCAAACATGAGTGCCATAATGTCTCCGGTCTTTGTGCTGATGTCCACTTCCACGGAAAGAGTGGCCACCTGTATGGATCATCACATGTGTCAAGCAACTGAGTGCATGCTTTCCCAGACCAATGGCCTGCACACTCAATCTGCCACTTTAAGATGGAGGAAAGCCTTGCCTTGGCCATTCAGCACCTCACTGAAGTATAGCACAGTGCTCTCCAGCTCCTGGCTAACAGGGAGATGTGGGTGGACCATAAGAGTGAAGATGGAGAAAGGGCACATAGAAGTAAGGACTCTGCTCAAGGCACTCCCATGTCTCATCCCTTGCAAATCCGTCACTCCTCCATCAGTCAGAGCCCCATATGCTGCCTCCTGTCCCGATGACCAAGTCTGCCCATAAACATGTGCAGATGGGGCAGTCTTTGTGGAGGCCCCCACAGGCCCCAAAACCCAGAGCATAGACACCACAGGCGTCTCAGCAATGGAACGAGCAGCCTGCCTTTACTGAAACTATGGGGTAGCACCACATTGAAGTAATAGGAAAGTGAAAAGAAAGACATTTTAGTTGCATGAGGAGATTCACTTGGGTGATTATAACAATGTCACTGTTTTAATATATTGCAAAATATAAATGACCAGTGGGAATCCAGCCAGAGCAGAAAATGCAAGAGCCCTCTGGTTCTAATTGGCCTCATGAGTAGCAGAGTGGACATAAGTAGCAGCTCTGGCAAACATGGGAGATGCACTTGTAAGCAGAAGAAATTCTGCAGATGTCACCGGCAGATCCCTGGAAGAAGCAAGAGGCAAAGAAATTCAGGGCAGTGGTGACCTTGATGGCCACTGGCAAACTGTGCCCACCTGATCCATTGGGAAGGAGGTCCTGTTCCAGCAGGCTGCAGCTGTCATCCATGAGAGCCTGAGACTTCTGAGGCAATGGTGCTCAGTCATGTCGAGAAAGCTGAGCCTCTGTAGGTAAACCCTATGCTGGTGGTTTCGCCTTCTTCAAGCTGGATCTCTGTGTCCAGAAGGACCTTTGTCCTATGGAGCGGCAAGTGGCCAAGTAGAGGGCAGCTGCTGCAGCTGCTGTTGTTGCTCACAGAGCTGTTGATGTTGCTGCTGCTCCTATTCCTCAACAAAGGGCCAAAGAAGCTGCAAAAATTGTTTCCATGCTGCAGTGAAAGCTAACAGCAGGGAAGTGCAGATCAAAGTAAGTAATGTCCAAGGTCGTGGTATTGACTTCCAAAATGAAAATCACCTGTGAAGTACACACTCTCAGAAGAAGTTCTGTGAGCAAAAGCCTTTCACCTAGGCAAGGAAACAGTTGTGCAGTTTCAGTCTTTAAAGGCTTTCCAGCTTGTCAATTTTATAGCCATCAATCCCCACTCTACTCTTGCCTTGTTGTCCTTGGTAAGTTTCAGCTCGAGAAACCCATGCACTGGCTATTAATGCTAGAAAGCTGGATTAAATTTAGAATTAATGGCCTCTTTACATACTTAAATGACAGACCTGACATCTCCACAGGGATTTCCTGCACAGCTCCAAACAAAGGCAGAAGTGAGCACTTATGAAGGATTTAACACCCCAACCACTCCAGAACCACCACCAACCACCCCACCAGCCAGTTAAAATTCTGCCCACTATTTCTGTCAGGCTTGGCTATTCCTGCTGCAGTAATATTTCTCAAGGTTGTGTCTGACTGCAGCTGTCAAAAGGTGAATTTATCTTCACTTTGTTGCTCGACACTGAATTGGTAATGAAAGCAATTTGCAGTCAGTACCTTATACAGTAAACTGCAGTACTGTACATGTCAATTGATTTGTGTGTAGTCAGGGAAAAATTAAGAATTGACAACGATGTTAAAAGTTAAAACCACATTGAAGAAGCACTTTGAAGTTTTATTTGATCAATTCCCTTCCTCAATGATATGCATTCCTTCTCTTTTTGCAATTTGTACTTCCATGCTTTTTCTGTTTTCACTTTGCCGATGTAGAATGCAGAATAAATTTATTTGTAATATATAATTTACTGTGTAGTTTTCTTCCCTTTGCTGCTATTTTCTTCTCTAATAAACCCTGTTCTTTTTTAACATTTCTTTTTTTACTGCTCTTTCTTTGTTTTTTCCGTCCTGTAGTTCTGATTCTCCCACTTGCCCCATCCAAATTTGAATTCCAACAATCAGACCCTGGATGTTTTCTCTGAAAATTTTGAAGAATCTTTTAAGCTATTTTTGCAATATGATTGTACACCAGAAATCCCAGGAGTTAGACAATCTCATGAATTTTTTGGCAGTATCTGTCTTTGATATGGGAATCCTTACCAACATGGAGTGAAAGCAACATTATGACATTTAGAGTCATAGAGCCGAACAACATAGAAACAGGCCCTTCGGCCCACCGCGTCCATGCCGACCATAATGCCTATCTATACTAATCCCACCTGCCTGCATTAATTCCATATCCCTCTATGCCTTGCTCATTCAAGTACCTGTCCAGGTGCCTCTTAAATGTCGCTACTGTTCCTGCCTCCACCACCTCCTCAGGCAGCTCATTCCAGATACCCACTATTCTTTGTGTGAAAAATTTACCCCTTTGATCTCCTTTAAACCTCCTCCGTCTCACCTTAAATCTATGCCCTGCTATTCACTGTATATATCCTGCCCTGGTTTAACTTCCCAAAATGCATCACTTCACACTTGTGTGCATTAAATTCCATTTGCCAATCCCTTGCCCACTTTCCCAGCTGATCTATATCCTGTTGTAACCTTAGACAATCTTCTTCACTGTCCACTATACCACCAATTTTGGTGTCATCTGTAAACTTAATAATCACGCCCCTTACATTCACATCCAAGTCATTAATATATATGACAAACAACAGAGGGCCCAGCACCGATCCCTGCGGCACACCACTGATCACCAGCCTCCAATATGAAAAACAACCCTTCACAACCACCCAGCCAATTTTGTATCCAATTTGCTTGCTCACCCTGGATCCCATGTGTTTGAACCTTCTGGGCCAGCCTACCATGCGGGACCTTGTCAAAGACCTTGCTAAAGTCCATGTAGACAACGTCCATCGCCCTGCCCTCATCAATCCTCTTGGTCACCTCCTCGAAAAACTCAATCAAATTCGTGAGATATGATTTCCCACGCACAAAGTCATGCTGACTATCCCTAATCAGACCATGCCTTTCCAGATGCATATCAATCCTGTTTCTCAGAATCCCTTCTAATAACTTTCCCGCCACTGATGTAAGGCTCACTGGCCTGTAGTTCCCTGGCTTATCCCTACTGCCCTTCTTAAATAAAGGCACAACATTAGCTATCCTCCAGTCTTCCGGTACCTCACCCGTGGCTAACGATGATACAAAAATCTCTGCCAGGCCCCCAGCAATCTCCTCCCTTGCTTCCTATAGCATCCTAGGATAAACCTGGTCAGGCCCTGGGGATTTATCCACCTTAATGCGCTTCAAAACCTCCAACACCTCCTCCTTTGTAATGTTGATATGCTCCAGGATATCGGTGTTCCCTCCCTTGAACTCACTAGCTTCCATGACCTTCTCCACGGTAAATACAGACGAGAATTATTCATTTCAGACCTCGCCCATTCCCTGTGGCTCCACACATAGATTGCCACACTGATCCTTAAGGGGACCTACTCTCTCCCTAGCTACCCTTTTACTCTTAATATACTTATAGAATCTTTTAGGATTCTCCTTTTTCTTATCTGCCAGGGAAATCTCACGGCCTCTTTTTGCCCTCCTAATTTCCTTCTTAAGTGTAGTCCTACATCCCCTATACTCCTCGAGGGACTCGCTCGATCCCAGCTGCCAAAACCTGACATATGCCTCCTTCTTTGTTCTGACCAGACCCTCAATATCCCTCGTCAACCAAGGTTCCCTAAACCTGCCAGCCTTGCCCTTGCATCTAACAGGAACATGCCGGCCCTGAACTCTTCCTATCTCACTTTTAAAAGCCTTCCACTTGCCAGACGTCCCTTTACCTGTAAACAGCCTCTCCCATTCAACTTTTGAGAGTTCCTGTCTGATGCCAACGAAATTAGCCTTCCCCCAATTTAGGACTTCAACCTGAGGACCAGTCCTATCCTTTTCCATAACTATCTTGAAGCTAATAGAGTTATGGTCACTGGTCCCAAAGTGCTCTCCCACTGACACATCAACCACCTGCCCATCCTCATTTCCTAGCAGGAGGTCGAGTGTAGCCCCTTCTCTAGTAGGGCCATCCACATACTGCTTCAGAAAACTATCCTGGACACACTTAACAAATTCTTCCCCATCTGATCCCTTAGCACTAAGGCAGTCCCAGTCAATATTAGGGAAGTTAAAATCACCTATGAATACAACCCTATAATTCCTACACCTATCTGTGATTTCCCTACATATATGCTCCTCCACTTCCCTCTGACTATTGGGGGGCCTATAGTATAATCCCATCAAAGTGATCACCCCTTTCTTATTTCTAAGTTCTACCCATATGGCCTCGCTGGACATTCCCCCCGGGATATCCTCTCTAAGTACTGCCGTGATGTCCTCCCTAATCAATAGTGCAACTCCCCCTCCTCTCTTACCTCCACCTCTGTCACACCAGAAAGATCGGTACCCCGGAACATTGAGCTGCCAGTCCTGCCCATCCCTCAAACACGTTTCCATAATAGCTATAATATCACAATCCCATGTACCGATCCATGCTCTGAGTTCATCTGCCTTACCTGTAAAGCTTCTTGCATTAAAGTAAATGCAGTTTAGCCTACCAGACCTTCCACGCTTCCTGTCCTGCCCCTGCCCAGCCTGCCTACTGGACTTGCTTGCTTTAACCTCTACATTTGTCTCAATTATCTCATCTGAGAGACTACTACTTTGGGTTCCACCCCACTGCAAGACAAGTTTAAACCCTCCTAAGTAGTGCTAGCAAACCTCCCCGCAAGGATATTGGTCTCCCTTCAGTTTAGATGCAACCCGTCCTTCTTGTACAGGTCACCTCTGCACCCGAAGAGATCCCAATGATCCAAGTAGCTGAAGCCCTCCCGCCTACACCAGCTCCTCAGCCATGCATTCATTTGCCTAATCCTCCTATTCCTACCCTCACTAGCACGTGGCACCTTTATATCAAGGGGCTGAAAATCTGTGGGATGCAATCCCAATAGTTGTGCTAGGATTGTGGTCGCTAAAGCCCTAACTCCATCAGAATAGGTGGGATTTGTGGGAGGACACATCATTAGATTGGGTCTAGCAGGTACCCATTCCATTGCTGATATATCTCAGATGCCTGTCCCCCGTTGCTTACTGCCATATGCTTCAATCTCTACCAGTTCCAGCTAAACGGGGGCAGAGTTGCCCATTCACTGTCCTACTTTGCCCTTGTGTAAGGGGACTGATGCTGATTATTTTCTTGAAAACTTTCTACCTCTCAGGAATCCAGGCAGTTTCCCCAGCTTGGATCCACTGTTGCGGCCACTTCCTTTGTTCTGGAGGCCAACACACCTTATCTGGCTCAGCATACTGGCTTCTAATCCTACTGGAGCTCACTTATTGGCCTGGCAAATGGTGTCTCCCAGCGTAAGAAGTCCCTGACCCTGTGTTAGGTTTTCTTTCTGATAAACCTTAATAGCCAATGACCCAAACTGGTGGTCGTGAATAAACTTAATTCAGCAGAAATAAGACTTGATACATTAGAGTATCTGACCAGCAGGTTACAAGGTATAGTTGAGTTATATTTCTCCATTTATGTCATGAGCAAAAGTTGCAGTAACAAGTGCCTGCACCGTTGGCCCGAACCCCTGGCTCGTCCTCCACGGGTATCCTCAAGGCTTTTACACCTTCTGCCTGATCAGACCCCCTTTGTATACCCCTTTCTATATTTCAAAACCACTAAAGTTTGCTCGACCAACCATTGACTTACAGCGACCATGTTATTGTCCAATTATAGGAATAGTGTGTACATAAACTAAAGTGGCATGGGGATGGGAACCTTTGCAAGGAGTCAGAGGAGGGGGGATCAAAGACAAGAACAAAAGACAGTAAGGGGAATAAGAAAAGTGATAGGCAGAGAAATCAAGGGCCAGAATCAAACAGGGCCACAGTGAAAAATAGTGGGAAGGGGACAAGTAATGTCAATAAGACTAGCCTTGAGGCTTTGTGCCTTAATGTGCGGAGCATTCGCAATAAAATGGATGAATTAATTGCGCTAATAGATGTAAATGGGTATGATATAGTCGGGATTACGGAGACATGGCTGCAAGGTGACCAGGGATGGGAAATGAACATCCAGGGGTATTCAGTATTTAGGAAGGACAGACAAAAAGCAAAAGGCGGTGGAGTTGCATTGCTGGTTAAATAGGAAATTTACACAATAGTGAGGAAAGATATTAGCTCTGACAATGTGGAATCTGAATGGGTCGAGCTGAGAAACACTAAGGAGCAAAAAACGCCAGTGGGAGTTGTATATAGACCTCCAAACTGTGGCGGTGATGTTGGGAATGGCATTAAACAGGAAATTAGAGATGCATGTGATAAAGGAACATCTGTAATTATGGGTGATTTTAATCTGCATATAGATTGGGAAAATCAAATTAGTTACAATACCATAGAAGAGGAATTCTTGGAGTGTATATGGGATGGTTTTCTGGACCAATACGTTGAGGAACCAACTAGAGAACAGTCCATTCTAGATTGTGTATTGTGTAATGAGAGAGGAATAATTGACAATCAAGTGCTGCGAGATCCCTTGGGGATGAGCGACCATAATATGATAGAATTCTTCATCAAGATGGAGAGTGATGTAGTTGATTCTGAGACTAGGGTCCTGAATCTTAGTAAAGGAAACTACAAAGGTATGAGGCGCAAGTTGGCTAAGACGGATTGGGAAATGTTACTTAAAGGGATGACGGTGGATAGGCAATGGCAAACATTTAAAGAGTGCATGGATGAACTGCAACAATTGTTTATTCCTGTCTGGCGCAAAAGTAAAATGGGAAAGGTGGCCAAACCATGGCTTACAAGGGAAATTAGAGATAGCATTAGATCCAAGGAAGAGGCATATAAATTTGCCAGAAAATACAACAGACCTGAGGATTGGGAGCAATTTAGAATTCAGCAAAGGAAGACCAAGGGATTGATTAAGAAGGGGAAAATAGAGTACGAGAGCAAGCTTGCAGGGAACATAAAAACTGGCTAAAAGTTTCTATAAGTATGTGAAGAGAAAAAGATTGGTGAAGAAAAATGTAGGTCCCTTACAGAAACAAACAGGGGAATTTATTATGGGGAACAAAGAAATGGTTGACCAACGAAACGCATACTTTGGTTCTGTTTTCACAAAGGAGCACACAAAAATCATACCAGAAATGTTGGGGAACACATGGCTTAGTGAAAGAGAGAAACTGAAGGAAATCAGTATTAGTAGAGAAATGGTGTTGGGGAAATTGATGGGATTGAAGGCCGATAAATTTTGGGGCCTGATGGTATGCATCTTAGAGTACTTAAGGAAGTGGCCCGAGAAATAGTGGATGCATTGGTGGTCATCTTCCAAGATTTTGTAGACTCTGGAACAGTTCCTACAGATTGGAGGGTAGCTAATGTTACCTCACTATTTAAAAGGGAGGTAGAGAGAAAGCAGGGAATTATAGACCAGTCAGCCTGACGTCGGTAGTGGGGAAAATTCGAGAGTCCATTATTAATGATTTTATAGCAGAGCACTTAGAGAACAGTGGTAGAATCGGGCAGAGTCAGCATGGATTTACGAAAGGGAAATCATGCTTGACAAATCTACTAGAATTCTTCGAGGATGCAACAAGTAGAGTTAATGAGGGGGAGCCAGTGGATGTGGTTTATTTGGACTTTCAGAAGTCTTTCGACAAAGTCCCACATAAGAGATTAGCGTGTAAAATTAAAGCGCAATGGGATTGGGGGTAGTGTATTGCGATGGATAGAAAATTGGTTGGCAGACAGGAAACAAAGAGTAGGGATAAACAGGTCTTTTTCCGAATGGAAGGCAGTGACTAGTGGGGTACTGCAGGGATCAGTGCTAGGACCCCAGCTATTCACAATATATATTCATGATTTAGATGAGGGAACTAAATGTAATATCTCCAAATTTGCAGATGACACAAAACTGGGTGGGAGGATGAGTTGTGAGGAGGATGCAGAGAGGCTTCAGGGTGATTTGGACAAGTTGAGTGAGTGGGCAACTGCATGGCAGATGCAGTATAATGTGGATAAATGTAAGGTTATCCACTTTGGTAGCAAAAACAGGAAGGCAGATTATTATCTAAATGGCTATAAACTGAAAGAGAGGAATATGCAGCGAGACCTGGGTGTTCTCGTACATCAATCACTGAAGGTAAGCATGCAGGTGCAACAGGCGGTAAAAAAGGCAAATGGTATGTTGGCCTTCATAGCAAGAGGATTCGAGTACAGGAGCAGGAATGTCTTGCTGCAATTATACAGGGCCTTGGTGAGACCACACCTGAAACATAGTGTGCAGTTTTGGTCTCCTTATCTGATGAAGGATGTTTTTGCTATAGAGGGAGTGCAGTGACGGTTTACCAGACTGATTCCTGGGATGGCGGGTCTGACGTATGAGGGAAGATTGAGTCGGTTAGGATTATATTCGCTGGAGTTCAGAAGAGTGAGGGGGGATCGCATAGAAACCTACAAAGTTCTAACAGGACTTGACAGGGTAGATGCAGGAAGGATGTTCCCGATGGTGGGGGAGTCCTGAACAAGGGTCATAGTTTAAGGATACGGGGTAAACCTTTCAGGACTGAGATGAGGAGAAATTTCTTCACCCAGAGAGTGGTGAGCCTGTGGAATTCGCCACCACAGAAAGCAGTTGAGGCCAAAACATTGTATGTTTTCAAAAAGGAGTTATATATAGTTCTTGGGTCTAAAGGGATCAAAGGGTATGAGGCGAAGGTGGGAACAGGTTACTGAGTTGGATGATCAGCCATGATCATAATGAATGGCAGAGCAGGCTCGAAGGGCCGAATGGCCTACTCCTACTCCTATTTTCTATGTTTCTACAAGGATCTGGCTTCACTCAGCCTTTGGTCTAATAACCCCTGACATCACGGCCGGGATTTTACATCAGGTCGGAGGCCCCGCCCACCAGCTTAAACGTTGGGGGCGAGCCTGCCTCTGCCGGGCTGTGGAGCCAAGCAGAGATTTTACGTGGCCCAGGCCCTTACTTGGGCTTGGGCGGGACTTACGCCCCTCTGAAGCAGGAAATCCCCCTCCAGGAGCTGCCAGCCAATCATGGTACCGGCAGCTCCTCAGTCCTAGCAGCGCCACCGGGAGCGGTGGTTACTGCTGGGACTGCACTCAGCTTCAGGAGGATCGTGGACGCCAGCAGTGAAGAAAGTAAGTGGGGTTTTGGGTCTTGTCGGGAACAATTGGCCAGGCCCTGGCAAGGCAAACGGGGTCGGGGGAGGGGGGGGGTGGTGGGGGCGGGGTGGGAGATATAATGTAATACAGTGGGGGCAAGTTGTGCTGTGGGGGGGGTCCTCCGTGGGGAATAGAGTGCCTGATCAGGAGGGACCCGCCCCGCACCCCCCCCCCTCCAACCTGCAAGATGGCCACCAGGTTTTACTGGGCAGCCCTCCTGAGGGTCCTGAGTTGCCCCCCTGCCGCTGGTAATATACCAGTGGTGGTAGGAGGAGTCCCTTAATTGGCAGTTAATTGGCCACTTAAGTGCCTTAATTGGCCAGGGGCAGGTGGGCTGTTTCTCGACGCCGCTTGTAAAATTGCAGTGGGGGCGGGGAAGGTGATGGAAACAGCACCCCCTGCCTCCCACTCAATGTTACTCCCACCACCCCCAGCCTCCAACCCGGACCTGCAAGCGGGGGGGGGGGGGGGGCGCGGGGGCGTAAAATTTCGGCCTACTTGTTTTCCTACTACTCAAGCTATTATCCATGCAGCTGAGGCAATACAAAGGGGCATCTTTTACACTGGTCTTGATGATCTAATGGTTCAAGCCAGAGGCATCCTCCCTCTGCTCCTTATCACACTCTAAGTAAGGTATCTCGTCTTGGTTCCCATGGGAACATAGCTGCCTCTGCTTGCAGTTCTGTTCTTTTATTTCTGCTGTTCTTTGAATTTAACTTAATTAGTTATATAACCTATTATCTCTCTTTAATTGCTCTGCTTATCCTTCTACCCCTTCTCTCATGTTATTCGCTCCTGCAAGGCATAACAGTCTCTTAGGTTAATGCAAAGGTAAAACATAACATATAGTTACACAGATATTCTTCGGATTACTTGGAAGCAGTATTCTAACAGGTGCATTTCTAATTAAGCGCGTATCTTAATAAGAAACTAATGAATATATTGGAGGACCTCCAGACACTCTAACACCTGGCCTCACACCCTCTAACATGGCTGGCCTGACCAGGGATAGGAAGAAGCTTTGCCCCTTACAAAACCAAGTGGGAATTTCCAACTTAGTTTAACATAAGGACTACTTGGGTGCTGGGCTTTTTCCAAGCCATTCCACTGGAATGGAATTGTGGCAAATTGGACCAAGCTAATTTGTTCCATAGTCATTTTTATATTAAAAATGTTGCACCATTCAGAATAGTGTAATCATGTTCATGCAATGAAAATGTTGCAATACCAGTTTATCCATTGGGTGGAGTACTATTCAACCTTCTGTAAAAGTTCAAGTCATTTCTCAGGCTAGATTACTGTCATCTATGTAATAGGAATAATTAACATTCTTGTATCAAGCTTTCCTCTCTATTACTTAACAGAGGTGGTCAATGTTTTAAAACTTGCTATTTATCATGTGCCAAACATTGTGAAATGGCAGCAAAGTGAAAAGATGGTCAGCTAAATTGTCAATCTAGTTGACTTCAAGGCTCTGAGATTAACAGGGAGATGGGGAGGGTACGGGGGGGCCGAAATCAGTTGAAAAATCCAGCAAGGCAAGTGAAGTCATCTTAACTGATCTAAACGGCAGAGCCTTATTAACATATTGTAGGATTGCCTCTAGCCCAGCAGCCAGCCAAGCGAACAGTCTGGCTGCAGTCAGGGACTCTTGGGAATGATCTCCAGCACTGGCCAGTGAACAGGAGGGCGTACGAGGCTAGGCTAGGATCAAGGTAAAGAGAGGTCGAAGGCTTCCTTGCGGGGCCTGGGGGAGAACTCTTGCTCCACCTGGCCCACAAGGAGTGGTAAAAGAGCCATTTACCTTGGGGAGTTGGCAGCTGCTGCCTCAGATCAGGTGCTGGAAATCAGCCACCTCAAACCTCCCCCTCACTTACCATTAAATTTAAGTCGGAGTGCTAATGATGTCATCAGGCAACAACTTTGCTATAGTAATTAGGCCTTATCTATCTTTTGGGGGAACCTTTTCCATGGCCTGAATCCTGCACTTTAAAATTTAAATGGCTAAGAATGGAGTCGGTTTGGGTCAGGATGCCTGATGTTGATTTTTTAACCTCCTCCTCAAAATCCTTTCCATGCCTGTCGGGCAGGTTTGCCACCTATGGTTTGATGTATTCCTGAAGATTTGATCATATGAAATTTGCTCACATGGCATTTAATCATGTGATATTTACCCACTGTTGGCAAATGTTACTGCATTTACCTTAGTTGAGTGCCCCAATATCACCAAGTCTCGAATAACATATTTGACTTCTTGTTTTATATGGAGACAATAACATAATTTATGAATCAAAGAAAGAACATAAAAGAATATAATGATTTATGTATAAGTAATGCTTAAATAAAATCTACTTCTGTGATGCTTTCATCATATCAGCTGCAGTGAGAAACTCCAATTCCACTGATTCAACAAAAATATCATCGATATAAGTAATTTTCAACTAATGTGTTCATACAATTATATGAATTTTTACAATACGCAGCAGTGAGTTATGAAAATAATAAATAAAACCAAAACCAAAACTAATTGAATTCACTGACTCCCACACACTACTGCAGAAACCCAGCTTCAGAGAGGTGAGGCTTAGCCCTCAGGGAGATGCAACAAAGCTGCCTGACTCCAGTAATAAAACATCTTATACAACAGCATACATCACAGGCCAACATGAGCACGCCACTTCAGTTTGTATTTCTCTCTCTCTCTCACCCCCTCAGTTTGTGTTGTTCCCTCTCTCCCTCTCTCAGTTTATGTTTTTCTCTCTTTCTCCCTCCCTTAGTTTATGTTCGTTCTCCTTCCTTCTGTGCTGTTCCCTCTCTCCCTCCACAGTTTTGTATTTCTTTATCCCTCCTCACTTGTGTTACTTTCTCGGGTCTTGTGGTGTTTCCAGGCAATTTTTGTTGGCCCCGATGTTGTCATCCTCCCAACTGGCATTCCAAATAGTGGTGACACCAGCAAGACACAGGCAAAGCATTTTGATTGTAAGCCATGACAGCCAAGGAAGAGAGCTCAGAGGGTGGAATCTTACCGGTCTCATGGACGCGGTTTTGAAGGTGGGTCCAGGAACAAACTTGGAGATTACGGTGTCAGGTTGGAGGTTGACACGTTCCTGCCTCCAGGCAATCTTGGCGGAGGCAGCTGAACAACGGCAACATCTGCCCCCCGCCACCACCACCCCTCCAAGTACCAGCGGTAGCCAATAATGATCAACTAAGGACCTAATGAAGGAGACGAGGAGAATTCCGCCGGGATCTTCCTGACATCAAAGTGGACGCCCACTGAGTGCTGAGCCCAGCAGCTGCATGGAAGTGACCACCTGGCAGCAGGCCAAGTGGTCATCAGAGCGTGAGGTTTCATGCCTCAATGAGGGGGCTGCAGCTGTCCCTACCAACTTCGTGCCTCTTCATTTTTGAAATTTTATGCATGTTTCCAAGGGCACCTTCATTTTGATTAGAATCTTCTGGTGATTGTTTATTTTCAGGAGTCGAGACCATTTCAGGGTTCTGAAAATAAACAATCACCAGAAGATTCCAATCAAAGTGGAGGCCATTTCCAACCCCATACAGATCTGCATTGTGGATCTGGAGTGATCTTCTGGGAGGTGGCCTCCTAATTGGCCGTCTCTGCATCTGCTATCCAATTAGGGATGAGTTCCTGAGGCTGCAGGCCCAATCAGAGGGCTGGTAGCTATGGAAGGCCGGCAGTCCCACCAGGAAAGGTGGGCACTGATATGATTGTATGTGTGGGCTTGAGTATTAGAGAATATATGGTACTTGGAAGTGAAACTGAATGGAACTCAGTGTTTTGGGGTTGACCTGGGGTTGTTGTAAGGTCAGATAAGCATATGCTCCTGTCATGAGCAGCAGTAAGCAAGAACTCTACAGAAGTCTTTTTATTAAAGCTTGTTAAATCTTTATTAAATTTAAATCTGTGACTTCAAGTGTGATTCTTCAGCCCGAGATGTGACAGGCACTGCTCAGGCAGAAAGGAGAGAGCGAGGGCACCTCAAAATAGACGTGACCTTGGAAGCATGCATATAATTTCAAAAATGGAGAGGGCCAAAGCCGTCAGGACCATCAGTGCAGCGGGAAAACCCCTACAGAGGATTTGTTTGGATTGCAGGTGCAACCTTTCCTACCCGCAGCCCCATCCTTGGGGCATGAAGCCTCCAGCTCTGACTGACCTGCTGCCAGGAAGCTTCCATGGAACTGCCAGGATCCGTACTCAGCGGAGATCCTAGTGGAGTCCTCCCTGTCCCCTTCATTAGGCCCTAAATTGATCATTATTGGCTATTTGCTGCTGCCAGGTGGGTATCTGCGGCCATTGTTCACATGTTTCCAGCAAGATCGCCTGGAGGCAGGAACACGTCAGCCAGCTGAGCTGACGGCCTAATCTCCAAGTTTGCTCCTGATTCCACATTCAAACCCACCTCCGTGGGACAGGGAAGATACCATCCAGAAGGATTGTTTCTCCTGAGCTGGCAGCAGTAGCGCACAAGAGACCGATCGTCCATTCCAGTAGACTCCCACGCAAAGTGGGAGGATTGGTAACCCTATTGTCAGGGTGGGTGGGGTTAAAATCAAGGCCCAAGTCTCGAAAGATTAGGTTGAAGCTGTTCAGTGCCTTGTTCAGGTCACGCAGAGAGTTCTCTGCATGGTATAAAAGAGATATCTAGGCCTTAGAAGCAGTGCAGAGGAGAGAAATCAAGCTGTTCCCTGGTGTCAGAGAAAAGAATGACGAAGAATAAAGCAATTATCTCGGTCTCTTCAGAATAAAAGATATGTCACCGGAGAGACCTTATAAAAGTATATAATGTATTTAACGGGATAGAAAAAGGAAATAGTTTCAGATATGCCAGGGATAAGGCTAGAGATTCAGAATTATGAAGGGCAAATTTGGAATAGATAGCAACAAATATTTTTTTACATTGAGGATGATCAATAGTTGGAACAGGTTTCAAGGAAAGGAGGGGTGGGGAAAAGTGAGGGTGTGAAGTCATAATTTTGTATTCATTTAAGAAACAGCTAATTTAGATTAGAGATACAGCACTGAAACAGGCCCTTCGGCCCACTGAGTCTGTGCCGACCATCAACCACCCATTTATACTAATCCTACACTAATCCCATATTCCTACCAAACATCCCCACCTGTCCCTATATTTCCCTACCACCTACCTATACTAGTGACAATTTATAATGGCCAATTTACCTATCAACCTGCAAGTCTTTGGCTTGTGGGAGGAAACCGGAGCACCCGGAGAAAACCCACGCAGACACAGGGAGAACTTGCAAACTCCACACAGGCAGTACCCAGAATCGAACCCGGGTCCCTGGAGCTGTGAGGCTGCAGTGCTAACCACTGTGCCACTCTGTTCCTATAATGTTATAGGAAGTATGTTTGGTATTCTGAAAGGATGAGATAGAATGGACTGAAAACCCTTCTTCAGTGAGGAATCTTACTTGGCTTGTTACAAAAATTAAGGCATATGATCTAACAGAAAATGTAGCAGCATGGAGAGAAAGTTGATTGACAGACAGGAAACTAAGAGTTAGGATAAAAGAGTGTTACTCAGATTAGAGAAGGTGTGGAAGTTGGAGAGCCCCAGGGGTTAGTTATAGGTATGTTTTTGTTCTCAGTATGTATAGATGATTTTAATTTAAGCAAAGTGAGCACAGTTTCAAAATTTACTGATGACATAAACAGCAAGCAGGACTGTAACAGAAATCAGGCAAACGTAGACAGGTTAGAGAAATGAGCGGAAAGGGATAAGTCTGAGCTAATAAATTTTGAGATGAAAAACAAGAAATAGGAGCATACACTCAATGGAAAGATGCTGAAGGGAGTGGATGAACAGAGACACCCAAGGGTTCAAATGCATAATTCCCTGGCAGCATGGGCAGACCTTGATCCGGCCAACAGGAGAGGGTTTGGAGGTGTGGTGGGGAGGAAAAATCGAGACAGAACGCACTCGACCAGAAACCCAACGTCAGTTCTGATTTTGTCAGTGGCAGGAAAGGTCTAAGGCGGCGTTGCCACTACGACGCAGCTGGACTGTAATTACAATTGTTGAACAGGTATTTAGCCTGTATTTGCATTGGCCTGACTCTGATTTTATGGAGGGTTTCCAACTTAATGAATGGCTCTGCAGTTCCCCAGCCGTTTAAAGGTGGCAGGAAGCCAGCCATGATGACCATTATATAGGGGAAGAGGGGGGAGTGATGGCCATTGTCTTCCTGCGGTGGTGGGCTCTCTGCAAGGGTGGGACCTGTCTTGGGTGGTGGGCTCTCTGAAAGGGTGGGTGCAGAGAGGCATTAGTTCATGTTCAGAAGGGAGTAGCAAGGGGATGTTCTCAAGGTAAGATCCTCTCTCCAAGGACAGTGCACAGGAGGGGAAGAAATCAACTGACATGAGTCTCATTCCCACAGTCTTTGTGGAGCCCTGTGCTGCACAGCAGTGTTTAGAGGATGGGAGGTCCGGGATCCAGCTGGGCATGCCAGTGAAGCTTAAATAGGTGTGTGACAGCAGCCGGAACTGCCAAGAAGGGCCTATACGCTGCAGAGAGTGTACCAGACTTACCTCAACAAACTGTAAATGTCCGAACAGCAGTGCCAGTCAAGACTATGGCTCTATGCACAATGCTGCAGGATGAGCTGCAACCCAAGGACTTCAGGTGACACCCAATGCCCATGACCCTGAAGATCACCGTGGAACTCAACTTTTACACATTTGGGTCTTTCCAGGGATTCACTGGTGACATGTGTGGGGTTCCCCAGGCAGCAGCCCACTGCTGAATTAAGGAGGTGACCAATGCCTTGTTCAAGAGGGTTGGCAATTATGTGCATTACTGGACCGACCCGAACAGTCTCGGGGAGAGGGCCATCAGCTTAGGAGTCATCATTGGATTCTCCCAGGTGCAAGGTGTCATCGACTGCACGCATGTGACCAGCAAGGCTCTCACAGAATAGCCAGGGGCCTTCATCAACAGGAAGGGCTTCTATTATATCAATATCTGTGACCATCAAAAGCGCATCCTGCAGAAGTGTGCCCACTTCCTGGGAAGCAGCTACGACACAGAATCACAGAAACATAGAATTGTTACAGCACGGAAGGAGGCCATTTCACCCACCGTGTCTGCACTGGTTGTCCAAAGGAACAATTTACCTAGTACCTTTCCCCTGCCTTCTCCCTGTAGCCCTGCATGTTCTTCCTTTTCAGATAGCAATCCAATTCCTTCTACATACTTCGACAGTCCCAGGTGCCAAAACTTTTCAGGCGCCACCCGTTCACCTTCAGGGATGGATTCTCAGGGACAAGGGCTACACATTGAAGACATGGCTACGCATGCCAGTGAGAAACACTTGCACTGCAGCAGAGTAGAGATACAGCACCTGCCATGGGTCCACCCAAGTGACCATCAAGCAGGCCTTTGGGGTTCTGAAGATGAGATTCCAGTGCTTCGATCGCTCCAATAGAGTTCTGCAGTATGTGCCAGCGAGTGTCTTGTGTATCGTGGTGGTCTGCTGTGCTCTGCACTATCTAGCACTGAAAAGGGAGGAGGCTTTGCATCAAGAGGACATGATTGATCACCAGCCCTCATCCGACAAGGAGGATGTGGAGGAGGCTGATGAGCAGGCAGCACTGGATGATGAACTCCTTGCATTGGAAGTAAAGGGCATTGAGAGACATGCATGGGAGGCTCAAGACAATCTCATACATGCCCTGTTGCTGCCACCATCATGCCCTCTCGAAATCAATACAATAATGCAAAATCACTTCAATGTAGGCTGCCTTTTGCCTCCTTTCTATTGCATTACAACACCTAGGTTCACCATGCACACTCATACAGCTGAAATGCTGACCAAATGTGGCCTGCTCCTATGCTGGCAGCCCATTTTTGGAACAAGGGTAAATGTGACATCAGACAAGACTGCAATCAAAGCATGAGCAATTGACAACAATGACTTCAACATCGATTTAATTTCACTATTCGAGCAACCATAACAAGGCCAAATTATTAACACCCATGAAACCTCAAATGCACCTTGGTGCTCTTCTTTATGCACTTTTATGTGTTCCTATGCAGTGTGACCCCTGCACTGGCAACTGAGGTGTAGGCAGGCTGCTGAACATGCTGTTTCCTGGCCTGGGATGACTTTGGCAGGTATCCTTTAGCTGCCTGAGGACTGGAGGGCCCCAGCTGCTTGAGGGGTTCCAGCTACAGGAGCTGGGGGTCACCAGCAGAGGGGCTGAAGAGCCACTGTCCACACTCGGAGTACCCTGATAGGAGCTCCCTAATGTGGAGGGCAGCCTCACCTCCTCCCTGTCAAGGCTCACTTGACCCTGCTAACCAGAGAAGGATGAGGACCAGGTGAAAACTCTAGGCGCCTCATCCACTTCTCATCTTTCCACTGCTGCATTAAGCTCATGGACAAGGAGATGATATACAGTTCTGTACACATCTGCAGGATCTCTCTCGCTATAAAGATTACCAGCCACTCGATGGAGGAAGACATGCTCACATAGCTGAGACATCACAGCACTCATGGTATGGTTGCACAACTCCATTATCTACTCATGACTGTACAGTGCCTCTGGCAGCTCCGGCAGATGTTCCCTTACCTCTTGCTGTAACTCCAGCATGTCTATGCTGCCGACACCAGAGGCTCATCATCAGCCTGGGGCTCAGCATGGGTTTGGCCTCCCACAGTCCACCGACTGTCAATGTTCTCACCTGTCACAGCCTCCGTCAGCTGCTCGGGCGCCTGTGTGATGTTGTCACCAACTTGTGACCCTGAATTAAAAAGGGCTGAGTTAGATAGATTCTTGATTGACAAGGCAGTCAAAGGTTATAGCAGTTGACAGCAAAGTAAAGTTGAGGCCACAATCAGACCAGCCATGATCTTATCAAATGGCGGAGCAGGCTCGAGGGCCAGAATGTCCTATTCCTGCTCCTAATTCGTATGGATGTATGTACGTAATGTAAGCCCGAGTGCATACACACTGATGTGAAAGTTTCTGCACTGGTGGACGCAAGAACACAAAAGTTAGCTGCAGGAGTAGACCATATGGCCCATCGAGCCTGCTCCTCCATTCAAAATTATCATGGCTGATCTTCGGATTCAACTCCACTTTCCCGCCCGTTTGTCATACCCCTTGATTCCCAGTGAGACCAAAACTCTGTCTATCCCAGCTTTAAATGTGTTCAACGATGGAGCATCCACAACCCTCTGGGGTAGAGAATTCCAAAGATTCACAACCCTTTGAGTGAAATAATTTCTCATCATCTTAGTCCTGAATGTTCGGCCCCTTATCCTGAGACTATACCCCCATCCAACCAGCGGAGATAATCTCTCAGTGTCTACCCTATCCAGCCCCTTTAGAATCTTATGTTTCAATGAGATCACCTCTGATTCTTCTAAACTCAGAGAATATAGGCCTAATTTACTTAGTCTCTCATCATCGGACAACCCCCTCATCCCAGGGACCAATCTAGTGAACCTTTGCTGCATTGCCTCCAATTCAAGTATATCCTTTCTTAAATATGGAGACTAAAATTGCACACAGTAGTCCAGATGTGGTCTCACCAAAACCCTGTACAATTGTAGCAAGACATCCTTATTCTTGTACTCAAATCCCCTTGCAATAAAGGCCAAAATGCCATTTACCTTCCTAATTGCTTGTTGTACCGGTATATTAACTTTCTGTGTTCGTTGTACAAGCATCGCCAAGTCTCTTTGAATATTGACCCTTACAAATTGCACACCTTTTAAAAAATGTTCTGCTTTTCTATTCTTATGACCAAAGTGAATGACTTCACACTTCCTTACATTGTACTCCATCTGCTATCTTGTTGCCCACTCACTTAACCTGTCCATATCTCTTTGCAGCCTCTCTGTGTCCTCCTCACAGCTTACCTTTCCACCTACCTTTGTATCATCAGCATCTTAGATACATTAATCTCTCTCTCTCCATCTAAGTTATTAATATAGATTGTAAATAGATGAGGCTCCAGCACTGATCCTTGCGGCACTCCACTATTTACTGCCTGCCAACTTGAAAATGCCCTGTTATGCCCACTTATGCTTCCTGTCTGTTAACCAATCATCTATCCATGCTGTTATATTACTCCCAACTCTATTAGCCCTTATCTTGCCAATTAGCCTTTTGTGTGGCATTATATTGCATGCCTTTTGGAAATCCAGGTATACTACATCTACTGGTTCCCCTTTATCTACCCTACTAGTTACATCCTCAAAAAAAATCTAATAAATTTGTCAAACAGGATTTCCCTTTAGTAAAACCATGTTGACCTGTTCTAATCATACTGTGCTTTTCTAAGTGCATTGTTAAGAATTCCTTAATAATAGAAACCAGCATTTTCCCAACAACTGTTGTTACGCTAACTGGCCTGTAGTTCCCTGTTATCTCACTCCCTCCTTTCCTGAAAAGCAGTGTAACATTTGCTAGCTTCCAATCTGATGGGATCATTCCTGAATTTAAGGAATTTTGGAAAATCATAGCTAGTACATCCACTATATCTGCAGCTGTCTGTTTTAGAACCCTATGATGTAGGACATCGGGTCCTGGATATTTGTCACACTTTAGTCCCTTAAGTTTCTCCAATACTAATATGAATTTCCTCACTCTTTTTAGAACCATAGAAAAATTACAGCACAGAAAGAGGCCATTCAGCCCATCATGTCTGTGCTGGCTGAAAAAACTAGCTGCCCAATTTAATCCCACCTTCCAGCACCTGGTCCGTAGCCTTGGAGGTTACAGCATTTCAGGTGCAAGTCCAGGTACCTTTTAGCCCCTAGGTTACTGCCTATTTCTGGTATGGTACTTATGCCTTCTACTGTGAAGACAGACACAAAATATTTGTTCAATGCCTCTGTCATTTCCTCATTCCCCATGATAATTTCTCCTGTCTCTGCTTCCAAGGATCCAATGTTTACTTTAGCTATTCTCTTCCTTTTGGTATACCTATAAAAGCTCTTACAGTCTGTTTTTATGTTACTGGCTAGTTTACTCTCATATTCTTTTTTTTAATCAACTTTTTGCTGGCCCTTTGCTGGTTGCTAAAACATTCCCAATCCTCAAACTTGTTACCATTTTTTGCAACATTGTAAGCCTTTTCTTTTAATCTAATGCTATCCTTAACTTCCTGAGTGAGCCACAGATGGGTCTTTCTGAATAAGCTTTTGATTTTCAAATGTATGTATTTCTGTTGAACATTTTGAATTGTTTCTTTAAAGATTCCCCACTGTTCATTTACTGCCATATGTTTTAGTCTATTTACCCAATTTACCTTAGCCTGTTCTCCCCTCATGCCTACATAATTTGCTTTGTTTAAGTTTAAGATTCTTGTTTGTGATTGGACCATGTCACTTTCAAACTTATCATGTAATTCAATGGTATTTTGATCACTGTTTCTCAGTAGATCTTTGACTATGACATTGCTAATTAACCCTGCGTCATTACACAATACTAGATCTAAGATAGCTTTACCCCTAGTTGGCTCCACAATGTATTGCTCCAAGAATCTGTCCCAAAAACATTCTACAAACTCATCTACTAGACCACTCCTGCCAATTTCATTGTCCCAGTCTATATGAAGATTAAAGACCCCCACAATTATTGCATTGCCTTTGTTACAAGCTCCAATAATTTCTTGTTTAATGCTCTGTCCAACGGTGTAACTACTGTTAGGGGGCCTATAAACTACTCCCACCAGTGTTTTCTGATTCTTGCTATTCCTAATTTCCACCCATACTGATTCTACTTCATGATCTTCTGAGGCTGGATCCTTTCTCACTAATGCCCTTATCATCCTTTATCATCAGTGCTACCCCTCCTCCTTTGCTATTCTATCTGTCTTTCCAAAATATTGTATACCCTGGAATATTTATTTCCCAACTGTGATCACCATGTAACCATGTCTCTGTGATGGCAATTAGATCTAAATCATTGTACCTCTATTTGTGCCATTAGTTCATCAATCTTATTGCAGAGGCTTCGCACATTCAGATATAGAAACTTTAATTTCATTGGTGACCATGAAACTACTAAAAACCCACTTGGTTCACTGATGTCCTTGAGGCAAGGAAATGAGCCATCCTTACCAGGTCTGGCCTACATGTGACTCCAGACCCATAGCAACGTGGTTGATTCTGAACTGCCCTCTGAAATGGCCGAGCAAACCACTCTGTTATATCAAACTGTTGCAGAAAAGTTGAATAAGAACTCCCTTCCTAACAGCTGTTATGCACGGAAGGAGCTGTGATGAAATAAACAATGAAATGGAAAAATTATGAATGAAAATGTCAACTGTTAAACAAAACCACAAGAACATGGACAATTGTACCACAGTCAAAATTGATTGGCGGTCACATGAACCCTCCTTTACTTGAAATCAACAAACCTGTCTGAAAAGATGGAACTCATTAACCTCATCTGAAATAGTTCTGGGGAGAACCTCTTTGAAATTGAAAAGAGCACAATTGTGTATTAATTATACTTATCAACATGAATGAACTAACAAAAGATTTTGGAGACAGACAAAATCACAACCCAAACAAAAATTGAATAGGTGTGAAATAATACCGTGTTAACAGAATGGTCCCCTTTCTGACATCAATTGATTGTCACGGTCTCCACATCCTTGTCCATTGTGTGGTCACACATGGGAAGGGACGTGGGTCTCCTAACAGGAACTCTAATGTGATAGATTTTTACCTTAAAAAGATAGCCCTCAGGAGAGAGAGAGGAGATCAAGCCAAAACCTCAGAAAGCCAGTCCAGCCAGAGGCTGTACAAGAGATCTAGCCAAGCAAAAATAACCTGCTGAACAACAACTGGAACAGCCACTACAGCAGAGACATCACAAAGTGATTTTGATACTCACCATCTGTGAAGGTAATAAAATCCACACCACCAGCTTTGTGTTATGTTATAACCACTAGAGCTCTATAACACCTCAACAAGTTCAAGACTACAAACACCCAGGCCTGCACCTTTAAAAAATACTTTCTTTCTGAAAGGATTCAACAGGTTTACTGTAAACCATGAACACTTACCTCATATTGGACTTCAAGCTACATTCTATCCTTTTCTCTCTATTTATTCTTGTTTATGTGTGTGTGAGGATGAATGTGAGCGTGGGTGAGGTTGCAACCATTTCGGAAATTGTATAAAAATAGTTTTTTTTTTTAACCGACGAGAAAACCTATCATTTGTCTGTGTATTTGATCTGAAAGACACTTAGGGGCTAACGCATCATTTTAACAAAACACAATTGCGGTCACTGGGAGGTCAACAGTGAGAACCACCCACACCTCTTTCCACCTGTCTAACACAGCAGCGTGGGTATACCTATACCACATGGGCTCCACTACCTTAGTGATGGGCAGCAAATACTGGCCTTGCCAGCAATGCTCACATCCTGCCATAGGACGAGCCCTGCACCTCAGTTATGGTAATTGCTTCTCGTGCTGCCGCTGAGACCAGTGCCAGGCTGACAAAATTCAGTCCTATGAGTGCAGGTAGATAAGACTACACAAAAAGGCCAACATCATTTTAAAAATAGGGGGGTAGATTGAAAGACTAAAGAAGTCATGAAAAATTTGTGCAAAGCATTGGCTTTGGCCATGGTTCGAGTACTGTCTGCAGTTTTAGGCATACCATTATAGAAGGACATGAATAGAGAATGTACAGGGTGAATTCATCAGGATGATGCCATGCATGGAAACTATGAGAAGAGAGTCCAGATACTGGGATATTTTCCACTGGGCAGAGAAGACTAAGAGGAGGTTTCATAGGATTTTTTTCCGAATTATCAAGGTTTTTGACAGGTTGAATAGGGAAAGATTATTTCCTATAGTTGAAAGAGTTAGTAATGATCGATCAACAATTCAAAGAGTAAGGAAGAAAGTTCGATAGCATTTCTTAAAATAGAGAATTTTTGAAGCATGAAGTATATTGCCACAGAAAGTAGCTGAGGCAGAGACAATTGCATCTTTTAATAGAACATTGAAAAAATATTTGAAGCAGAGGAAGATACAAGACTATTAATGAGAATGGTGTAATGGGACTAGGTTTGGATTGCTCCAGCAAAGAGCCAGCACAAGCATGAAGGGTTGAATGGCCTCCTTTATTATCTTTTTCTATGGTTCATCTGAACCTATCCTGTCGAAAAGTCCAAATGAGTCAAAAATCACTGTTAAAGGTTAGATAAGAATGCTTGAAGGTTATTTACAGATTATTGATGAAAATGAATTCCTTGTTGAAAAGAAGCACACTTTACATGCAGTGGCTGGATACTCAAGGCTGATAGATTTATTACAGCTTGCTGAATGACATGAAGCAGATACTATAATTTGCAATAAAAACAAGAAATGCTGGAAATACTCAGCAGGTCTGGCAGCATCTGTGGAGAGAGAAGCAGAGTTAACGTTTCAGGTCAGTGACCCTTCTTCAGAACTAGCAGGTATGAGAAATATGAAAGGTTTTAAGCAAGTAAAGCAGGGGTGGGGCAAGAGATAACAAAGGAGGTGTAGATAGGACAAGGTCACAGAGAATAACCGAACGTGATGGAGCAAAGGCAAACAATATCTTAATGGTGTGTTGAAAGATAAAACATTAGTACAGATAGGGTGTTTACAGACTGAAAACTGAACAGCCACAAGTACAAACATGAAAAAAAAGTGGGTAGGTAAACTGAACAAACTAGGATAAAATAAAATAAACACAAAAAAAAAGAAAAAGGAAACAATAACAAAAAATAAAAGTAAAACGGGGGGCCCGTCATGCTCTGAAATTATTGAACTCAATGTTCAGTCCAGCAGGCTGTAGTGTGCCCAATCAGTAAATGAGATGCTGTTCCTCGAGCTTGCTGATATTCACTGGAACACTGTAGCAATCCCAGGACAGAGATGTGAGCATGAGAGCAGGGGGGAGTGTTGAAATGGCAAGCAACCGGAAGCTTGGGGTTATGCTTTTGGTTTGAGCGGAGGTGATCCGTGAAGCGGTCACTCAGTCTGCGTTTGGTCTCACCAATGTAGAGGAGACCACATTGTGAGCAGCGAATACAGTATACTACATTGAAAGAAGTACAAGTAACTCGCTGCTTCACCTGAAAGGAGTGTTTGGGGCCTTGGATAGTGAAGAGAGAGAAGGTATTACACCTCCTGTGGTTGCAGGGGAAGGTGCCGTGGGAAGGGGACGAGGTGGTGGGGGTAATGGAGGAGTGGACCAGGGTGTTGTGGAGGGAACGACCCCTTCGAAATGCTGACATGGGAAGGGAGGGGAAGATGCGTTTGGTAGTGGCATCGTGCTGGAGGTGGCGGAAAGGACGGATATGGAGGCTGATGGGGTGGAAAGTGAGGACAATGGGAACCCTGGTTCTGGGAGGGAGGGGAAGGAGTGAGGGTAGAGGTGCGGGAAATGGGCCGGACATGGTTGAGGGCCCTGTCTACCACAGTGGGAGGGAATCCTCGGTTGAGATAAAAGGAAGACATATCAGAAGCGGTATCATGGAAGGTGGCATCATCAGAGCAAATGAGTCAGAGACGGAGAAACTGGGAGAATGGAATGGAGTCCTTACAGGAGGCAGGGTGCACTCTTCTTTGATGGAAAGATCAATTTCATAGCACAATAACAATTTATATATTCCCCTTAACACAGTAAAGTTTCATCAGATGTTTTACAAGGGAAAAATAAAAAGGAGTGGATGCCAGGTATTGGTGCAAAAGTTACTAAAAGAACTATGTAGACCCAGTCATAAAATGAGAATTGAAGGCCATAAGAAGGTAACTTGAATAGAGGCCAGTTACAGACATCGACTAGTGCAGTACAGAAAGAGGCCATTCTGCCCAGTGAATCTGCTCTTGCTCTTTCAAAGATCAATCCAGTTAGTCCCACTTCCCTGCTCTTTCCCTAAATCCTTGCAAATTTTTTCTCCTTCAACTATTAATCCAATTCCCTTTTCCACGCTACTATTGAAAATGTAACCACCACCATATCAGGTACTGCATTCCAAATCCTAACCATTTGTTGTGTAAACGTTATTCCTCATGTCACCACAGGGTTTTTTTGCCAATCACCTTTAATCTGTGCCCTCTCATTATGGACCCTTCAGCCATTGGAAACAGTGGATGGAATTTTACATTGTTGCTGAGGCCCCACCCACCAGCTGAAAAGTCAGGGGAGAGCCCGCCTCTGCCGGACCTGGAAGTAAAGCAGCGATTTTGCATGGACCAGGCCCTTAATTGGCCTTGGTTGGGACAGCTGGCCTGCTGAGGCAGGATGTTCCACCTTCAAGAGCTGCTGACCAAATCAGCAGGCCGGCAGCTCTTTAGTCTTAACAGCGCCACTGGGAGCGGTGGCCACTCCTGGGACTGCACCCAGCCCAGCATCATGGACGCCACCCTTGGAACAGGTAAGTAGGATTTGGGCCTCACCCAAGACAATCAGCTGGGCCCTGGCAAGGAAGTGGGGGTGAGGGGGGAGGTGGACAGGGGACAAGTGTTCCAGAGGGGGCAGCTTGTGCTGCTGGGGCCCTCCATGAGATGCTGTTCCTCGAGCTTGCGTTGATGGGCACAGGGTGCACTATCAGGATGGCCCCCTCTCCCCCATGAGCCCACAAGGAGGCCACCAGGTATTACCGGGCGGCCTCCGCAGCTGGCAAAGTGCCTGTCTGCAACTGGTAATATATCAATGGCTGCAGGAGGAGGCCCATAAGTAGCAAATAATTGGCCACAAGGGCCTCAATTGGCCTGGGGCGGGTGGGCTGTTTTCCACCTACCCTGCCACTGGTAAAATGGGGGGCCAGTAGGCGATGTGAACAGCACCCCTGTCCCCTGCTTCCCACTCGATTTAACGCCCTCCCCCCCACCTCAACCCACTCCTGGGGGGGCGGCGGCAGGGGAGGGTAGCATAAAATTCTGGCCAGTTTCTCTTTATTTATTCTATCTAAACCCTTATGATTTTAAACACCTCCATGAAATCTCCCCTTAGCCTTCTTTGCACTAAGGAGAAAAAAAACAAGCTTTTCCAGTATATCCACACAACTATAATCCCTCATCCATGAAACTATTCTCATAAATTTCTTCTGTGCCCTCTCCAAAGCCTTCATGTCCTTCCTAAAGTGTAGTGTGCAGAATTGCACACACCGGGTGCTCTGGTTTCCTCCCACATGCCAAAGACTTGCAGGTTGACAGGTTAATTGGCCATTATAAATTGCCCCTAGTATAGGTAGGTGGTAGGGAAATATAGGGACAGGTGGGGATGTGGTAGGAATATGGAATTAGTGTAGGGTTAGTATAAATGGGTGGTTGATGGTCGGCACAGACTCGATGGGCCGAAGAGCCTGTTTCAGTGCTGTATCCCTAAACTAAACTAAACTAAACTAAACTAAATAGTCCATGCTGGGGCCGAACTAAATGCTTTATGTAGGTTTAGCTTAACTTCCTGGCTTTTGTACTATTTGCCTCTACTTATAAAACCCAGGATCCCTTATGCTCTACTAACTGATTTGTTAACCTGTTCTGCTACCTGCAAATATTTGTGTGCAAATGCCCCCAGGCCTCTCTGTTCTTGCACCCCCTTTAAAACTGTACCATTTAGCATGTATTGTCTCTCTTCATTCTTCCTACCCAAATTGTATCACCTTTCTGCATTGAATTTCATCTGCCCTGTGCACACCCATCTCACCAGCTTTTCTATATCCTCTTGAAATCTGTTACAATATTATGCTATGTTAACTAGCTTCCAAGTTTTGTTTCATCTGCAAATTTTGTAACAGTATCCTGTATCCCCAAGTCCAAGTTATTAGTACAGAACCAAGAACAGCTGTGGTCCGATTACTAAACCTTGGGGAGCTGCAGTATACATTTACCTTCATCTGATAAACAGCCATTCATCACAACTCTTGTTTTCTAGCCCTTAGCCAATTTTGTATCCATGCTGCTACTGCCCCTTTTATTCCATGGGCTTCAATTTTGGTAACAAGCCTAAGATGTAGTACTGTATTAAATGCCTTTTGAAAGACCACATGCACAATATCAACTGCCCTGCCCTCATCCATCCTTTCTGTTACTTTTTCAAAATAATACATCAAATATGATGTGCCCTTACCAATTCCATGCTGTCTCTCCTTTATTAATCCATGCTTGTCCAGGTGGCTGTTAATTTTCTCCCAGATTATTGTTTCTTAAAGCTTCCCCACCACTGACCTTAAACTGAGTTGCCTATAATTACCAGATTTATCCTTCTCCCCTTTTCTGAACAAGGGTGTAACATTTGCAGTCCTCCAGTTCTTTGGCACCAGCCCAATATCTAAATAGGATTGGAAGATTGTGGCCAGCAGCGCCATTACTTTTCTACCCTACCTCTCTGAGCAACCTAGGATGCACCCATCTGGGCCAGGTGACTTACCTACTATAAGTACTACTCCTCGTTGGGCAGGAAACATACTGGTCCAGGAAATTCTCCTCAGGCAGTGGTGCAGTGGTAATGTCACTGGACTAGCAATCCAGCAGCCCAGGCTAATGCTCTGGGAACACGGGTTCAAATCCTACCACGGCAGCTGGTGGAATTTAAATTTGATTAATAAATCTGGAATTAAAAGCTACTCTTAGTAATGGTGACCAGGAAACCATTGTCGATTGTCATAAAAACCCATCTGGTTCACTCATGTCATTTAGAGAAGGAAATCTGCCGTCCTTACCTGGTCAGGTGACTCCCGACCCACAGCAATGTGATTGACTCATAAATTCCCTCTGAAATGGCCCAGCAAGCCACTCAGTTGTTCCAAACCACTCGAGAAAAGTCTAAAAAGGAATACAACCGGATGGACCACCCGACATCAACCTAGGCACCGGAAATGACAACAGCACACCCAGCCCTGTTGACCCTGTAAAGTCCTCCTTACTAACATCTGGGGGCTTGCACCAAAATTGGGAAAGCTATCCCATAGACGAGTCAAGCAACAGCCTGACATAGTCATGCTCATGGAATCATACCTTACTGACAATATCCCAGACGCCACCATCACCATTCCTGGGTAGGTCTAGTCCCACCAACAGGACAGACCCAGCAGAAATGGTGGCACAATGGTATACAGTCAGGAGGGAGTTGCCTTGGGAGTCCTCAACATTGACTCTGGACCCATGAAGTCTCAAGGCATCAGGTCAAACATGGGCAAGGAAACCTCCTGCTGATTACCACCTACCACCCCGCCTCGTCTGATGAATCAGTGCTTCTTCCAATTGGTGTTCAGTATGGAGAAGCACTGAGGGTGACAAGGACACAGAATGTACTCTGGTTGCGGGATTTCAATGTCCATCACCAAGACTGACTTGGTAGCACCACTACTGACCAAGCTGTCCGAGTCCTAAAGGACATAGCTGTTAGCCTAGGTCTGCGGCAGGTGGTGAGGGAACCAATAAGAGGAAAAATTCTACTTGACCTCGTCCTCATCAATCTAGTGTCACAGACGCATCTGTCCATGACTGTATTGGTAGGAGTGACCACTGCACAGTCCTTGTGGAGACCAAATCCCATCTTCACACTGAGAGTACCCTCCATCGTGTTGTGTGGCACTACCACCGTGCTAAATGGGATAGATTTTGAACAGATCTAGCAACTCAAAACTGGGCATCCATGAGGCGCTGTGCGCCATCAACAGCAACTGAATTGTATTCGACCACAATCTGTAACCTCGTGGCCTGGCATATCCCCCACTCTACCATTACCATCAAGCTGACAGGTCAACCCCATTACAATGAAGAGTGCAGAAGGGCATGCCAGGCATATCTAAAAATGAGATGTCAACCTGGTGAAGCTACAACACAGGACTACATACATGCCAAACAACAGAAGCAGCATGCGATAGACAGCGCTAAGCAATTCCACAGCCAACGGATCAGATCTAAGCTCTGCAGTCCTGTCGCATCCAGTGGTGAATGGTAGTGGACAATTAAACAACTAACAGGAGGAGGAGGCTCCACAAACATCCCCATTCTCAATGATGGGAAAGCCTAACACACCTGTGCAAAAGACAAGGCTGAAGCATTTGCCACCATCTTCAACCAGAAGTGCCAAGTGGATAATTCATCTCGGCCTCCTCCTGAGGTCCCCAGCATCACAGATGCCAGTCTTCAGCTAACTTAATTCCCTCCACGTGATATCAAGAAATGGCTGAAGGCATTGGATACTGTGAAGGCTGTGGGCCTTGACAACATACCGGCAATAGTACTGAAGATTTGTGTTCCAGAACAAGCCGCGCCCTGAGCCAACTAGTTCCAGTACAACTACAATGCTGGCATCTACCCAACAATGTGGAAAATTGCCCAGTTTTGTCTTGTACACAAAAAGCAGGACAAATTCAATCCAGCCAATTACCACCCCATCAGTCTTCTCTGGATCATCAGCAAAGTGAGGGAAGGTGTCGTTGACAGTGCTGTCAAGCAGCACTTACTCAGCACAACTTGCTCACTGATGCTCAGTTTGGATTTCGCCAGGGCCACCCGGCTCCTGATCTCATTACAGCCTTTGTCCAGTCTTGGACAAAAGAGCTGAATGCAAGAGGTGAGGTGAGAGTAACTGCTCTTGACATCAAGGCAGCATTTGATTAAGTGTGGCATCAAGGAGCCTAGCAAAATTGGAGTCGATGAGAATCAAGAGGAAACCCTCCACTGGTTGGAGTCATACCTAGCACAAAGGAAGATGGTTGTGGTCATTGTAAGTCAATCATCTCAGTCCCGGGATATCACTTCAGGAGTTCCTCAGGGTAATGTCCTAAGCCCAACCATCTTCAGATGCTTCATCAATGACCTTCCCTCCATCATAAGGTCAGAAGTGGGGATGTTCGCTGATGATTACACAATGTTTAGCACCATTCTTGATTACTCAGATATTGAAGCAGTCTGTGTCCATATGCAGCAAGACCTGGAGAACATGCAGGCTTGGGCTGATAAGTGGCAAGTTACATTTGCATCACACAAGTGCCAGGCAATGACCATCTACAACAAGAGAGTATCCAACCATCTCCCCTTGACATTCAATGACATTACCATTGCTGAATCCCCCACAATCAACATTCTGGGGGTTACCATTGACTAGAAACTGAACTGGACCAGCCATATAAGTACTGTGGCTACAAGAGCAGGTCAGAGGCTGGGAATTCAGTGGCAAATAACTCATAAGCCTGTCCACCATCTACAAGGTTCAAGTCAGGAGTGTGATGGAATACTCTCAACTTGCCTGGATGGGTGCAGCTCCAACAACAATCAAGAAGCTCGACACCATCTAGAACAAAGCAACCTGCATAATTGGCATCCCATCCACCACCTTCAACATTCATGCCCTCCACCACACAGTGGCAGCAGTGTGTACCATCTACAAGATGCACTGCAGGAACTCACCAATGGTCCATCAGCAGCACCTTCCAAACCCACAAACTCTACCACCTAGAAGGACAAGAGCAACAGATGTATGGGAACACTACCACCTGCAAGTTCCCCTCCAAGCCTGACGTGGAACTATGTCACCATTCTTTCACTGTCACTGGGCCAAAATCCTGGAACTCCCTTCCTAACAGCACTGTGGGTATACCTACACCACATGAACTACAGCGGTTCAAGAAGGCGGATCATCTCCACTTTCTCAAGGGCAATTAGGGATGTATAATAAGTGCTGGCCTAGCCAGTGATGCTCACATCCCGTGAAAGAATAATAAAAAACACTTCAGAAATTCATCCCTTCTCTGTCCTTAATATAATCATTGCCCCATTCAATATTGGGACAGTTAAAATCTCCCAGTATCAATACTCTATAGTTTTTGCATCTCTCAGTAATTTCTTTGCAGACTTGCTCCTCTATCTCCATCCCACTATTTGGTGGCCTACAAAATATACCCAGCAGCATAATGCCTCCAACCAAATACAGTTGATTCTGTCTTTGCCCCTTCCAGAACATTCTCTCTTTCTAGCAGTGCATATTTTTCTTAATCAAAGCTGCTATCCCTCCTCCTGTTTTCCTTCCTATCTTTCTTGAATACCTTGAATCCTGGAATATTAATTATCCTTTCCCAATACATCATATTCCAACATGGTTATTTTTGCCTGCAGCTCACCAACCTTATTAACCACAGTTGCACGCCACACCTAACGTAGACCTCTTTGTATTTCCTATGATCCCACCTAATTCTGTATTATTTCTAACTCTGACAGTTTCTTCCAGCCCTCTGTGTACCTTGTTTCTACTTTTTAATACTACATCATGGTGCCTAACCCCCTGGTGAGTTAGTTTAAACCCTCCCCCACAACATTAGTTAACATGCCCACAAGGATATTGGTCCAAGCTCTGTTCAGGTGCAACCTGTCCATCTTGAATATGTCCCTGTTGCCATAAAACTAGTCCCAGTGTCCCAGGAATATGAAGTCCTCCCTCTTGTACCGTGTCTCTAGCCACGCATTAACCGACCATATCCTCCTCTTTCTAATCTCTGGCAAATTGTATATTGTGTCCTGCTTTCAGTGCTAAATATCAGTTAGTGGGAAACCAGGATATTTTATGAGTTAGACTTTTATCTTTCTGTTCAGTTAATGAAGTGATTGTGCTGGAACTTACTGCATTAAGCATTTCGCGAATGTTCATCCAGTGAAGGAAAACTGCAAGGCCATTCCACTATTTTCGTATCGTCAAAGGCTTTCACTTGTATTATGGGTAGCTACAGATGCTGTTTTATCTACTGTGTCTGAGGATGTTTATTTGTGATACCTTCAGTGTTCTGTTTTGACTGTGCCCTAGGTCAAATGCATTACATTTATAGAAGCTGTTACATTTGATAGGTTGTTGTTTCCCTCCTGTGATGTACAACAACATTTGTCTTTTACGTTGTGATCTCGAGTTCACATATTCTTGGGCTAAATACTTGTCTGTTTTTCAAGTACAAATTTCTGAAAAGCAGGTCTGAGTTATCTGCTGATACCGTGGGCAGGATTTTCAGAGCCAATGTGGGCAGGAACTGAGTTGGGTGGGCGCACAATTTCATGCTGCTGGTTGGCGTGCTGGTGTGCCCCCGAAACATTTTCAAGGTGGCTGGAATTTTCCAGGCGGCAGGTGAGTCCCATAAAGCGGCCAAAACACGGCCAGTTAAACAAAGCGGCTTCCAGGCGGGATGGGCAGAGCTGCGTTTTCATCCCACTAGGGACCCCCTTTTTGGGCCACAGCTGTGGCTGCTGGCTGACCAGTGGAGGGGTTGCTCCTCCACGATTACGGCAAGGCAGCTGTGGCTTTTTTTAAATTAAATTTTTTCACCTGGTCTTCAGAAGGCGCCTCCATTATGAGCTGCCCTCTCTCTGCGAGCCTCGGCTGCTCCCACCTTGGACGGTGGGGTTGCCGATGTGTCATCACTGGAGAGCCTCCTATTGGCCCTCCAGCGTGGCGAGCCTGCCCACTGTCCTTAGATGATGAGTGTTCCCTCTGGTCACTAATTGGCAAATCCAGCAAAAATAAATGTCGGTTTTGACCTACATTTGACCCTGACATCGGGGTCCCAATCCAAAATGGAAAATCCTGCTGCATGTTTAGGTCTACTGATCAGGACAGGAAAACCAGTATAACTGTGTTAACAGGTTCCACTATAAAGTTAAAACATACATGGATAAGGCAACAGAAATTCGGGCATCTGCCTTTGTTGGTCAAACGTACAGTTTCCAAGCATGTGAAGATTCTGGAAAACCATGCATTATTGGCAGAAACATTCAAATGGGTCCTACAATAGTGAAGTAGGCAAACTACAGATGGTATTAATGGCATTGAAATTCCAAAGCCCTGTCTAGCTGCAGACTTCTGCCCAACTATTTTCCCTTACCTTGACACAAAAGTAAAATACTGCGGATGCTGGAAGCGTGAAACAGAAAAAGAAAATGTTGGAAATACTTAGCGGGTCAGGCAGCATCTGTGTGAGTTCTAATGATAGATCACAGACCTGAAATGTTAACTGTGCTTTTCTCTCCACAGATGCTGCCTGATCTGCTGAATGTTTCCAGCATTTTCTGTTTTTGTTCCCTTACCTTAACCCTGTCCAAAATGCTAGGATTTGGTGATTTGAATAATGAGGGTGGTTGCTTATGTCAGTAAAGATGCTGTTGTGGTGTCCAGCCTGTGGAGCTGCTGGGATTTTTAAAGTGGCATTAGAGGAATGGAGGCTGAGTGATGGCAAGTCAAATATCTTCAGTTATCTTTCAGTCCTATGGTGCTTTGCAGCTATGGACCAGCCATTAATATCTTTGAGATCAGTCAGTATTTGCATATAGCATCTAGAAACCTCCTACAGCTCTTGTATAACATGTACACCTGCTTCATACAGACATATTTACCACCAGTCAATAATTGCATCATGCTACTGTTGTGATATTGCTTTAATTGCTTTAATACTGATTAACATACTACTGAATATGTAAATAGTTTAGTATACATCATCACAGGAAGCTATACAAGTTAACATGTGATACAGTAGTTGGAGCGGTGTTAATCAGCAGGTAGCATGTGTACTGAAGAGCTCTCCTGTAATTCTGTAATAAAGAACCCTTTGTTTAGTTTACCAATCATTGTTAGAGTATTTGGTACATTGGTGTTAAGAGCCAATAACATAATATGGTGGCAGCGATGCAGATATGCACAATGTGTTAGCAGTCGACATAGTGACAAGCAATTACAAGTGCGAAATTATGGACATTGGAAGAAGCCATAAAAGCCTGGGACAACACTGTAAATGGCTGGAAGAAGCAGCAGCGACGGGATTGAGGACAGGATTTGAAAAGCACTCTTGAAAAACGGTACTCCAAGAGAGTGAGTAATTGAAAGGGTAATTCTATTGGAACTGTAACCGACCAGAAAGGCGGTGTTCTAGCGGAATCAGATTTTGAAAAAAGTCAATCCGAATTAGAACTGCGAGACTGCACCACCATTAGGCGTCATGTGTTTTCCACCGAAAAGAGCTCCATAAGTGAAGACATTTAAGGAAAGGGGAATGTTGTGATGCTGTTTTAGTCTTGATTTACATACTACTGACATACTGACATACATTATCACAGGAAGTGATGCAAGTTAACATGATACAGTAGTTGGAGCAGTGTTAGTCAGCAGGTAGCACGTATATTGAAGAGCTGTCCTAGAATCCTGTTATTCTTCAATAAAGAACCCTTTGTTTAGTTTACTAATCATTGTTATAGTGATTGGTACCTTTGTGTTAAGAGCCAATAACACAACAGCTACTGTATCCACAGACCCTTCATAATAATTTTCTAACTTAGTTCTGTCAGCTGAGAGCTTTGATCACTGAAGCGTGCATATTGGAAATTGAAACCTTGGCCAGGATTTTACTGATCTCCCAACATCGGGCTCCGTGGTGGTGGGGTGGAGGGGTGCAGGAAGATCGTTCCAGTAGTGGTCCGCCATGGAGCCCGGCGCCAGGAGTGCTGGGCCCAATCTTCCCAGCGGTGGCGAGACTCCTTGGTGGCCCTCCCGCCACTGGGCAACAGGACCCAGATTAACATATTTAAATTAATGAAATGAATACATTTAAATAAAATCAACAGCGATCTTACCTTTGAGTCGTGATCTTCCGAGCGGCAGCCAGCACTCACACTTTCACTTTCCTATCTGAGGAAAGCAGGCGCCACCATGATGGGGAAGGGGGGAGCTTATGATTTTTAGTGCAGTGGTGAGGGGGGAATGGGCTCTAATGCAAATTATTAGTGTAGAGGAAGGTGGGAAGGGGAGACCTCTGCACTTTGATCGGTTTGGGAGTAATTATGACTATGTGTTAGTGTTAACAGGTGATACAAATCAACAGCTTGTTTGCCATTTCTCTCAACATCCTGAGAAATGTAAAATGGGCTGCTAATTTGCTATTTCCTTTTTTACACTATCGCTCAACGTCAATATGGTTCCCCTGGGATGCTGCATTTTTGGAGATGCTGTTTTTCACATGAGACATTAAACCAAGGCCCTGTCTGCTCTCTCTGGGTGAATGTAAAAGATTGCATGGTATTATTTAAAGAAGAACATGGGAGTCTTGGTCAATATTTATCCCTGAATCAACACTGCTGAATCATTTACCTCACGATGTTTGTGCGACCTTGCTATAGGCAATTTGAATACTGTGTTTCCCTACATCACAACGGTGACTATATTTCAAAAGTCCTTCCTTAGATGTAAAGCACATTGGGACACTCTGTGGTCATGAAAGGCACTATATAAATGCAAGTTCAAACTATTCTAAGAGGTAGCTGGAAAAGCACCAACACCTAGAACTTAGTAAGAAACAGCTGAAATGTATTCAGAAAAGAAATATACAGCCTGATAGATGTCCTTGACTTGTTTAGGCTATTAGAGTTTAAAAAAAATTGTGGTTTTCCAGTGCAGTCTTACTGTAAGTCCAGTAGATAGTGCACTGGATGGTTCACAGAAACATTACATGCTTGTCGCTGGAAAACAACTAATTTTGGGCTCACTTGAAGATCCTGCAAAAACCATGGTGGCTCACCTCTCCTGTGTATGGGTTTGGTTCCAGTTTGTGTTACCTGTCACAGGGTAGAGTGTCTCTACCAACTGCTACAGCGGGGGCGGGTGGGTTAGATGTGGGACATTGATAGTTGGAAAGTGCACGCATGTCAATTTATTGACTGCTTTTTATCCTTTTTTCCTTCTTAATTTATAGTTCAATGAGATTTCTTCCTACGGAAGAACACTCTGGAAATATAAGTTTTATATTCTTTGCATCAATGCTTTTGAATTAATAATGTTCCATTATTTATATCTTCTTCAATAATGTTATGATGTTTAAAGAAGCCAACAGATAATTATTTCCATTATTATCTCACTCAGCTATGGCACTTGTACACCTTCTGTGTTCAATTCAGCTGAGCGGTCAATTTCAGACCAGGGGACTGCTGTGGAAGGGAAAACTATTTATTTGGGCAGTGGCAGTACCCGAGACACTACACGTGTAGTGTCTCCCACCCACCCTCCTCCTCTAACCAAAAAAAAAGGACTCGACTGTGGTGATAAGGTAAGCTTTTTATTTAAAAAGTTCAGTCCGTCGGATTGCTAAGCGAACAAGTTTTGACTTTTTTTTTTCGTTTGGTTTTTCAGTAGATTTATTGGGAATCTAGAATAGTGGGAATGGAGGTAAAGGCAGTTGTATGTTCCTCCTGCAGAATGTGGGAGGTAGGGGTCGCCAAGAGTGTCCCTGCTGACTGTATCTGCGGGAAGTGCACCCAACTGCAGCTCCTCGCAGACCGCGTTAGGGAACTGGAGCTGGAGCTGGATGAACTTCGGATCATTCGGGAGGCGGAGGGGATTATTGACAGGAGTTATAGGGAGGCAGTCACACCTCAGGTAAAAGAAGTAGGTAGATGGGTTACCGTCAGGGGAAGGAAAGGGAACCAGCAGGCAGTGCAGGGATCCCCTGTGGCCGTTTCCCTCAACAACAGGTATACCGTTTTGGATACTGTTGGGGGGGACGACTTACCAGGGGTAAGCAATGGGGTGCAGGTCTCTGGCACAGAGTCTGTCCCTGTTGCTCAGAAGGGAAAAGGGAAGAGGAGCAGAGCATTAGTCATTGGGGACTCCATAGTTAGGGGAACAGATAGGAGGTTCTGTGGGAACGAGAGAGACTCACGGTTGGTGTGTTGCCTCCCAGGTGCCAGGGTACGTGATGTCTCCGATCGTGTTTTTGGGATCCTTAAGGGGGAGGGGGAGCACCCCCAAGTCGTGGTCCACATAGGCACCAACGACATAGGTAGGAAGAGAGATGGGGATTTAAGGCAGAAATTCAGGGAGCTAGGGTGGAAGCTTAGAGCGAGAACAACCAGAGTTGTTATCTCTGGGTTGTTGCCTGTGCCACGTGCTAGCGAAGAGAGGAATAGGGAGAGAGAGGAGTTGAACACGTGGCTGCAGGGATGGTGTAGGAGGGAGGGTTTTGGTTTCCTGGATAATTGGGGCTCTTTCTGGGGTAGGTGGGACCTCTACAAACAGGATGGTCTTCACCTGAACCAGAGGGGTACCAATATCCTGGGGGGGAGATTTGTTAGTGCTCTTCGGGGGGGTTTAAACTAAATCAGCAGGGGAATGGGAACCTAAATTGTAGTTCCAGTGTACAGGCTGTTGAGAGTAGTGAGGTAGGGGATAAGGTTACAGGGACGCAAGAGGGCACTGGCAAGCAAGAACTTGGTTTAAAGTGTGTCTACTTCAACACCAGGAGCATCCGGAATAAGGTGGGTGAGCTTGCAGCATGGGTTGGTACCTGGGATCCTGATGTTGTGGCCATTTCGGAGACATGGGTAGAGCAGGGGCAGGAATGGATGTTGCAGGTTCCGGGATTTAGATGTTTCAGAAAGAACAGAGAAGAGGGTAAAAGAGGGGGGGGTGTGGCATTGTTAATCAAGGAAAGTATTACAGCGGCAGAAAGGACGTTTGAGGACTCGTCTACTGAGGTAGTATGGGCCGAGGTTAGAAACAGGAGAGGAGAGGTCACCCTGTTGGGAGTTTTCTATAGACCTCCGAATAGTTCCAGAGATGTAGAGGAAAGGATAGCGAAGATGATTCTCGACAGGAGCGAGAGTAACAGGGTAGTGGTTATGGGGGACTTTAACTTTCCAAATATTGACTGGAAATACTATCGTTCGAGTACTTTAGATGGGTCTGTTTTTGTCCAGTGTGTGCGGAGGGTTTTCTGACACAGTATGTGGACAGGCCAACCAGGGGCGATGCCACATTGGATTTGGTACTGGGTAATGAACCCGGCCAGGTGTTCGATTTAGATGTAGGTGAGCACTTTGGCGATAGTGATCACAATTCGGTTAGGTTTACCTTAGCGATGGGCAGGGACAGGTATATACCGCAGGGCAAGAATTATAGCTGGGGGAAAGGAAATTATGACGCGATTAGGCAAGATTTAGGATGTGTAGGATGGGGAAGGAAACTGCAGGGGATGGGCACAAACGAAATGTGGAGCTTATTCAAGGAGCAGCTAATGCGTGTCCTTGATAAGTATGTACCTGTCAGGCAGGGAGGAAGTTGTCGAGCGAGGGAGCCGTGGTTTACTCAAGAAGTTGAAGCGCTTGTCAAGAGGAAGAGGGCGGCTTATGTTAGGATGAGACGTGAAGGCTCAGTTAGGGCGCTTGAGAGTTACAAGCTAGCCAGGAAGGATCTAAAGGGAGGGCTAAGAAGAGCAAGGAGAGGACACGAGAAGTCATTGGCGGATAGGATCAAAGAAAACCCTAAGGCTTTCTATAGGTATATCAGGAATAAAAGAATGATAAGAGTTAGAACAGGGCCAATCAAGGATAGTAGTGGGAAGTTGTGTGTGGAATCAGAGGAGATAGGGGAAGCGTTAAATGAATATTTTTCGTCAGTATTTACAGTAGAGAAAGAAAATGTTGCCGAGGAGATTACTGAGATACAGCCTACTAGGCTAGATGGGATTGAGATTCACAAGGAGGAGGTGTTAGCAATTTTGGAAAGAGTGAAAATAGATAAGTCCCCTGGGCCAGATGGGATTTATCCTAGGATTCTCTGGGAAGCCAGGGAGGAGATTGCAGAGCCGTTGTTGTTGATCTTTAAGTCGTCATTGTCGACAGGAGTAGTGCCGGAGGACTGGAGGATAGCAAATGTTGTCCCCTTGTTCAAGAAGGGGAGTAGAGACAGCCCTGGTAATTATAGACCTGTGAGCCTTACTTCGGTTGTGGGTAAAATGTTGGAAAGGGTTATAAGAGATAGGATTTATAATCATCTTGAAAAGAATAAGTTCATTTGCGATAGTCAGCACGGTTTTGTGAAAGGTAGGTCGTGCCTCACAAACCTTATTGAGTTTTTTGAGAAGGTGACCAAACAGGTGGATGAGGGTAAAGCCGTGGATGTGGTGTATATGGATTTCAGTAAGGCGTTTGATAAGGTTCCCCACGGTAGGCTATTGCAGAAAATACGGAAGTATGGGGTTGAAGGTGATTTAGAGCTTTGGATCAGAAATTGGCTAGCTGAAAGAAGACAGAGGGTGGTGGTTGATGGCAAATGTTCATCCTGGAGTTTAGTTACTAGTGGTGTACCGCAAGGTTCTGTTTTGGGGCCACTGCTGTTTGTCATTTTTATAAACGACCTGGATGAGGGTGTAGAAGGGTGGGTTAGTAAATTTGCGGATGACACGAAGGTCGGTGGAGTTGTGGATAGTGTCGAAGGGTGTTGTAGGGTACAGAGGGACATAGATAGGCTGCAGAGCTGGGCTGAGAGATGGCAAATGGAGTTTAATGCGGAGAAGTGTGAGGTGATTCACTTTGGAAGGAGTAACAGCAATGCAGAGTACTGGGCTAATGGGAAGATTCTTGGTAGTGTAGATGAGCAGAGAGATCTTGGTATCCAGGTACATAAATCCCTGAAAGTTGCTACCCAGGTTAATAGGGCTGTTAAGAAGGCATATGGTGTGTTAGCCTTTATTAGTAGGGGGATCGAGTTTCAGAGCCACGGGGTCATGATGCAGCTGTACAAAACTCTGGTGAGGCCGCACCTGGAGTATTGCGTGCAGTTCTGGTCACCGCATTATAGGAAGGATGTCGAAGCTTTGGAAAGGGTGCAGAGGAGATTTACTAGGATGTTGCCTGGTATGGAAGGAAGGTCTTACGAGGAAAGGCTGAGGGACTTGGGGTTGTTTTCGTTAGAGAAAAGGAGGAGGAGAGGTGACTTAATAGAGACATACAAGATAATCAGAGGGTTAGATAGGGTGGATAGTGAGAGTCTTTTTCCTCGGATGAGGATGGCAAACACGAGGGGACATAGCTTTAAGTTGAGGGGTGAAAGATATAGGACAGATGTCAGAGGTAGTTTCTTTACGCAGAGAGTAGTAGGGGCGTGGAACGCCCTGCCTGCAACAGTAGTAGACTCGCCAACTTTAAGGGCATTTAAGTGGTCATTGGATAGACATATGGATGTAAATGGAATAGTGTAGGTCAGATGATCGGCGCAACATCGAGGGCCGAAGGGCCTGTACTGCGCTGTAATATTCTAATTCTAATTCTAATTCTATATTCCTCGGGGATTCTCCCGATCGGCTGCTATAACTTCAGTGGAAATTTATGGAAACTGTGTTTATGAATTTATCCAACATGTTCCACTGAAGTTAGGGTGACCAATCGGGAGAACACTGGACTAAATTTTCAGCAACTCAGTATTGGAACGCATAACAACTATCTTTATTTTAATATTTAAACTAGAGATTGAAAATGATTCCATAACATTTTTTTGGCTTCAAATGTTGAATTACAACACATTACAATAGTAACTACACTTTAAATATACTTCATTGGCTGTGAAAAACTGTGGTACATAATGAGGTGCTGAAAGGAACTATATAAATAAAGTTCTTTCCTTTATTCTTTCTTTTCCAAAGATTTCCCCTTCAGCAATTTAGCGATTGATTTTAACTATTCCCTTTGGATGGGAAATGAGTAGCTTGTTTTACACTCACCATTTTCCCTTCCTTTCTATTGATTCCATTGTTAAAGATATGATGATGTAGTGGTTATGTTACTGGATTAGTAATCTAGAGGCCTGAACTAGTGATCCAGGGAATATAGCCTTCAATCCACCATGCCAGCTTGAGAACTTGAATCCAATTTTTAAAAAATTGAAACTAAAAACTGGTATCACTAAAAATGACCATGGCCGGAATTTTACGGCACCCCCATCGAGCCAGATGGTGGCGGGGGTGGGGGGTGGCGTAAGATGGAGCGGGAGGCTCCAGGAGGCTTTCCCGACCCACTTCCGCCTCCGCCCCCCCCCCCCCCATTACACAGGGAGGGGGAACAATAAACGGGCCGCCCGCCCCTGACCAATCTAGGCCCTTAAGTTGCCACTTAACAGCCACTTAAGGGCCTTCACCCGCCTCCACACAGATTTTACGCTTGGCAAGCGGGCGTCCTGGAGCTGGGAAAAGCCACTAGAAAAACCAGGCGGCTTCTCAGCGCGCCGGGGGCCCTGATATTCAGGCACAGGGTGCCCAATGGAGGGCCGTCCGTGCTTCCCCAACCACCCCCAGGACCTAACATGCCCCCTTCCCCCCAAACGACCACCCTTGCCTCACCGGGGCCCGACCGATTACCCCCGGCAAGACAACCAAAACTCACCTTAAATCCCGGCTCCATGTCTGCGGGCAACTGGGCTGCAGTCCCAGTAGTGGCCACCGCTCCCGGTGGCGTTGCTGGGACTAAGAGCTGCCGGGCCGCTGATTGGCCAGCAGCTCAATGAGGCAGGACTCCCTCACTCAAGCGGGTGGATGTCCCGCCTTGGAACAATTAAAGCCTGGGGCCCCATAAAATGTGGGACAGATTCCCAGGCAAGGCGGAAGTGGGTTTGCCACCGACTTTTATGTCAATGGCCAGCTTCCGTCCGCCCAATGTAAAATCCAGCCCCAGGAAGCTGTTGGATTGCTATAAAAACCTAACTGGCTCACCAGTATACTTGAGGGAAGGAAACCTGCTGTCCTTACCCAGTGACTCCAGCCCCACACCAACATAATTGACTCTTAACTGCCCTGTGAAGTGACCTAACAAGTCACTCAATTGTAAATATCAAAGAATAACAAGAACTCTCTGCTTAAAAGCATTGTATGAGCAACTTCACCTCACGGGCTGCAGTGGTTTAAGAAGAAGATCCACTACCGTCGTCTTAAGGAGAACTCAGGATGGACAACAAATGTCAGGATTGCCAGTGATGCCTATATGGTATGTGATGCCTCCCATAATAGCCTTCCAACACTCTTCAAGGTTTATGCATGAATAATAGCAACTTGGATGAAATAGTACAGGGTTCTTGGTACCCAAGGCACCATATTCCAGCAATAGCTAATATTTTCAAGACCAAAGGATATGCGAGAAAGATAATGGAGAAAAAAAATGTTGAGCAAGATGTAGAGGAGAGGAAATCATTGTCGCTATCCTTGGCAGGGTAGATAAATATAATTTTTAAAATGAGTAGTGCGCCAAACTGTGATTAAACTGCATGGCAATTTTGCTTCCAAGCCGTTTATACCAGTTAGCAGTCTTAGCATTATGTTTATCAACTTTGAATTTAGAGTGGAAAATACCTGTACATCAGTTTAGCCAAGTGTATGCCATAACAAAACTGAAAGACCTGAAGGGGTTTAATTAAAATCTATTTTCTTCTCACCTTAGGCGTAGAGCACAGCAAAGAATGAAATTATCAAATCTTCCTTAGCACAATGATTGTAGATGTTTCTTAAGGATTAAAGTTTTTGGCCCAGAGAATCACTGTCTCTGTGAACAGATTGAGAAATCTTTCTGCTTTCAAAGTTAGAAGTCAACAGAAGTTCAGAAGTTAGTGAGAGTGAATGTTGTTCCCTAATTTCCAGATTTTTGTAACAGATTATTTTGCTTTTTTTGGCACCTTTTACCCTTTTTACTGCAGATTTTTTTTTGAATGAAAGGGCTATCATATGAGGACAGATTGAGTAGAATGGTTCTATATTCCCTTGAGTTTAGAAGAATGCAAGTTGATCTAATTGAAACGTATAAAATTCTTAGGGAGTTGACAGTGTAGATGCTGAGAGGCTGTTTCCCCTGACTGGAGAGTCATGGGGTCATGGTCTCAGGATGAGGATCATTTAGCACTGAAGTGAGGAGAAATTTCTTCACTCACAGAGTAAATCTTTGGAATTATCTTCCCTTGAGGGGTGTGGCTGTTCAGTCAATAAGTCTTTTCAAGAATAAGTTTGCTAGATTTTTGGGCTGTGCCGAATCAAGGGATATGGGGATGGGGTGGGCAAGTGAAATTGATGTAACAGTTCAACCATGATCTTATTGAATGGTGGAGCAGACCCGAGTGGCTATATGGTCCACTCCTGCTCCTATTTTTTTATATTCTTATTACAGATCAGGAATATATTAGAAAAAAGTAGTAAGGAAAGCTTTCAATAGGCAAAATCTCACTGACTTGAGGAGTTTATATAGGTCTAGACGATAAGGCATTATTTTGTGCAAAATATAGCAATTCTTACCTATGCAGGGACGTAAATAATTTCTATCACTGCAAGCAGTATTAGAAGCAGAATTAAGTTTGAAGATCTCTCCTTCTGAAAGGGCATAGACGCCATGCACATGAGGCTTCTTGAGATGCTAGGTTGCAACTTATAAAAATTACAGTCCTACACTGACTGTAACTGATGAATATTCAAAATAGGTCAACTCCCAAAGGCAGCTTGGCCTGACATAGATGCATGGGAGGTAGGCATGGTTATATTTTTGGTTCCTTTTACCTTTTTTACTGAGATAGTTCTTGGGCTGAATTTTCAACTTCAGTAAGGCTGTGAAGTGGGCAGCATTGGATTGGCCACCCATTTTAAGCGCAAAATAATTTATTAAAACAGGAAATGAGCTTGTGAATATCAGAAACAGAACTATAATTTAGTATAGTGGTGACTTCACCTTTAAGAAACCGTACCTTTAAGATACCAGGCCGCTGATGCAACTGATGACATCTGATACAATAGCTGTTAAGCTTTACTAGCTTCAGTATAATGGAAAAATATGGTTTGCAATTCCAGTGCTAAAATATAATTACTTCCGTACATGGCAGTCTCTGGTTTATTTCATTCTCTTCAGAGATTCCAGTAAAATTAATTGATTTGAAACGCACATGGGGTAATAAATACCCCTGAAAACAATTACTGAAGCCAACCAGCTGACAGATACATAGATCAACAAATTGTGCACAGTGGGGTTGATTTTGGCTTTTGGGATACTGATAGGTGGAGCAGATTGGTCAGCTGTCCATTCTGGTGGTGAGGATGTTCATGGGGTTTGTCCTGATCTCCTGCTGTAAAGTTACAGGAGTTCAGTCGAATTTTGAGAAATGGTGTAAACAACAACTTGCATTTATATACCACCTTTTAAGTAGTAAAGTGTCTCAAGGTGCTTCACAGGAGTGTTATCATACAGAGATTTGACATTGAGCCATATAAAGAGATATGAGGAGAGATGACCACAGGGCATGGTGAAAGAGTTAGGTTTGAGGGATGCAGACTGAGTGATGACAAGATAAAAATCTTCAATGATCTTTCAGTCCTTTGATGGTCTGCAGCTATGCAACTAGTAGTTAATATCTAAGATCAGTCAATGTTTGCATACAACATCTGGAAACCTCCTCCAGCTCGAGTGGCATGTACACCTGTTTAATGCAGATGTATTTACCACCGATCATACAATTGCATCATGTTACTGCATCCACAAATGCTTCGTAATAATTTTCTAACTTAGTTCTGTCAGCTGAAAGCTTTGATCACTGAAGAGTACATATTAGAAATTGAAACCTTTTTTTAAAATATTAATTTAAATTTAATTTTTTCTAAAAGGACATTGACAAGTTGGTGGAATGGGCAGACAGGTGGCAGATGAAGTTCAATGCAGAAAAATTTAAAGTGATTCATTTTGGTAGGAAGAACATGGAGAGACAATATAATATAAAGGGTACAATTCTAAAGGGAGTGCAGGAGCACGGGGACCTGGGTGTATATGTGCATAGGTCATTGAAGGTGGCAGGACAGGTTGAGAGAGCAGTTAATAAAGCATATAGTATCCTGGGCTTTATTAATAAGGGCATAGAGTACAAGAAAATATTCACGAGAATGGTTCCAAGGATGAAGAACTTCAGTTATGGAGATAGATTCAAGAAGTTAGGACTGTTTTCCTTGGAGAAGAGAAGGCTGAGAGGTGATTTGATAGAGGTATTCAAAATCATGAGGTGTCTGGACAGAGTAGATAGAAACTATTCCCACTCATGAAAGGATTCAGAACAAGAGGGCACAGATTTAAAGATTTGGTAAGAGAAGTAAAAGTGACATGAGGAAAATCTTTTTCATGCAGCGAGTGGTTAAGGTCTGGAATGCAGTGCCTGAGAGTGTGGTGGAGGCAGGTTCAATTGAAGCATTCAAAAGGGAATTCGACTTTTATATGAAAAGGAAGAATGTGCAGGGTTATGGGGAGGGAGGGGGGGAACGGAACTGAGTCAATTGCTCTTTCAGAGAGCTGGTGCTGACACGATGGGCCAAATGGCCTCCTTCTGCGCTGTAACAATTCTGTGATTCCATGAAAATAATTTCCAATATTTACTCACAGTGGGTGAGGTTCCCTGCAAATGTGAGTTGGGAAATTACTCCTCAAACACTGTTCTTATTTAGTTTCATGAGGGGATTATTACAGTTATTTTCAATACTAGACTAATTGACACAGAAATATAATAAAAATTAGAAGCTCTGACGTGGGCTGCAGAAAAGTGGCATATGTAGTAACATATGTTGTCTCATTCAGAATGTGGATGTGATGGGAAACCAGGGCAGAGGAACAGTAATGGATAATACCTTACCTTACCTTATACCTTATACCAACTGAAGGATCAGCTGTCAAGGGTTTTGTATCGGTGACAGAGACTTTTAAAGTCATCTGTTGATGTTTAGGAAGAATTTCCTCTCCCTTACTGGACAGAGTAGATAGAAGCAAACTATTTCCACTAGTTGAATATTTGATAATGAAGGGACATAGATTAAACACAAGAGATTTAGAACAGAGAAGCAACAAGCAGAATTTTTGAGGGGAGGCTGAAGCCCTGCTGCTGGGGGCGAAAGTGGGAACTGACTCCACTCTGACAGCGACTGGACCCAGGGGCAACATTTTGCCTCAATTGGATGGCAGCTTGTTCCCAAGATCTACCAACCCAATGGAAGGGCTAGCAGCCTGAGCAGCGCCATCACTAGCTCCAGGGCACTTCCGTGTCTTTGGGGAAGCTGGGGGCAGGCAGACCCCGGTGATGGCAATGTGGTGGAGTGGGGGTTGTTACGGCAGTGGCGCCTTGAACACGGGGGTGGCCATTGCCACCTGTGGATCCCCTCCATGGGCCATGGATTTCCCATTAAAGAGGGACTTGGCCCCCCCTCCACCCTGGGAACCTGCTGGGAGGCTGCCAGGGTTTACTTGGCAGTCTACCCATGTGGCAATGGGCTCTCCTGGCATGGATGCCCGTGGGGGCAGGAAGTGGCCCTCAATCGGGCCATTCAATGGCTCAATTAGCCATCTGGTGGGCGGCCGCGCTGCTTTGGTTCCCGCTACTGGCAATATGCCATGGCGGCGGGAAGACGTTGGTCTCCCCACCCAACACCTTACCCCACCACATTACCAGCCCTTCTGCCTCCCAGCCCATCTCCAATGGGCCGAGAAAGTTCATTCCAACTTCACACAAAAGTCTGCCCACTATTTTTAAGAGCTTCCTGAATTTTCAGATTAATTGCCTACTAAACTTGCCACAGAAAGTTAAGTCTGGTAATTAAGAGCATTAGTACCCTTTTAACAATGTGATAATTGTTAATGTGATGCCAATCAACTTCTCTGGTTCAAAAAATGAACAATTGAAATTGTGGAGTCTCATTCCTTAATTGATATTAAAGATTTTAAAACATCTGTCAAATATAACATTTTAAATTTTTTTCTTACTTTTCCTTTGTCTTTTTTATTTCTCTTTCTCCTAATCCAATCTTTTTACCATTTCTTGGCCAGAATAATACGCCCCTGCAGGTGTGGGCTGGAGGTGAAGAGGGAACATGAAAGTGAGTGGGAGGCAGGGGTTGCCGTATCCGTTGGCTTCCTGCCCCCACTGCAATTTTACGAGCGGCCAAGGTGATAAACGGCCTGCCCACCCCAGGCCAATTAAGGCCCTTCAGTGGTCAATTAAAGGGTCTGTTTGTTTTTTGATGTGCATACTTCCCAATGTTTGATCAGCTATTAACATTAGTATCTCTGCTGTCATTATAACGTGCTTCAATATGGCAATGATCTTTTGTGAACATGGAGCTCCCTCCCTCCTGTTTTCCCAACCTGTTTTATAATTCTGTTCTCACAGTAAGTCCTTCCTCTACTTCTCGATACAGACATACACAAACTGTAAATATTACTACATCTATATTTTTGATACTGTTACTTTGTGCTGTGGTAACAAAGTTGATAGACCTATCCCCAGTGACTTTTAAATTAATTTCGGTTTATTTCTATGGCTGCTGTTACCTTAATTCTTTTCTTTCTCAGAGCAGACATTGCAATTTTTGCTAATGTGCGTAGGTTGTGCTTTCGCTCTGTGGTATCTTAGTGTCACCGTGTATTCCTGATACTTTCAAGCCTTCCACCCACCCAGTCACTACAAAGGAACATACTCTATTCATTTAGAATTAGAATCAGAAAACCATTATAAGGTACAGAACACACTGTGGTAACCTAGTAACACACTGCTAATACAGGCAAATTATGCTCTTTCATGAACCATGTGACTGTTATTTTTCACTCATGGTGTTGGCCTTCTTGCGACCTGAATCAGCATATTTTTAATTGTTGAATAGTAATAGAATTAAAGTAGCTAATGTGTGTGGAAGCTTACTGAAGCTTGCAAAGCAGCAGCAACATAATGATACAAAACATAAAACAACCTACTGTGGAGGAAGTTAAAGCCTAACATTCAATTTTGAGGTTCTGTTAATTTTTTTCCAATGTTGATGTTTTGATGACCTTTTCAGAATCCTTTGATTGAATTACAGCCTCATAATCTTACTCCCCAGCATCTCTTATTCTATGTGTGAGAATGCTGGTAAATGGATTTGGTTGAAATATGTAAGGTATGTTCTTGCAATGGGCACTTGCTAAAACAAACAATTTTGTTAAAAGGGTCTATTTGTATTTTGTTTGAAAGTGGAACATAATAGAAAATATTTTAAAATAGTTTTATTTTAAGAAAGATGAGGATTTTTTAATCTCTCAATCCTCTTTTGATTTACATGCACATAAAGTTAACAAGATTATTTGTTAGATAATACCCGAAATTGACTTAAACAATCTTTTTACCTTTGACAGAAATAACATTCCAGTAAATAAGATCTTACCACAGCTAGCTTACTGCACACTATGCTACATATTCTTGTATTATAAAATATCTGTTCATATTATTTACATAAAAATAGAAGAATATAAACTCACATTTTTCATGGCTGAACACCATAGCTAGATCAAAAGTTGCTGTGGAGATTCCTGTGGAAGCATTAGTGACTCACTATGTGACAAGTTACTGCAGATACAGTTGGTACAATTAATCAAAGTGCTCCGATACAATGGCGCTAAGTCGAAATATTTCAGTAGCACAGCTCTCACTTATCTTTGAGCTGTGAATGAACACGTCAAAATTAAAATTCTGATGAGCAGCAGAGTTGAATAATAACATCACAGCAAGTAGCCTGCAGAGTGTTGACAAAAGAAGTCTCTAAGCTTTATGTGCACCTTTATCTCCGCTTTCAAACAGTGCTTTGATTTTTTTTTTATTCACCGTATCACAAGCAAGACATAAACATTAGCTACACTCTGCGTGAGAAGAGCACTGGCTGCAAGTTTTCTGATAAAATCATTGAAGATGGGGGCTCTGATGGGTACTTTGTCATTCCTGACAAAAGAAAAGAGTCGACGTAAAGGTAGGCAAAGTGATGTACTTGCATTTATCATGTCATTGCTGCTGTTGGTAAAGTTACACTGACAGCATTAACTCTTGCTGTGGATTATAAGGTATACCTGCTGCTCCCATTTCTTAAAAAGGCCATTTTTAAATTAGGTACATCTTTTAATTCTAAATGATAATCTTGACATGGTAAATTCTATAAAATTTTTCCAAATACATACTAAGGAAGGGCAGCTTTGGATAATTTTGCAATGATTGTATTGAAAGTTGCAGTGTATTAATAGGTTTTTCATATTAATTACCTTATTGCTTGTCAACATTCTGCAATTTTCTTGGTAATTTGTTTTACAATGTTCCCTGTGTTACATAAAAAAGTCATCCAAATGCATGACTCAACTGATATGATTGCTTTAAATATATTATACTGGAAAGCAAAGTGTATATAATTCTGAAATCAATTAATAGACCAAGGCAAAAACTGTAACATTTATTTATCATTGCCATCGTAATTCATGTGGTTCACTCCAAACCACAAAATAGCAGGAATGTAACCATAATTCTCAGCATGCAAACAGACTGGTGAAAACTTCAAATGGTTGAGTGAATGTTGAGTGCAGCTCAAATTGCTCACTATATTCTGAGATGAACTCTCGCTTAAATTCAAAAGGCACAGCTGAAGTGACATTGCCAATGTGGCAGACAGCACCTATGCATTTACTTGCAGAACACATATATGGCATCTAAGGAAATACACTGTAAATTCAATTTTCTCCATTCTGGTATGCCAGAACAACACTTCAGTTTTCTGCATTGTATTGATCGGGTCGAAACAATTTGGTCTCTGTCAAATGTAGCAGGTCTCCCAAATACCCCAAGGCTTGAAGTTGTCATCAATGCTAAATTAGTTTTTAAATTCTTAATGACTCCTTGGCAAGTATTATTGTTCAAGGGAGACCTCAAATCAGTCAATGCACCATTGGTTGTAGAAAAATGAAAAAGGAATAAAAAGGATTTTTTTTTTGTGTTTTCTTACCTTTGTATTCCCTCTTATTATTCTGTTACCAATGATGAACAAATTATTGTTTACTGAAAAGTTATATGTAAAACCAATACAAAACTAGCATACACTGTCTAAGCCTACACATGAAAAATGGCCACATTGACATTTTAGAGATCTATGAGTACAAATGGAACCATATCCCAGGGTGATTCCAACTTGGAGAGAAAAACACAAGGAGAAAATGGGAGACAGAAATACATAAATATGTAACATTTCATGGTCTTAATCGTGGTTAATAGGATGCTTTGGCAATGAGCATAGTGTAATGCAATTCATGCTAAATTGAAAGTTTGTTGTGAGTTTATATCCTGTCCATTGTACCTGTTGGTCCATGCAACACCTGTAAACAAGAAATAGGGGACCAAAGCCAATGAATTTCCACATTATCAGTTGGGGCCAGGCAACAGAGTCTCAATAATCATTCCGTTGCTGAATTTCTCCCTTCCCATGCAGGGAAATGCTCAATGTAACTTAGATCGACAACCGAGAAGTAGGGAATGTCTTCTCTTCACATGGCATTGTATGTCATTGCTCCAGCACTTGTTATTACTGTTAACACACTGGGGAAATGTGGTCAATTATTTTTCATATTTAGGCAATGAGTAAATTCATTCCATTGGTCCAGCCACTGTACTATCATGCTTCTGGTTATGGTTAACTGAGTGGCACAATAAAAGACAATGGGAAAAGTGCTGGTCTTCATTAGACCCATTTTCTCAGTGGAAAATGGGGATATAAAGGACCAATTTCATGGGGCTACATCCCACTCCCCAAGGATGCCTCAAATATGTCCACTGTCATATTGGCCTTGGAAGATATTCCAGCATCCTGTGTGGCTGTCTTAAACTGCCTTTATGCTCCCTGCAAATGTCAATGGCTGGCTGAGCACCTTTTTAAAGGCCCCATCCAAAAATTGTGCAGCACTGGGCATACTTGCTCATACTTGATCTGCATGGATCTGAACCAGTGTTTTTTTGAAGGGTTCGCTGGAGGCCACCACCATAACATGAGATTTTCTAATGAGCTACATTCATGTCAAGTTGTGGGAGTCAGTTGCCAGTGATCACCAGAGCTGGCGGACAGCTATAAAGGTGGGGTTAAAGAGAGGCGAGTCGAAGAGACTTAGCATTTGGCAGGAAAAGAGACAGAAGTGTAAGGAGAGAGCCAACTGTGTAACAGCCCCAACAACTAATTTTAACTGCAGCACCTGTGGAAGAGTCTGTCACTCTAGAATTGGCCTTTATAGCCACTCCAGGTGCTGCTCCACAAACCACTGACCACCTCTAGGCACTTACCCATTGTCTCTCGAGACAAGGAGGCCAAAGAAAGACATTCATGTAGAACCAGGAGGAGTAGGAGCAGACCTCCTGGTTCCACAACATTTCTGAAGTCTACTTCAGGCTCGCGTTAGCCCGCCTTCTCAGGCAGTCGGATCAGATTGGTCCTGCAGAAACTGGCGAACTGCCTCTGGAAGTGCAGCAAGCAGCAACTGGCATGTAATGAATATGATGAATGAATGTTGGGAAGCATCAGGTCCCAGCTTCTGGTACGAGGTCAGTGTGTGCCAACTGAAAGCAGATTTTTAGTATTTGTTACATGTGTAATGTGACTTGTCACTATCTAGAATAGAAAATTTTAGTTTATTTTCCTATTTTTCTCAAGAGTTATTTGATTTTGATTGTTCTTCAGAGCAACCAGTCGAATCAGTGAGGTAAAAGCAAAATACTGCGGATGCTGGAAATCTGAAATAAAAACAAGAAATGCTGGAACCACTCAGCAGGTCTGGCAGCATCTGTGGAAAAAGAAGCAGAGTTAACGTTTCGGGTCAGTGACCCTTCATCGGAACTGACAAATATTAGAAAAGTCACAGGTTATAAGCATGTGAGGTGGGGGTGGGGCAAGAGATAACAAAGGAGGTCTAGATTGGACCAGGCCACATAGCTGACCAAAAGGTCACGGAGCAAAGGCAAACAATATGTTAATGGTGTGTTGAAAGACAAAGCATTAGTACAGATTAGCTGTTAATACACTGAATATTGAACAGCAGCAAGTGCAAACCTGAAAAAAAATAGTGGGTAAGCAAACTGAACAAACTAAGATGAAATGAACTAAATGCAAAAAAAAAAGATTGTAAAAAATGTGAAAAAGAATGTAAAAAAAGGAAGAAAAAAATAACTAAAAATGAAAGTAAAATGGGGGGCTGTCATGCTCTGAAATTATTGAACTCAATGTTCAGTCCGGCAGGCTGTAGTGTGCCTAATCGGTAAATGAGATGCTGTTCCTCGAGCTTGCGTTGATGTTCACTGGAACACTTCAGCAATCCCAGGACAGAGATGTGAGCATGAGAGCAGGAGGGAGTGTTGAAATGGCAAGCAACCGGAAGCTCAGGGTCCTGCCTGCGGACTGAGCGGAGATGTTCCGCAAAGCGGTCACCCAGTCTGCGCTTGGTCTCCCCAATGTCTCCCCATTTTTTACAATCTTTTTTTTTGCACTTAGTTCATTTCATCTTAGTTTGTTCAGTTTGCTTACCCACTGTTTGTTTTCAGGTTTGCACTTGCTGCTGTTCAATATTCAGTGTATTAACAGCTATCTGTACTAATGCTTTGTCTTTCAACACACCATTAACATATTGTTTGCCTTTGCTCCATGACCTTTTGGTCAGCTATGTGGCCTGGTCCAATCTAGACCTCCTTTGTTATCTCTTGCCCCACCCCCACCTCACTTGCTTATAACCAGTGACTTTTCTAATATTTGTCAATTCCGATGAAGGGTCACTGACCCGAAACGTTAACTCTGCTTCTCTTTCCACAGATGCTGCCGAATCAGTGAGGACCAGTTTCATCCAACACAAGTTTGGCAATGAGGAGACACGAAACTATACAATTATGATGCATTTGTGATAATGTTCATTGGCATTTACTGGAAAAAAGTTGAATATTTGTGGAATAGTGTTGGGTTAGGATTATCAGTAGGAATCAATCATGTTGGGGCAGACAGCAGGAGACAATTGGGTTAGATCAGGTAGAGTGAACGTTGTGTTTATGAGGATAAGCACTTACTGTGCTGATCCAACAAAATCTTTCATATGACTTACCCTTGTTGTGATGGCTGTTTTAGAAATCGATTTTCATTTACACACACACAGTTTTAACAAGTGCTGAACAAACCTTATGCATTCCTTTTCAGGAAAGCACAGTGTAGTGCTAGGAAATGACTTCTGGTCTTGTTCAGTTTATTTCTGCATACTTTTTCACTATAATTTATTCCCCAAGAAATTTCCCAGCCCTAGTTTTGGAATGAAACTTATACAAGTGAACAACATGGATAATATGCATAAAATAATTTGAATTCACATTTTCTTATTCTATATGCATTTAATTACATGAAAATCAACACAAAATGCCCCACACAATAACGAAATCTACCTCAAAGCCCAGATCACTGTCAGACAGGGACTTCAATAGATACTTCAAGCAGAGAAAAATTATTTCTCTGGAGGGAGAAAGAGCACTATGGAGGATCAACCCATGCAGAAACCATTTGCTTTCCTACCATGTATCTCAAAACAGCAGTAACTAACTGATCACTGGGGATATCAGAGAATCCTAAATGTGAAAAAATAGTTTAAAAATGGGTAATATAAAATATAACAAACTGGCCAAGGAAGCAAGTAGGCTGCACTGTAAACTTGCCGCATACTAGCTTGTTCTTTTCCAAACAGTACATATAAAGGATTTTGGAGCTACAGGTGTATAACTTGATGCATTAAACACAATTTACTACAGAACGGGAAAAGGTCTTATGCTCTTAAAAGATTTACACAGAAATTTAGACCTCTTGGGTAAAATGTTATCCCTTGCTACATTCCAATGAGATGAGTAGAAATTGGTTTTGTATTCCCTCACTCGACCTCTCAATTCCTTTGATTCTGCTTTGTCCTGGATAGAAATTCTGCTCCTTGCAAGATAAAATGAAACACCCAGAAGCAACTGAGACCTAACTTAACCAGGAACCTCACATTTTGGCTGCCTCGGGGCAGGGAATGAAGGTGAGCAGGCGTTAAAAACAGCACTGCCAGCCTGCCTGTCAGTTTCTTGGCTCCATTCCATCCCCAGGCCATTTTTCCGGGGGGGGGGGGGGGGGGGGGGGGGCGGGGATGGGGATGGGGGTGGGAGGGTGGCAGGGCTAGCCCCGCACACAGCGGGTAGCCAATCAACCTCATTAAGGGCCTATTAAAGCCTGCTAAAGGAATCCAACTGGGATTTTCCAGTCAGCCTCCAGGTTCCCACAGGCAACAGGGCCCAGTTTATTTGCTTGGAGATAGCCTCCCGGTGGCAGACTGGGGAGCCCAGCATTCTAGCCAGGCCAAGAAGCCTCCCTCCCTGCTTAGGTGCAGCAGTAGGCTAAGCTGCAGAGGAGTTCCTCTCCGACAATGATGGCCTGGCTGCAAAAGCCATTTTTATTTTAAATTTCAAAAAGCTGGAAAGAGGGGGCTTCCATTTTGAAGTGCCCTCTCTTTCACATACCTACCATTGCATCCCACTGCTGCTTTCAAGCTGGAAGGCCTCTTTGACCCTCTAGCTTCGAGAGCTTGCTCACCATCATCAATTGGACGATGAGCCCACCCTCTGGTTATTAATTGGCAGCTTCGGGGAAAATTGCATTGAGTGACTGCTTCCCGGTGCAGTCGTCTGACCTCTATTTGAGCCTCACAGTGGGGTTCAGAAGTCAACAGGGAAAATTCTGCTCCACATCGCCACAGTTTTCCTGGGGCTGCCACTGTCATTTATGAATGGCAGAACCATCATGGTGTTTTGGCTCCTACATCTATACCAAAGTTTTAACATTTGTTTTTCACTAGATACTAGTGGATTACCTGTGGCATTGCTATAGTAAATCAAAGATTATATTTTTAAAACAACATGGGAATTGCCAGGGGACAATCAGCCAGACCCCGGCAAGGCAAGGGAGGGTCAGTTGTTAGGCAGTTGGGTCTTTGTGGGGGACCTCCATGGGGCACAGTGTGCCCAATCAGGAGGGCACCTCCCAACCTGCAAGGAGGCCATCAGGTTTTTTCTATTGGGCCTAAGGCGCCCGCCGGCCGCTGGTAAAATACCAGTGGCAGCGGAAGGCCCTTAAGTGGCAGTTAATTGGCCACTTAAGGGCCTTGATTAGCCTGTGGCAGGCGGGCCATTTCTCACCGCCACTGCTCCTTGTAAAATTGCAGCAGCAGCAGGAAGGCATCGCAAATGGCACCCCCGGCCTCCCACCCACTACCAGCATGCTCCAGTGGTGGGGGGGGGGGTTGGGGGGAGGGGGTAAAATTCCGTCCATGGTGTCAGAACTGAGTAGCTGCGACTTGAGAGGATTTTGATGTCTGTAACACAGTCAGCAGATGTGCAAAACTTCAGAGTTTAAAACACTGTCTGCACAGGATAACAGCTGGGTAAGTCATTATGGCTTCAAATTTTCAAGTACCTGCCTCTATGGACGTGAAGGAAGATTTGAGAGGGAATTAGCAATTCTTCCAGTCTCAATGGAAGAATTATGTGATTGCCACAGAGTTGGACAAGAAACCCCAACAGATAGGAGTAGCAACTCTGTTATCATTGATGGGGAAGGAATGTTACAAACTGTATTGCACAATAGATCTCATTGAGAAGAAAACAGAGATTTTTGAGGCCTTGAAGACCCACTTTGAACCCTCTGCTAATGTCATTTATGAATGCTATATGTTTAATACCAGAGCTCAGGAAGAGAGGGAGACTGTTGATCAGTATGTGACTGTACTGAGACATCTAGCTGAGTCTTGAGTTTTGGCAACTGAAGGATGATCTCAGAGATAGGATTGTCTTAGAAACGAGATGCCACTGTGAGAATAAGTCTTCTGAGAGAAGAGTAGCTTACTCTTAGAAAGCTATTGACATGTGCAGAAGCTCTGAGGCTAATCAACAGCTGAAGAGTATTGATGGGAGAACCAACAATGCTATGCACTCTGCTGAGAAGCAGTCCAAGTCCTCCAAGCACAAGTCAATGAGAAAAAGGAAGGACCTTTCAGAAGGGCCAGCAGAAAGATCAAGGCCAGAGTACTGGATATAAATACTGTGGAGGACACCAAAAGACAGACAAGGAAGCATATCCTGTTTGGGGAAAAGCTCAAACTGCAAGAAGCTGAACCACTTTGCACACAAGTGTTTTGCTAGAAAGAAGAAAAACAAACCTGTAAAGATGGTTGATGGAGAGACGATACTGACAAATCACTCTGCACACTAGAACATGTTGGTGCTATCAAGTCTTGAGGGAGAAAGTGGTTTGTGACTCATGGAATGATGACTGCAGAAGGAGAGCATCAAGCTGATGTGAGGTATCAGATAGACTCTGATCCTATGTGCAACATTATGAGCTTCACAGATTTGTGTGAAATTGCACAAGATGGTGACCCGAATATAAAGCCGAAGGAGAATTGACGCTATATGATGAAATGATGCTCACCCCAAGAGGACAAAGCAAACTGTGTCCAATGCAATGGGAAAAAAGAAGCACTTCAGTTCCAGAAAGTGAACACAAAGTAAACTCCTCTCATCTTTGCTGAAGCAAGTCACAAGCTTGGACTGGTAACTCTCCATATACTAGATGAGATTTGCAGTGTTTCAAATGACATCAAGCCATTGACTGCTGAACAAATCCTGACAGAATACAAAGATGTTTTCACAGTTCTTGGGTGCCTTGCTTGTGAATATCATCTCGAAGTAGATGAGAGTGTGAGGCCAAATCAACAACTTCCGAGGAGAGTTCCAGCTTTCAGTGCTGTATCTCTAACCTAAAAAAAATCTAATCTTCCCTCAAGTCCAGCCTGAAAAACAAGATAGAGCAGCTTGAAAAGATGGGAGTCATCAAGAAAGTGACAACTCCTACAGATTGGATTAGCAGCACGGTAGCAGTGAAAAAACCTGGAAATTTGAGAGTGTATTTAGATCCAAAATACCTCAATAAAGCTTTAAAGAGACCTCACTCCCTATACCAACCATTGGAGAGATTCTTTGTCCTGATCCTATAAGGTGTGAGCTGTAGTCGAGAAGCAGCAACCAAATGTAAAGGAAATTCAATGATTTGTTCATTTTGTGAACTATCTAGCCAAGTTCTTTCCCAATCTATTTGCGGAGTGTGAACCTCTACGCAAGCTCACTGCAAAGGATGTTCAGTGGTATTGGGGCACAGAACAAGAAGCAGCTTTTACTTGCATCAAACAACTAGTGACGACAACACCAGTGCTGAGGTACTATGATGTACATGGTGAGACTGTACCTGGAGTATTGTGTAAAGTTTTGATTTCCTCATCTAAGGAAGGATATACTTGCCACAGAGGGAGTACAATGGAGGTTCACCAGACTAATCCCTGGGATGGTGGGATTGTCTTGTGAGGAGACATTGAAGAAACTGGGCCTGTATTCTCTAGAGTTTCAAAGAATGAGAGTTGATCTCATTGAGAGAGAGAAAGTGATGGTAGAGTCTAACCACAAGCCACTTCAAAGCATCTTTCTCAAACCACTTCTATCTGCTCCAAAGCCTTTGCAAAGGATGTTACTTTGTTTGCAGAGATATTACTTGGAAGTGATGTAGAAGCAAGGGAAGCAGATGTACATCACCAACATGCTGTTGAGAGCTGCACTTCCTTGAAAGGAAGTTGAGTGTGAAATCTTCCAGATTCAACAAGAAACAACAGCACAACATGTTCTGTAAGTCATAAACCCTGCGGAGACATTGAATCTGACAGACAAGCATCTTGCTCAGATCCAGCAAACTACTCAACGAGATGCAACTCTTCAATTGCTACAGGAAGTTGTGATGAAAGGATGACCTGAAACCATCAAGGACACACCTGTTGCTTTAAGAGAGTATTGAGCATGCAAAGATGAAGTGACCACCCAAGATGACATCTTGAACTCAGGGACCAGGGTCATTATCCCTAAAGAGATGAGAAGAGATGCTGAAGTGCATCCACGCAAGCCATCAAGGAATTGAGTCCAGTCTGAGGAAGGTAAGAGAAGTTCTCTACTGATTCAACATGAACAATGAGATTAAGGACCACATCAGCTAGTGCAGTGCTTGCAATGAATATCAAGCTGAGCAAGCTAAAGAGCTCCTCATGACTCATGATATCCCAGACAGACCATGGATGAAGCTTGGAGTAGACCTCTTCACTCTCACTGGAACTGACTATCTCATCACAATCAACTACTATTTGGACGATTGGGAGTTAGACCAACTGACATCAACAACTACCAGTGATATCATAGAATGCCTGAAAGCACACTTCAGTTGTCATGGCATTCCCGACATTGTGATGAGCGACAGTGGCCCTCAGTTCATCAGTGAAGAATTCAGACACTTCATGAAGGTGTAGTATAAGGATGTTTAGGGCTAATACTGAAGACAGTGAGAGAGATCCCTTCCACTGTATGAGTGATGATTTAACAGTAACATATGTTCATATCCAATAAGTAATGGATGTTAAATTCCTACTGGCTGAAGGTAATAGGGTGAACAGGTGCTGGGTGTTGATTAGTTAATTGTACTCAAATGTAAATATAAAGAGACAGCCAGCACTGGCTAGGTGTTATTAGGAGTGAAGTAGTAAGCTATGTGGCAAGCAATAAACAGTTTCCATCAAAGCATCCTAGTCTCAGTGTCTTCTTCACAGACAGGCTTGGAAGTTTCTCTAACATGAGATAGGCTTGAAAAGATGAAGGTACAGCAGTACGAAGGATGCTAGCTTAGTTAGCTTGTGGAGATGTACATAGTAACTGCAAATAATAGAGTTGTTAGTTAACCTTTACTGGAGTCTAGAATGCCCTACAATGCACCATGGTGGCAACAATCAAAGTGACCAGGAGAATTTGAAGATCTCCTTACCTTTGAAAGAAACACAAGAACAGAGAAATTTAAAAGATAAATACTGGCCAGGTACAATAAGAAAACTACTTACCGGCAGAAGAGGCTGTGAAGAACTCTGCAGTCTCTCAGACCACACCACAGCAGGGTGGGGCTCTGCGTCAGTACTTGTAGCACATCCAGCGGTCGGATCTGGAGACTCCATGCTGGGTGACGATCCAGAATAAGTGAGACAGTGAAAGTGGCCATTTATTTAAATGGGGCCCTGTGGGTGGGGGGGAAACAGGTGCAGAATGCGATCTCGGTCGAATCGGCGACTAGGGAGGCAAGTACAATCAGCAGCCATTGCTCAGCCTCGCTGAGGAGGAAAAGTGCAGTCATCATCAGAAAGTGCAGGAAAGGTCAGGAAGCATAGGAAAGTCCTGAACAGAACGCGAACGCCTCAACCATTTTATAATTAAAGGGGGAACACCCTAGCAAAGCCTAGCAAACAAAATGAAGCAATATGGATACAAAATCAGGAATGTCTGAGAGTTTCCAGAATCAAGAAGGTCCCAGTCATTGCGACCTCCTTCTAATCCAATAAGTCATAAGAACCTTTTTCTCCATAAGAACTAATTTTGTACCTGATTGGGTCCTTCCTGATTGTGGAAGCTTTCAGGCATTTTAAAATTGGAATCCTTTTTTTTCCCTAGGGTTTGTTAGGCTTTTTAGAATGTTCCCCTTTTTAAATTGTTTTGATTTTAATGGAGGTATTCTCACTCTGAGTTTCCCAAGCTTTCCTGCACTTTTTCAGAGTCTGGTTGAGCAATGGCTGCTGAGTCCACCTGACTCCTGAGTCGTCTTTGCTTGAGATTGACCTCCCTCCCCATTTTTCCAACCCAGTGCACTGTTATCCAATAATGTCCCCTTTTTAAATTCTCTCACCCAATCCTGGACTGTCACCCACCTCTGTGACTCTAACCCGATCGCTGGGCCTGGATGTTTCGTTGCAGATCACCATGCTTCTATAGTCTGAATGCCTGTATGGCTGACTCACCGACTGTCTGAGCCGTCTTCTGCCAAGGAACAACTGTGGAGCTCTTTGCAGTCTCCCGATGAGATCTGATGTTCTCTTGGCACTATTTCATAAGGTAAGGAGTTTTCAGTACTCTGTTCGTTTAACCAGTGCCACCATATTGTGTGTTGTTGTAGTTATAGCATAGCTGGGGCGTGGTTGATAAAGTTTCAGCGTTTGAATAAAGTCAATTAGTAACTCTTAATATTTACGCAGCTCTATAGCCTCTCTAGCTAGCATCCTTTGTGCTGCTACTCTTCTTCCAAAGCCCATTACCGTGTGACTGTTACTTTACCACTACAGTGGGAGGGGTTTCTCTCATTGTCTTCAGCATTCACCCTTTCAGGTCCTTATACTACTCCCTTAGTGCAGCGCAGGTGGTGAGAGTGGGCAATAAGCACTCGGACAGTGCATGGGATCATCACATAATAGTGGGGGCAAGGCTGCCAAGGACAAATGGATGGCTACCTGACCACAAGAAAGGCAGCAGCTGGCAATGGGGGCATGGCTTTCAGATTTTGGGCCCAGTGGTGATGAGGAGCAGCATCCTCCGCAGGAAGGGCAAAGCCCCAGGCATTAGGAGGGCAGGGGAGAGAGACAAGGGGCAGGAAAGACACGGAGGCCATACTTTCAGCTTGGGATCTACCTCGAAAGATGAAGAAACCTGGAGATGACCAAGAACCAGTGCCGCAGAAGACTGTGACTCCAGGCAGATGGTCAGACATCTATGCCCTCGTCACCGAGGGCCTCGCACCTTGCAACACTGATCCCCATCCACTCACAGTAGCCGTCAAAGTCACTGTGGCCTTGAACTTTTTCACTTCTGGCTGATTACAAGGATCAGCTGAGGCCCTTGGTGGCACCTCACAAACGGCAGCACAGCACTACATCTTAGAGGTTTACTGATGCCTTATTTGCCACAGCTGAACAGTACGTTCAGTCCATGACAAATGCAGCCTCATAGACAGAGGGCAGTGGGTTTCATTGCCACCATTGGAATTCCCCAGGTGCACAATATCATTGATTGCACCCATGTGACCAAAGCATCCAGCAACTGCCCAATCAGATTCATCAACAGGAAGGGTTTCCACTGCCTCAACATTTAGCTGCTCTGCGACCACAAGAGCTTCCTCCATGTGAGTGCTCACTTTCCTGGCAGTTACCATGTTTTCTTCATCCTCTGCCAGTCCAGGCTGCTGCAGATATTCACTCTGACCCCTCTGGTCCATGGATGGATCCTAGGGGACAGAAGATATCCCTTGAAGAGATGGCTACTCCGATGTCTATGAGAGCCCTAGGCAGAGGCACACGGGTGATACAATCAAAGCCATCTGCTCACTAGGACAACCATTGAGCAAGCCATCGGGCTTCAAGATATGTTTCTGGTGCCTGGATCCGTCAGGTGGTACCCTCCAATACCCTCCTGCAAGGGTCTCAGTCATCGTGGTGGTCTGCTGTGCTCTCCACAGCATGGCCCTCGAGAGTGTGTGTGCCTTGTGGATAGTAGGGCCCCGGAAGGAGCCAGCTCGCTGTGGGAAGTGGAGGAGCAGGGCATGGAAGAGGAAGCAGAACAATGAGGTTCCCCGGCCATTCAGAGAGGTGGCCAGGCACAGCAAGGGGCTCAAATTTCTTATTAGGATTCCATATCAGGGACTGTTACACCCAGGTGAGAAAGGTTTCTAAGAGTCTTTTGCTGTCTTCACCTGGTCTTATTGTAATATGGTTTAATTTTAAACACACTGTGTTTTGAGCTCCATCTTTGTGAATTCTTGTTCACAACTTTCCAATTATAAGGCAAAGGAATTAGCACGAACAGGCTTTCATTGGTTTAAAGCAGAAAGATGACATTTATTAAACCTTAAACTCTAATACAGTTAATGCCTACGGATATACGATGTGCCCACACTGGCATGCACACGTGATACACACATGCAAATAGGGATAGAAAAGAGCAAAAGAAAAGATAAGTAGAACAGTTTGAGGCAATAATTTGTTACTATTTCTTGAGCTCACTGTAGTCCTTGATTGAAGATATAGTCTTGCGTTTCATTGGGACCCGTATTCTTTGTAAACCTTGTTCATGTAGGAGATTTTTCTCTGAGTTTACAGGTCTTCAATGGTTTCAGTTCCCTAAGAGATAAGCAGGCAGGAGCAGAGAGGTCTTCTCAAACCAGACGCTTTGAGTTCTCATCCTTTGTTGGAAGTTCAAATTCAAAAAAACTCCAGCCAGCTTGTCATGTGACTAAAACTGCTTTGATCACTTCTTCTGTGCATTGGGGAAGCAACGATAGGTCCCTTTTGTTCCAACATTGCTAGTTACTATACAAAAATGACTTTCCAGTCAGGGTTCCGAATCAAAACTCAAAATCCTGCCCTCGCAGTGGGAACTCTGTCAGGTTTTCTGATTTTTATCTCAACAGTTCTGAAGCCAATTTCAGCACTCTTTGTTGAGGTTAGATAACTCAGCACACAATTGAGATCAAACCAAGTGCGAGTGGATGTCATATGGAGTTGTTAATGGGAAGTCTGGAATTTTAAGCATGATTTCCAATATTTACTACAACTCCAGAGGAGCAACAATAATTTGACTATGGTTTTATATATTGCATGACTGACAAAGGTCTTGGTCTTGGGTACTAACACAAATGTACCAAATGCTATAAGAATGATTGGTAAGTTAAATGAAGGGTTCTCTATTGAATAACAGGATTCTAGGAGAGCTCTTTAATACACATGCTATCTGCTAGCACAGCTTCAGCCACTATCACATGTTAGGTTGCATCACTTCCTGTGATGTATATCAAATTATTTACATATTCAGTAGTGCACTAATCAGTATTAAAGAAGTTAAAGCAGTATCACAACAAAGGCGGGAAGGGTTCAATGAGCCCATTAGTGAGTGATGACCCTGGCAAGGCTGGGGAATTGGAGGCCCTGCCAATCTTAATCTTATTTATAAAACTCTGCAAAGTTCTGCCCAATACCTGACTAGATTGACCATCTAGCCAGTGGGTGGGGTTTAAATTCAGCTGCTACTGAGGATCAAAAGAAATGATTCCTGGCAGTCAGCAACTGGAAAAGCTTCCTTGGATTGCAGTGGAAGGGCCAGGCAGGATTTCCTTTTCATGAATAATTGAGAGAGAATGCCAGGGCTGGGAATTCCTTGATGATTGGGAGAATGCCGAGGCTGGGAAGGTGCAAGGAATCCTTGAAAGTCCTTGAATAAACTCTTCTGCTCCTCCTGGCCCAAAGAGTCAAAGAAAAGCAAAGGTTTGAAGCTTACTTGTGCCACTTCTAGCCAGTCAGCTCCTCCCACTGGGCAGCACACAGCACAGGACTGCACTACATGGGCTTTAATTTTATGTTGCAGCATCAACATCATCTGGCTGTGACTTTTGAATCTTAAGTAGTCCCCCCCGCTTGCTTTTAGCAGAAGCCTGAATCACCGTTAATATTGCAGCAGTCAGGAATGTGGCAGTTTGGAGGCAGGATCTCCATTTTTAGGATTTGAATCTCTTGCCTGACCCTTACTTGCCTGCTTGTGGTTTGCTGGGGGGGTGGGGGGTGGTGCTCAGAGGGGAGTGTTAAAATCAAGGCCAAGGTAATAGTATATGTAATATTTGTTACTGCATGATACAACCTACGTAAGTAAAATGGCACATATTTCACATTTCCACAAAATTGGGGCATATCTCAAGCAGGCCAATAGTTCCACCTGCCACAGATATACCCCAGAAATCAGCTGACCTTCTAACCTCAGCCATTTGAATACTGGAGATTGGATCTCCAGCCTCTGTCAGAAAATCCTAGTGAAATGTAGTCAGAATTCAGCTCCAGTATGCCTCCAAGGCATTCCTTAGCTTAAGGGGTCAGGCAGCCACCATGCTCCTTGTAAAACAGGCAACTTTTTTAAAATCTAAAATTATTCAGCTGTCCCTTTGGGCTTTGAGTATGGTTATACAAACAAGTAGCTACAGAGAAGTGTTGGTTATAATCTTCCAAAATTCCCTAGATTCTGGAAAGGTCCCAGCAGATTGGAAAACTATAAATGTAACACCTCTATTCAAGAAATTGGGGGGTGGGGGTGTGTGACAGAAAGCCGGAAACTATAGGCCAGTTAGTCTAACATCTGTCATTGGGAAAATGCTAGAATCCATTGTTAAGGTAGTACCAGGACATTTAGAAAATCATAATGCAATCAGGTGGATTCTGTATGGTTTTATGAAAGGGAAATTGTGTTTGACAAATTTATTAGAATTCTTTGAGGATGTAACAAGCACGGGTGGATAAATGGGAACCAGTAGATGTAGTGTATTTAGATTTCCAAAAGCATTCAATGAGGTGCCACATAAAAGATTACTATATCAGAGGTCATGGTGTTGGGGGTAAACGCATGGGTAAGGCTTCCACTGCTATGTCCAGACTGGCCAAGAGAGTGTGGGAAAATGGCGCACTGACACGGAACACAAAAGTCCGAGTGTATCAGGCCTGTGTCCTCAGTACCTTGCTCTATGGCAGCGAGGCCTGGACAACGTATGCCAGCCAAGAGCGACGTCTCAATTCATTCCATCTTCGCTGCCTTTGGAGAATACTTGGCATCAGGTGGCAGGACTATATCTCCAACACAGAAGTCCTTGAAGCGGCCAACACCCCCAGCTTATACACACTACTGAGTCAGCGGCGCTTGAGATGGCTTGGCCATGTGAGCCGCATGGAAGATGGCAGGATCCCCAAAGACACATTGTACAGCGAGCTCGCCACTGGTATCAGACCCACCGGCCGTCCATGTCTCCGCTATAAAGACGTCTGCAAACGCGACATGAAATCCTGTGACATTGATCACAAGTCATGGGAGTCAGTTGCCAGCATTCGCCAGAGCTGGCGGGCAGCCATAAAGACAGGGCTAAATTGTGGCGAGTCGAAGAGACTTAGTAGTTGGCAGGAAAAAAGACAAAGGCGCAAGGGGAGAGCCAACTGTGCAACAGCCCCGCCAAACAAATTTCTCTGCAGCACCTGTGGAAGAGCCTGTCACTCCAGAATTGGCCTTTATAGCCACTCCAGGCGCTGCTTCACAAACCACTGACCACCTCCAGGCGCGTATCCATTGTCTCACGAGATAAGGAGGCCCAAAAGAAAAAAAAGAAAAAAAGGTGTTGGGGGTAATATATTAGCATGGATGGAGGATTGACTAAATAACAGTGGAGATAAATGTGGCAATTTCAGGTTGGCAAACTACTAGTGTGGGTGTCAGGGATCAGTGCTGGGACCTCAACTATTTAAGATCTATATCAATGATTTGGATGAAGGGACGAGTGTATTGTAGCCAAATTTACAGACGATACAAAGATAGGTAGGAAAGCAAGTTGTGAGGAAGACAAAAGGGGGAAATTTTATGGAGGCGGCAGGGTCTTGGCCGCCAGTTGGAAAGCCAGCGAGAGACCCACGTTGCCTCCTTTGGGGAAGGCCCGCCATATGATGAGCCAATCAGGCACTTGAAAGACCACTGACGGGCCTTTCCTGGGATCAGGATGTTCCAACTGCCGAGAGCTGCTGGCCAATCAGAGGCCTGCAACTCTTTTGCTCGGCAGTACCACTGAGGAGGCGGTGGCTGCTGCTGAAATAACACCCACTGGAGGCCTAGGATCATGGAGTGACCTAGGCCAGAGGTAAGTAATGGTGGGAAGGGTTTCGCAGAGTGAGGTTTGTGGGGGAGGGGGCTGTAGGGCTCTCAGCAGGCCACCCCCCCCCCCCCCCCTTCTCACTGTCGGGTCCCTCGATCAGGCAATGAGTGCCTTGAACGAGGGACCCCCCCCCCCCCCCCCCCCGGATACCAAAAGCAACCCTGCACAGGTTTGCATGTCGTGCTCCCTACATGGCAACAGGCCCACCCGCCGCTGGGTTACTACCAGTGATGGTGGGGAAGAGGCCCTTAACTGGGCATTAATTGCCCAGTAAAGGCCTCAGTTGACAGTTGGGTGTGAAGGCCATGTATGGGCCATGGAGAAAAGCATAAAATATCATCCATAGTGTCTGCCAAAGGATATAGATAGGTTGTGAGTGGGCAAATATTTGGCAGATGGAATATAATGTGGGAAAATGTGAGGTTATCCACTTTGGTAGGAAGAAAAGTAAAGCAGGATACAGATGCAGAATGCTGCGGTACAGTGGGATCTGGTGTCCTTGTACATGAATCATAAACAGTTACCATGCAGGTACAGCAAGTAATTAGGAAAGCAACTGGAATGTTGGCATTTATTGCAAGGGGGATAGAGTATAACATTAGGGAAGTCTTGCTGCAACTATACAGGGCATTGCTGAGACCACACCTCGAGTACTGCATCCAGTTTTGGTCTCCTTACTTAAGGTATGTACTTGCATTGGAAGCAGTTCTAGAAAGGTGCCCAGGCTGATTCCTGGGATGAAGTGTTCTCTTATGAGGAAAGGTTGAGCAGGTTGGGCCTATACTCATTGGAGTTTAGAAGAATGAGTGGTGATCTTATTGAAATGCATAAGATTCTGAGGGGGCTTGACAGGGTAGTTGAGAGAATGTTTCCCCTTGAAGGAGAATGTAGAACTAGGGAGCACAGTTTCAAAATAAGGGGTCTCCCTTTAAAACAGAGGTGAGGAACTTCTCTCATTGGGTCATTAATTTTCAGAATTCTCTTCCCAGAGAGCAGTGGAGGCTGGGTCATTGAATATATTCAAGGCTGAGTTAGGAAAACTTTTGATCTACAAGGGAGTCAAGGGTTATGGGGGCAGGCAGAAGAGTAGAGTTAAGGCCATAATCAGAACAGCCATGATCTTATTGAATGGCAGAGCAGGCTTGAGGGGCCAAATGGCCTACTCCTGTTACTAGTTCTTATGCTCTTATGCCCTACTATTTGAAAAAAAGCTGGATCTCCTGAAATTCTGATAACTTTGGACACTAGGACCTAACAAACATTCCTTGCAACCAGCTTTCAAATGATGCAAATAAATAGGAGTAATTTAGAGGATATGTTTAGCTCACCTGCATGTTGTTCTGAAACATTTGCTCAAATGTGGGTTTGCATAATGAACACTAGGCTTGGGGAGCAGAAGGTGAAAGGAGCACAAGAGACAGGGAAGTACTGGCCTGTGTTGCTAAGCAATTCATCAACCCTGTGCTAAGTATGCTAATCAGTGGGACGTGGGTAGGAAATCTAGGCCAAAAGAAATGTAGTATTTTCTCCCTATTACTTTGGAAATCTGGCTAAAGGCGGAAGTAACTTTAATAATCCTTTTACAAATCCCCCATTCTCAGTTTTGTTATACAATGTGTTTTCTTGTCTTACTTCCAAAAGGAAGGGAATTTTATGCTCTCCCCTGCAGCGTGTTTTGAGGTGGGGAGGGTATAAAATTGGGAGGGATGGTGGCAGGGGTGGGGGGGTTCCCACCACGACCAAAATTTAGTCTGCGACGAGAATGCCTGTGAATGGCCTTCCTGCCCCACTGCCAATTGAGGCCTTTAACTGGGCAATTAATCCCAATTAAGGACATTTTCCCACCACAGCTATAATTAGCTGAGTAGCAGGTGGCCCTGTTGTTGCACAGGAAGCACAGCATGCAAAATCATGTGGGCTGCTTTCTGTATCGGAGGATGGGGGATCCCTCGTTAAGCCACTTAGTGCCTGAAAAAGGCCCCGGCATTGGGAAGGAGGGTCCACTGAAAGCCACCTCCCTGCCCTTGCTGCCGAAGCTCCCTACACACACACACCTCCCCGCTAACCCCACCCCACGAGACCCACTCCCGCCTTGACCTACCTATGCCCTGGGTTCAGTGACGCTTCTCGGCCTCCGGTAGGTGCTCCTCCAGCAGCATCCACCGCTTCCATGGTGGCATTGGAGCTGCCGGCCAGTCAGTGGCTGGCAGCTGTTTCTGATTGGCTGGCAGCTCTTCAAGGGCCGGACTTTCGGCAATGGGGTTCTTGATCCTGTGGAAGGCCTGCCACTGTCCACTTAAGTGCCTGTTTGACACTAGATTTGGCGGGCCTTCGAGAAGAGTCGATGCAGGGATCTCTGCGTCGCTTTTTCCAGATGTCGAGACCCCTGCCGCCAGAATAAAATCCCGTCCAAGTGTTCTTGTTTATTTATCTTATCTTTATTTATTTATCTTCCCAAAATCTTTGTTTATGGTCGTGAAATATTTTTTTAAATTCATATTTCACATGGAGAGGTAGTTCTAAGCTGTCATTGTAGCACTGCACCAGTAATGTTTGGTCCAGCATCCATTCACAAAATAACAGAAAACACATTTTGTTCTAAAGAATGACTTCAGCTTAAATTATTTAAGAGCTTAAATTGTATAAAACATTGAAATAAATGAAGAGGCTGAAAAACTGCTTGGCTGACACTTCTTTAACAAAAAAAGATGTTATCTTTAGCTGTATATACACTGGCCAAAATGACAGCTAAATGGTAGCCAAAAGTAGTTTGAAAAAAAACTTGAGTGATCTGATTATTTGTTTTGTGGGTTACTGGCTTGTGATTGGCATTTTTTTTTTGCCTCTATTTAGATTAATACATTTAGGGGTAATGATTATTTACGCTGGTAAGCTAAGTGTGTCATACATTTTTCCAATTGTTACAAATAACCTAGATGCAAGACTTTTAATTATATTAATACATAATACTTACACTTCTATAGCACCTTGTTGCATCAAAATATTTAAAAAGTAATTCAATTTGTAAAACATTTTGAAGTGCAGTATGTGTTTCATGAACAAAAGTCACATCACTTGTAAGCAATACTTGAGAATGTATCTGCTTTGAACAATTTAATTGTTTCCCATATATATTGTAAAATACATTTTTCCAAACAATTTAATGATTCCAAGATCACTTAATTCCTCTTGTCATCTTTTTAATAAGTTAACATTAGGGATGCTTTATTGGAGCTTTAGGGATTTGGACTTGAGACCAATCCCTCAACTCCAGCATCAGGTGTCTTGAAATCTAAAGCCAATTCTGAACTCCAATTGAAAAAATAAATCTCCATAGTTAGGGGGCATTAAATTTAATGGCTGGTAAATATGGGGAGCATATAAACAATTTCTGTAGGCTACTTGGTGGGATAGTTTCCTGCCATTTGCTCAAACCATTGCGAAATAGCCAAGGGAAAGCATTACTCATTTAGTGTTATATCCAGTCTCTCAAGCCAGATATCACCATGAAGAAACAGTGGGGGTAATTTAAAACGTTACTGACAGAACAGTAATATGACTGAACAGCTTACTCACCCATAATAGAATCTGGCCGATTTTCATCCCAGATGACGAAGATGAAAATTACGCCCCATTGGTCAGTTGAGTATCAAAGACGGCAACCAGAATGAGTCTGGCTGGATTAACTTTCCCCCCCCCACCCCAAGTATTTGCTGCAATGGCTTCAGCTGTGAATAACTGCCATATCATGTCAGCATAATAGATCCTCTGCACATTGGGACAAACTTCCCTTGCACATGCCTGTGGTAGAACAGAATGGGAAATGCACAAAAAGTATTTTCGCTTGCATGAAAGAGCATGCACCTGGGCTACTGGCCCTCCACTATTACTTGCTAGTTAAAAATGGTGCTAGATGCTTGCTCATGGCCTTTTAAAGTAAGATGATTTCAAAATAAGAAATGATATTCAGAGGAATGTAGTAAAAGGAGTATAATTTATTAATAATGTAACAAGGAATCATTAACTCAAAATCTCAATAAAAAAGATTTCTTTCAGAAAATATTTTGGGGTAGTATGATTTTTATTTGAAACATGACACATGGTCAGTTTTTTTCTTTCATGGAATGTGAGCATCGCTGGCAAGGCCAGCATTTATTGCCCATCCTTAATTGGCCTGAAGATGGTGGTGAACCACCTTCTTGAATCACTGCTGTTATCTGATGTAGGAACATGCAGTGCTGTGAGGAAGGGAGTTCCAGGTTTTTGATCCAGTGACAGTGAAGCAACTGCAATACAGAATCAGGATGATGTGTGACTTGGAGGGGAACTTGCAGGTGGTGGTGTTCCCATGCTTATGCTGCCCTTGTAGAGGCCGCAGGTTTGGAGGGTGCTGTCGAATGAGTCTTGGAGTTGCTGCAGTGCATCTTTTATATGGTACACACTGCTGCCACTGTGCACCAGTGGTGGAGAGAGTGAATGTTTAAGGTGGTGGATGGGGTGTTGATCAGGTGGGCTGCTTTGTCCTGGATGGTGTTGAGCTTCTTGTGTTGTTGGAGCTGCACTCATCTAGGTAAGTGGAAAGTATTCCATCACACTCCTGACTTGTGCCTTATAAATGGTCGTTGGGTTTTGGGGAGTCAGGTGGTGAGTTAATCACTGCAGAATTCCCAGTATCTGACCTGCTTTTGTAGCCACAATATTCATATGGCTGGTCCAATTCAGTTTCTGGTCAATGGTAATCCACAGGATGTTGATAGTGGGGGGTGCAGGGATGGTAATGCAGTTGAATGTCAAGGGGAAGTGGTTGGAGATGGTCATTGCCTGTCACTTGCGTGGTGTGAATGTTACTTGTCGCTTATCAGCCCAAGCCTGAATGTTGTCCAGGTCGTGCTGCATATGGACACGGACTGCTTCAGTATCTGAGAAGTCATGAATGGTGCTGAACACTGTGCAATCATCAGCAAATTTCCCCACTTCTGACCTCATGGATGGAAGGTCATTGATGAAGCAGCTGAAGATGGTTGTGCCGAGGACCCTACCCTGAGGAACTCCTGCAGTGATGTCCTGGGGTTTAGATGTTGGCCTCCAACAACCACAACCATCTTCCTTTGTACTAGGTATGACTCCAACCAGTGGAGAGATTTCCCCTTGATTCCCTTTGACTTCAATTTTGCTAGGGTTGTTTGATGCCATATTCAGTCAAATGCTACCTTGATTTCAAGGGCAGTCACTCTCATTTCACCTCTTGAATTCAGCTCTTTTGTCCATGTTTAGACCAAGTCTATAATGAAGTCAGGAATCGAGTGGCCCTGGCAGAACCCAAACTGAGCATTGGTGAGCAGGATATTGCTTTGTAAATGCCGCAATGTCGACGACACCTTCCATCGCTTTGCTGATGATCAAGAGCAGACTGATGGGGTGGTAATTAGCTAGATTGGATTGTCCTGCTTTTTGTATACAAGACATACGTGGGCAATTTGCCACATTGTTGGGTAAATGCTAGCATTGTAGCTGTGCTGGAATAGCTTGGCTAGGGACGCGGCTAGTTCTGGAGCACAAGTCTAAGGACTATTGTTGGGGTGTTGTTGGGGCCCATAGTATTTGCAGTATCCAGTGACTTCAACAGTTTTTTGATATCATATGGAGTGAATCGAATCATCTGAAGTCTGGAATCTGTGATACAGGGGACTTTAGGAGGTGGCTGAGATGGTTCATCCACTCGGCACGACTGGCTGAAGCTGGTTACAAATACATCAGCCTTGTTTTTTTGCACTGACATTCTGGGCTCCACCATTATTGAGGATGGAGATGATTGTGGATCATCCTCCTCTGGTTAGTTGTTTAATTGTCCACCACCATTCACGACTAGATGTGGTAGGACTGCAGAGCTTTGATCTGATCTGTTAGTTGTGGAATCGCTTAGTTCTGTCTTTCGCATGTTGTGTCCGCTGTCAACTATGCATGTAGTCCTGTGATGTGGCTTCACTAGGTTGGCGCCTCATTTTTAGGTATGCCGGGTGCCATTCCTGACATTCTCTGCTGCACTCTTCTGGTTCCCAAAGCTATCTGCAGGGATTTTCCTCACCTAATGTCTGGGTCTGTTGCAGACTAAGCAATAGAGTTCGGCCTCTATGATTAGTTAACAACTCCATTATATCAAGCAACTACCAGGTAGAAGTAGAAGCCAAGCTAGATGGATCTTGGTCCTTTTTGGTCTAACAATTTCTGTTTAAACCTGGTATACAATAAAGGCCTGATGTTCCATTGTAGAACACCAACATGGGATCCTGTGACTCTCATCATGTCGAAAACAATGTTATTTAAAATTCTATAAGACAAATAGAAATCAGGCAAGTGACCTATTGAAGAAAGTATAAGTCAGGGCATTTAGACAAATTAGTCTTCTTGCTTATGGACAAGCTCCTAACTGCAGATTTTCCAAATGCACTCTTTGTGGCATGGAGCCTTGTCCATTTTGACTGCTTCTAATAAAATTATACATACCATTGTCTAGGCATTAATTTTAGTGCTCATTAAATCAAAGAGCAATCTATAATTTCCTGATATGTGCGTGGATTAGGCTCTGTACCAGGAATGCACATTTGCAAAAAAAGCCTATGGAACCAAAGAACCAAACCTCCACCTTGCTCGGTTTTAAATGCTGTCCACTTTTTCCTTCAAAGATTGTGATCTCTGCCTCAACTATTTCCTGTGGTCAAGTATTTTATGGTCCAACTATTCTCTGGAGAAAGAAATTTCTGTGAGCCTTCCTTCTCACTCTCTTTGTAACAATTTTAAATTAATGATAGTACATCATTGATTCCGCAACTGGAGGGAATAGAGGACATAGGAATAGGAGTAGGCCATTCAATCCATCGAGCCTGCTGCACCATTCAATATGATCATGGCTGATCATCTACTTCAATGCCTTCCCCCCACCTCCCCACATCACCACACAATCCCCATATCTCTTTATGTCATTGGTAATTAGAAATCTGCCAATCTCTGCTTTAAACATACTCAATGACTGAGTTTCCACAGCCCTCTGGGGTAGAGAATTCCAAAGATTCACAAGCCTCTGAATAAAGGAATTTCTCCTCATCTCGGTCCTAAGTGGCTTCCCCCTTATTTTGAAATTGTATCCCCTGGTTCTAGACTCCCCAAACAGGGGAAACATCTTAGCTGCATATACCCTGTGTATCCCTTTAAGTATTTTGTAGGTTTCAATGAGATCACCTCCCATTCTTCCAAACTCTAGAGAATAAAGGCCCAGTTTCCCCAATCTCTCATCATAGGACAGTCCTGCCATCCCAAGAAGAAGTCTGGTGAACCTTTGTTGCAGTTCCTCTGTAGCAGTAATATCCTCCCTAAGGTAAGGGGACCAAAACTGCACACAGTACTCCAGGTGCAGTCCAACCAATGTTCTATACAATTGAAGCAAGACTTCACTACTCCTGGAGTCAAATCCTAACATACCATTTGCCTTCCTAATTGCTTTCTGCACCTGCATGTTAGCTTTCAGTGACTTATTGATGAGGACACCCAGGTCCCTTTGTACATCTACACTTTCTAATCTCTTACCATTTAAGAAATACTCTGCACATCTATTCCTCCTACCAATGTGGATAACCTCACATTTTTCCCACGTTATATTCCATCTGCCATGTTCTTGAACCACTCATTAAGTCTGTCCAAATCCCCTTGAAGCAGCTTTGCATCTTCCTCACAACACGCATTCCCATCTAGTTTTGTGTCATCCACGAACTTGGAAATATTACATTTGATCCCTACATCCAAATCATTGATACATATTGTGAACAGCTGGGGCCCCAAGAAATGATCCCACTAGTTACAGCCTGCCAATGCATGAATAACCCATTTATTCCTACTGTTTTCTGCCTGTTAACCAATCCTTAATCCATGCCAGTATATTATCTCCTATCCCATCTGCTTTATTTTTTCGAACCAACCTCCTGTGGGAGACTATCAAAAGCCTTCTGAAAATCCCAAGTATACTACATTCCCTGACTCTCATTTATCAATTGTTAGTAACATCCTCAAAATTCCAACAGGTTCGTCAAACATGATTTCCCATTCATAAATCCATGTTGACTATGCCTAATCAGATCATTGTTATCCAAGTGTCCATTTATTACATCCTTTAGAATAAATTCTAGCATTTTCCCTACTACTGATGTAAGGCTAACATGTCTGTAGTTCCCTGTTTTCTCTCTCCTTCCCTCCCTCCCTTCTTAAATTGAGGTGACATTTGCTACTTTCCAATCTGCAGGAACTGTTCCAGAATCTATAGATTTTTGGAAGATGATCACTGATGCAGCCACCATCTCCATAGCTACCTCTTTCAACACTTGGATGTAGAATATCAGATCTTGGGGACTTTCAGGACCTCATCCCTATTCCTACTTATGTCATTGGTATCATGGTGGACTATGACCTCTGGCTGTTCACCCTCCCCCAGAAGGATGTTCTGCAGTCACTCTGACATCCTTGACCCTGGTGCCAGGGAGGCAGCACAACATCCTGGAGTCACATTTACTGCGACAGAAACACCTGACTAATACTTCTTTCTTTGGCCTCCTTATCTCGAGAGACAATGGGTAAGCGCATGGAGGTGATCAGTGGTGTGTGGAGCAGCGCCTGGAGTGGCTATAAAGGCCAATTCTAGAGTGACAGGCTCTTCCACAGGTGCTGCAGAAAAATTTGTGTGTCGGGGCTGTTACACAGTTGGCTCTCCCCTTGTGCCTCGGTCTTTTTAACCTGCCAACTGCTAATTCTCTTCGACTCGCCACACTTTAGCCCCGCCTTTATGGCTGCCCGCCAGCTCTGGCGAACGCTGGCAACTGACTCCCACGACTTGTGATCAATGTCACAGGACTTCATGTCGCGTTTGCAGATGTCATTAAAGCGGAGACATGGGCGGCCGGTGGGTCTGATACCAGTGGCGAGCTCGCTGTACAATGTGTCTTTGGGGATCCTGCCATCTTCCATGCGGCTCACATGGCCAAGCCATCTCAAGCGCCGCTGACTCAGTAGTGTGTATAAGCTGGGGATGTTGGCCGCCTCGAGGACTTCTGTGTTGGAGATACGGTCCTGCCACCTGATGCCAAGTATTCTCCGGAGGCAGTGAAGATGGAATGAATTGAGACGTCGCTCTTGGCTGACATACGTTGTCCAGGCCTCGCTGCCATCGAGCAAGGTACTGAGGACACAGGCTTGATACACTCGGACTTTTGTGTTCCGTGTCAGTGCGCCATTTTCCCACACTCTCTTGGCCAGTCTGGACATAGCAGTGGAAGCCTTTCCCATGCGCTTGTTGATTTCTGCATCTAGAGACAGGTTACTGGTGATAGTTGAGCCTAGGTAGGTGTACTCTTGAACCACTTCCAGAGCGTAGTCGCCAATATTGATGGATGGAGCATTTCTGACGTCCTGCCCCATGATGTTCGTTTTCTTGAGGCTGATGGTTAGGCCAAATTCATTGCAGGCAGCCGCAAACCTGTCGATGAGACTCTGCAGGCACTCTTCAGTGTGAGATGTTAAAGCAGCATCGTCAGCAAAGAGGAGTTCCCTCATGAGGACTTTCCGTACTTTGGACTTCGCTCTTAGACGGGCAAGGTTGAACAACCTGCCTCCTGATCTTGTGTGGAGGAAAATTCCTTCTTCAGAGGACTTGAACGCATGTGAAAGCAGCAGGGAGAAGAAAATCCCAAAAAGTGTGGGTGCGAGAACACAGCCCTGTTTCACGCCACTCAGGATAGGAAAGGGCTCTGATGAGGAGCCACCATGTTGAATTGTGCCTTTCATATTGTCATGGAATGAGGTGATGATACTTAGTAGCTTTGGTGGACATCCAATCTTTTCTAGTAGTCTGAAGAGAGCACGTCTGCTGATGAGGTCAAAGGCTTTGGTGAGATCAATGAAAGCAATGTCGAGGGGCATCTGTTGTTCATGGCATTTCTCCTGTATCTGACGAAGGGAGAACAGCATGTCAACGGTCGATCTCTCTGCACGAAAGCCACACTGTGCCTCAGGGTAGATGCGCTCGGCCAGCTTCTGGAGCCTGTTTAGAGCGACTCGAGCAAAGACTTTCCCCACTATGCTGAGCAGCGAGATTCTACGGTAGTTGTTGCAGTCACCGCGGTCACCTTTGTTTTTATAGAGGGTGATGATATTGGCATCGCGCATGTCCTGAGGTACTGCTCCCTCGTCCCAGCACAGGCATAGCAGTTCATGTAGTGCTGAGAGTGTAACAGGCTTGGCACTCTTGATTATTTCAGGGGTAATGCTGTCCTTCCCAAAGGCTTTTCCGCTGGCTAGAGAATCAATGGCATCACTGAGTTCCGATTTTGTTGGCTGTACGTCCAGCTCATCCATAACTGGTAGAGGCTGGGCTGCATTGAGGGCAGTCTCAGTGACAACATTCTCCCTGGAGTACAGTTCTAGGTAGTGCTCAACCCAGCGGTCCATTTGTTTGCATTGGTCAGTGATTATGTCCCCTGATTTAGATTTGAAGGGGGTGATCTTCTTGATGGTTGGCCCAAGGGCTCTCTTAATGCCATCATACATTCCTCTGATGTTTTCGGTGTCTGAGGCCTGCTGAATATAACTGCATAGGTGTTGCCAGTAGTCGTTTGCGCAGCGCCTGGCTGTTCTTTGTGCAGTGCTTCTGGCTGCTTTAAGCGCTACCGATGTTAACTCGCTGGGGGCTTTCTTGTAGTTCAACAGTGCAATGCGCTTAGCGGCTATGACAGGTTCCAGCTCTTCATTATGAGATTGAAACCAGTCTGCATTTCTCTTCGCACTTTTGCCGTAGGTGGTCAAAGCTGACTCATAGATGGCGTCTCTGATGTGTGCCCACTTGGTCTCAGCATCCCCTGTGGGAGTATTTTGAAGGGCTGTTACAAGTGAATTTAGAAATTTTTGTAACAGCTGTGGGTGAGAAGTTTTGCTTGTGTTCATGTGCGGGCGGCCCTTCTGCTTGGAATGATGCAACTTCTTTGGTCTGAGTCTAACCTTGCTGCACACCAGGGAGTGGTCGGTGTCGCAGTCCGCACTGTGGAAGCTGCGTGTGATTTGAATACTGTTTAAGGCAGCTCGCCTTGTGACAATGAGGTCTAGCTGGTGCCAACGACGCGATCTTGGGTGCCTCCATGAAACCTGGTGACAGGGTTTAGTGTGAAAGAACGAGTTGGTGATGCAGAGGTTATGATAGGTACACAACTCAAGCAGTCTCTGCCCGTTCTCATTCATCCTTCCAATGCCATAGCGCCCAAGGCAGGAGGGCCATGAGTCATGGTTGGCCCCAACCCTGGCAGTAAAGTCCCCCAGCAGGAATAGGTGTTCGGTGTTGGGGATGCTGCTGATGATGTTATGGAGTTCCTCGTAGAACTGATCTTTAGCTTCAGGTGGGGAGCAGAGTGTTGGAGCATAGATGCTGAGTAGGTGTACTGGACCGGAGGTGGTGAGCAGTCAGATGGACAGTATGCGTTCTGAGCCATTTGAGGGAGGCTCTATCATGCTGAGCAAGGAGTTTCTGATGGCGAAGCCCACTCCATGCTGTCTATACCCTGACTATTAAATCCCCTATCGCTATTGCTCTTCCTCACCTCCTATGAAGCTAAGCCACCCATAGTGCCATGGAATTTGCTCTGGCTACGTTCCCTTGAGGAACCATTGCCCTCACCAGTATCCAAAATGGAAAGCCGATTAGCAAGCAAGATAGACTCAGAGGACTCCTGCACTGCCTGCCTGGTTCTCTTAGACTGCTTGGCGGTCACCCATTCTCTCTCTGCCTGCATGCTCCTAACCTGCAGTGTGACCACCTCCCTAAACGTGCTATCCACATAGTCCTCAGCCTCGCGCATGCACAACAGTGACTCCAGCCATTATTCAAGTTCTGAAACTCAGAGTTTAACCTTCTTCAGCCAGTGACACTTCCTGAAGATGTGTTCTTCCAGGATACATGGTGCATCCATGACTTCCCACATACCAAAGGATGTGCATTCCACTTGGCCAAGCTGACTTGCCATACTGTAACTTTAAAAACTATTTATTACAATTGGAATAAATAGAATAACTAACCAGTTACTCACCAATCAGCTTCTTCTTGATAAGCAAGGGGAGTGGAAGGTTATCGGGGGTAGGTGGAAACATGGAGTAATCAATTCAGCCATGAACTTACTGAATGGCGGAGCAGGCTCGAAGGGCCGAGCGGCCTAATCCTGCTCCAAGTTTGTATGGTCACCTGTACTGAAGTAAGAGCCAGCTACTGGAGGCTGAAAAAGGTAGAAAAAGAACAATTTCACTCCAGCTCTCAGTGCAGACAAAGCAATACTGAGGAAGCCCTGCTTTTATACTTTCTGAAAGACAACTGATTCAAGCTTCTGAAAACCAGTTTAAGCCAGTTACCTAAGTAACTAGCTGCATCTGCTCCCAGAGAACTTGTATATCCCTGTTTTAAGGCTGGAATAAAACTAAACGTCTCTTAACTTAAGCAGTAATTTTTAGTTAATTGTTAAATTGAAGAAAAAAACTAGACTTCAGATAGAAATTAACCCTTAAAACTCCCTCTCACCAGAATCACCAGCTCTCAGTGCAGACAGTTTTGCAACTCCCACCTGAAACAAGTGTGTAGTCAATAATGCAGCCACATGCCCAAAGAATCAGGTGACCTGATCCATGTTTGAGTTCAGGCTTCATTGGAACTGTGCTGGTGATTAGGAGACGGCAAACGGGCATCTCACTGCAGCTTGACAGTTGTGGGAGGGTAGCAGGGAATCTTAGAAATCAGCCTAATCCTATACTGAGCAGGCCTACAGCTCAGGATGGAGGTGGGAGACTATCTGATCCTGGAGGGCAGTGAGCATGCACCGGGAGCAGCCAGTAGTGTTTTGTGGAACCAGAATGTATATTGTACCTAGTGAATCTAGGCTATATGCTTTCTATTACTTTAATCTCCTCTTTATAATGAGGCATCCAAAACTCCACACAGTGCGTAAACCATTCCCATTCACAAGTTTATCTTTACTTCCTTTGATCTACACTCTTTACTCTATTTATAAAAAAAAGTATGATTGCCATTTTATATCTACCTGCACTAGAATTTTGCATTTGAACCTTTTGACCGCTACTCCCTTCTGTGCTTTACCGTTGAGTTTATACTTTCATTCTTTGCATTTCCTCCCAAATTTCTGCTTTATACATTTGGATTTTGAATCCACAAAAGGGAATGTTGTTGTTTGTATATCAACTGCTGCACCTTCTGACTCAGAGGTTGGAATGGCACCACAAAGCCAAAAGCTCGCTCTTCTAAGAGAACTGAAATAGTCAATGATTTAAAGATGAATTTGTAAAACATAAGTTGTCCTTCACAACTTTAGTGACATTTTGTGAGTATATTCAGGGAAGGTCATGGATAGTGTATGTTATGGATTTTCAGAAGTCTTTTGATAACTTATCAAATAAGATGCTTGTACCATAATTTCGGCAACAAGAGCCTTGAAATTGGATCATTCTTGAATCAATGCATGGCCTGGGTGCAGCGTATGCTGCTTGTCCCTAAAGAGGCTAGTGGCAAATTAGCTGGATTCATTAGCATAGTGCTGATGAGTTGTGGCCTCAGAGGCAGCCACTGGTCGCACGGGGGTGGGAATGAGATCAGCTGGCTGGCTGGCTGCAGGCCAAGGGCCTAAGGTATGTCTGGGTGTGGGGCAATCTGGAAGGGAACCAGTGTGGGCCAGCTTCAGCCCACAGTGTTAATGTGAAGCCAGGAGAGCCACTCCTGTTATTACAAAGAGAATACTTTTGACTTATTTTATTGGAATGTCAAAAGGACACTTGGTAAAGTTCTAAATAACAAACTCTTAAAGACCAAGTGTTATAGAATTTGTGGATTGAAGACTGACTTACAATAGGATGCAGATAGTGGAGATCAATAACAAAGACTTTGGTTGAGCAGTGCTTAGTAGAGCTCTATACCTATGTCCCTGCCACAACAGCAGAACCAATTTTGGGTTTGGAAACCAAGTCCCTGCACAATGCACCTGACAGTTGCTCTTTACTAGACCAAACCAATTATCAACACATCTCCAGGATCCCAGACCAATTGTGGGGGTGAGGGGGGTGGTGGGGGTTGCAGGTGGGGGTGACGCATTCATCTGTCAAAAGAAGGGTTTCTAATTAAAGGGACTATGGCATGTGTCAGAAAAGCTCACCAGCACTTGGATTTTTCAGGCTGTAGCAACGACCAGAGTGGAAAGGAGACCTGGGAAGTCTTCTGCCACCTCCCCCCCCACCCACCCCCCACCCCCCACTGGAGGTCCTGCTGAGTGACTGCAGAAAGGTGAGCTCTACCAAGGCTGGGAAGAAGAGGACAGTCTCTCTAACCAAGCAGGCATGGATGGAAATGGCCAAGGAAGTCAGCAGCAGGAGTGTGCTCCCTCCAGCCTGGACACAGTGCACCAAGAGGATCTAGGACCTCAGAAGGGCAAGACAGGTGAGTGGCATAACATTTTCAGTTGCCAAGCCCCACACTGTGCTTTGCCCAGCATTCTCATGCACAGCACTCCTCAGGTCAACACACCTTGCAACTCCACTCACTTCTCTTCTCTTCCTGCAGGCACCTCACATCCTCATCTGAGCAGCCTGCACTCACACTCACCCTCAGTCTATGCCCTCTCGCACCATGCCTTGCAGTCACCCTCCACAAATGGTGTCCTTTCCTCCTCTGCACGCAAGCCATTACGAGCACTCATACCTCTTTCCTTTCTCTCCTTGCAGGCAAAGAGAGCATACAACTTGGCAAGACACAGAGATCGGGGGTGGGGGAGGTATGGAAGGGTTTAGTTGTGGTCCTCCAGTGACAGGCAACTTGTCAGCCATTGGCAATATGTGCCCATCTGTTCCACCAGGAAGGAGTTCTTATTCCAGGAGGCTGCAGATGAGAGTAGTGATCTGCAGTGACAGTCTGAGGTTCTGGTACTCAGACATGTCAAGAGAGTTGATCCTCTGTCTGTAGAATCTGTGTTGGGGGTCTCGCTCCTTCCAGCTGGATCTCACTGCCCTGTGGAGGAGAATGCGGCTGAGGAGAAGGCTGCTGGGGTTGTTGTTGGTGTCGCTCCTGCTGCTGCTGGAGCTGTTGGTGGTGGTGTGGCCTCTACTCTTGCAGAGGTGGAATGTAGAGCTGCATAAGCTGCTTCCATGCTTGTTTAAAGGCTGGAAGCAGGGAAATGCTGCTGCAGGTGAGTGAAATGCTAGACAGGTGAAGTGCCTTCCAAGAAGTTGGCAATCATCTGTCAAGCAGTGAAAGCACTGTCTAAGATAAGAAATGCTTTGAACAATAGTCTCTCAATGGCCATGGCTGGAGCTCTTCAATGTAATTGATGAAAGTCTTCTTAGCTTGTCAGTTTCACTGAAGAAGCTCTTTCCGCTGTGCACTTGCATCTGTGATCCTGGTGAGTTGCTGACAGGTCAGGAAACAGGTTCCATGCCTGGGAAATCCAGGATTCAGGGAATAAAGCAGCTCATAGAGTCATAGAGTTACACAGCACAGAAACAGGCCCTTTGGCCCATCATTTCTGTGGCAGCCATAAAGTACCTAACTATTCTAATCCAATTTTCCAGCACTTGGCCCGTAGCCTTGTATGCTATGGTGTAATTTACTTCTTAACAATCTCAATGACTACTTAATTACTTAGCTGGCAGATCTAAGGGGGTTCCCCACAAACCTTCAATGCCATCCTGGGGAAAACTGGAAGAGGATGGGATCCTGACCCAATGTCAAATTCTGGGACTTTCCCTGCTTGCATGCCCTTGAACCCTCCGCCAATGGGCTGGGAAAATTTTGCCAGGGTGTCCTGCTGTTTAGACCATTTGCAATTGATATGGAGGATGGTACTTATATGTCAAATTTTACTGATGACAGCAACTCATGCAGCCATTTACCTAATGTAAGGGAGGTTAAGAACATTCAGAGGGATCTGGAAAAATTAGTTAGACATCTGAAGGAAAATCAGGTGAATTTTGATGGGGTGGGAGGAATGTAAGGAAATGCATATTGGAAGAAGAGATATAACATTTGTGCATGATGATGGATATTCATTAGCAAATGTAGCTGAGGATTTGGGTGGATTGTTAATTATTCATTAAAGGCATCTAATCAACACAAAGCTGTTATTAACAAGATTGATTATTAATGAGATCTTGGGGTGTTTTATTTTAGCTGGTCATCTGCTGGGGTGGTAAGACCACATTTTGAATATTTTATTTAGTTTTGAGGACTCCAACATCAAAAAAGGATTAATGCATCAGGCAGATTCAAAAGAACAATGATGATTCCAGGATTCACAGAGTTTTGGAGAAAAGATTAAAATGAGATATCGTCTAAATTTTTAAAATAATGCAAGGACAGGACAATATGGATGAGGAGGATTATTTGACTTTGACTGTGACTGCAGAAATGGAGCACATGTATACAACATTAACAAATGAAAGTGGAAGTTAGAGAATAAAACATCAGAGTGGTGGATATGTGATACTGACTCACAACAAAAGCAACAAATGCTGTGTTAAGGCCCTTGAAATAGCAGAATACTCTAAGAACAGAATTAATGTTTATAAGGATAAATACTACTAATAAATTCCTGTCTGTCAGCTCAGCAGCGGCCAAGTAAAGATAACTATGGTTACTTAAATCTTCTTTAGAATATACATATTCTTGTGGTGCAGGGACCATGGATGAACCTTTGAAATGAAATTGGTCAGAGATGCACAGGTCAGCTGCAGGGTAAAATTCATGTAGTGGAGTATCACTTCATTACCCCTGGGAGCTGAGGAGAAACTTGACAAGATTGTATCTTCTTGCCTGGTTGCTCTGTGATTTCTTGTCTCTCTCAGGAGATGGAGTGGTTTGGGTTAATGTAATTATGGGGAGAATGGTTCACCATGCCAAATGGTCTTTTCTTGTTCCATGCTTTCTGTGTGAATTTGTTGCTTTAATGTGAAAGATCATCAAACCAGTATAATATTGCCTTTTCAGTATCTCTGCCTGTACTTAACTGAAGTACATTTTAATCGAAAGAATATGACTGGCTAACTAAGTTACCTTTTGTTGTTTCAAAATCAGGCTTGGGCACCTCAGCAGCATGTTTGAATTTCAGAGAAGGTTATCCAGCAACCTGGTGGACCCTCCTGGATAAGTGGCATAAATTATTAAAAATGACTGTTTGTTTATGCTGTTTCTCCAGGAGTTCCACAAGACTCCTGCCAAAGTAATGGCAGGAGATCAGGAAATCCCCACAGAAACTCATGGCCTGGTTATTGAACCTTTCCTCCTGGTTAGGAGATGAACTTATTCAAAAAACTATTTGCTTCCTGCAAAGATTTTTTCTTTAGGTTTTGGATTTGATTTGTTTGGTACTTAGAACAATAATAATTTCATCTAAAAACATGAATCAGAAGAAACTTTGAGGAGTGTGAGGATACAGCTCCTCAGTGTGTAACCAGACTGAATTTGAGATGCACCTTTTATTTTATTATCTATCTCCCACACATGGCAATGCATCCAGTCTACTGCAAAAATAATTGTTATAACATTTCTTGATATATGACACTGCATGTCTTTTTCTAAATTTTTAAAGCTATTCATTGATTGGATTCATAAATTGCACTTTCATTGCTTGAGGCAATTGAGAACAAAAGAGAAAGGAAAATGTGAATAATTTACAGGAGCTTATAAGTACATTTTGATATGTTACGGTTTCCATCTGAAATTAGTTTAATGAAATATTCCCATACATTGGGCAGGATTTTACCACATGCTGTGAGACTTTGCCATCGGGACCAAATGGGGGGCTCCAAGTCCGCAGTGCCAGCAAGGGGATTGGCTCAGCAAACTTCCCGGCGGCAGCCTTCTCACTGGCTGCCTCCAGGCTCGTTGTCTAATTAAGGACAGCAGCTGGGATGTCGATGCTGCCATCACAATCAAAGGGCCTGCAGCTCTGAAGCCTTGCTATCCCCAACGGGAGAGGTGGGAGCTGCTGAGGCAGCTCAGGAATCAAGAGGGTGCCTCCATTTTGAGGTGCCCTCGGAAAGGTAAGTCAAAAATTAAAATCAAAGGGGTCAGCCAGGCAGGGCCCTCTGGATGGCCCATTGGGGCCACGGAGTTGAGCTTCCCCACCTCAGCCCCCTTTCAGGGCAATAGAGCCTTCAGCGCCCCCTGACAGCTGCAGGGTGTCCGCCTTCATGAAGCTGGTGGCCTCCCAGCATGGAAGGGGTTCACTCTGCCATAAGCATGGGAAAATCACCCTTAATAGGGCCTTGTTATTTAAACTGGCTGCCCGCCTCCTTTCGGCAGGCAGCCAATCTCCGTCCGGTCCCACCACTGGGAAATTTCCCCGGGGGTGGGAATGCACGGGGAACCATCCCAACGCAGCTTCCCTCTATTTTCCTGGCCGCTCACCCTCCACCCCCCCCCCCCCCCCCCCCCCACCTCCACCTCCACCTCCCAGCCTGCTTTCCTGGAGCCAAGAAAATTGTGCCCATTATCTTTAAAGGAAGATATTCAGAACTGTTTCCGTGACCCAATTAAGCTACTATTCCCATAATCAGATCAATTAGTGTAATTATAAAGGTATACAATTAGTTTCTAGGAGCTACTATTCCCATTTTACTGTTGTGTATTAATTATATTTATCTGATTTTAATATTTACAATTTCATTCAATTACTTTACATAGTTATTGAGTCAGTGCTGGAAAATGTTTTCAAACTCGCCTAAATTAACTTTCTCTTCCATTTCAAATGTTCTTGAAATGTAACCAAACCTAACTGATTTCTAAAGGAGTAACATTTTTATTTGTTCATGGGATGTGGGCATTGCTTGCAAGGCCAGCATTTATTGCCCAATCCCTAATTGCCCTTGAATGGTGAGCTACCTTCTTGAGCTGCTATAGTCCTTGGTGTAGGTACACCAACAGTGCTGTTCGGAAGGGAGTTCCAGGATTTTGACCCAGCGATAGTGAGGCACCGGTGATATAGTTCCAGGTCGGGATGGTGTGTGACTTGGAGGAGAACTTGTTCCCACGCATCTGCTGCCCTTATTCTTCTAGGTGGTAGAAGTTGCAACTTTTAATGGTGCTGTCAAAGGAGCCTTGGTGAGTTGCTGCAGAACATCTTGTAGTTGGTACACACTGCTGCCATTGTGCACCAGTGGTGGAGGGAGTGAATGTTTAAGGTGAATGCAGTGCCCATCAAGTGGGCTGCTTTGTCCTGGATGATGTTGAGCTTCTAGAAACTTTTTGGAAATGTACTCATGCAGGCAAGTAGAGAGTCTTCCATTACACCTCTGACTTGTGCCTTATAGATGGTGGACAGGCTTTGGGGAGTCAGCCGACTGTGTTATTCAACACAGAATTCCCAGCCTTTGACCTGCTCTTGTAGGCAGAGTATTTATATGGCTGATCTAGTCAATTTTCTGGTCAATGGTGACTTCCAGGATGTTGGGGGATTCAGCGATGGTAATGCAGTTGAATATCAAGAGGAGATGGTTAGATTCTCTCTTGATGGAAATGGTCATTGTCTGGCATTTGTGTGGCATGAATGTTACTTGCCAATTATAAACCCAAGCCTGAATGTTGTCCAGTTCTTGCTGCAAGTGGCACAGACTGCTTCATTATCTGAAGAATTGTGAATGGAACTGAAAACTTCTGCTATAGATGAAGAGCAAGAGCTTAAGATGAGGTAAATGTAATCAGCCCTGAAAGGATAAGATACAAGAGGAATGCACATGGAGAGAGAGAAAGAGGGAAAATGTGAGACAAATAAAGCAAAGGACTGGCGATGGTCCTGGCTCTGAAATTTCCGGGGTTAGGTTGGAAGCATCGCTTGTGCTTTTGTGTGAGCTGACAGGAAGTTGGGCAGGACATAGATCAGATGGGTTTTCTGCCGATATCTGAAACCATAGAACCATATAGGTTTAGCACTATAGAAGTCTGCCATTTGGTCCATCTTGTCAGTGGTGACTCTTTCCTACAGCAATCTAAAAATAATCCTACTACCAAGTTCTCTGCCCATAGCCTTGTATCTTCTTCTGCTTCAAATATTGATCCAATGTTTCCCTTAAGGGATGCAATGGTCTCTGCCTCAGCCATTTCCTGTGATAAGACATTCTACATTCCAATAACTGTCCATGTACAGAAATTTTTCTTAGCCTGTCACCTCACTCTTAGCAACAATTTTAAAGTGACAAACCCCTTGTTAATGACACCCCAACCAGACAAAATAACCCCTCTCCATTCATTCTATCAAACACTTTCACAATTTTAAAAACCTCGATTAAATGTCCTCTTAACCTTTTCTGTTAATAATCTCAGTATCTCATGTCTGTTCTCATAACTATAGTTTCCCATCCCTGGCATCATTATAGTGAATCTACCCTCTCTGTGGCATTAGCATCCTTTCAATAATGGGGCAACAAAATTGTACATAGTATTCATTATTGTTCTGTACTCTTGTACCATAAGGGCCCAATTTTAACTCTGTACAAGTGTGTGGGTTTTCAATGGGTTAAAAGTGGGCCCCATGCTTCTATTCATAAAAGCCTAAATGCTGTTGGCCTTTATGGGTTAATTTACCTGCACTTTCACTTTCTATGGACTACATGTTTGAATGCCTAGGTGTCTCTGTTCAACCAAACCCTATTAATTCTATATTAATTTGATGTTTAGTTGTTTTTTGGTGGAGTTAATTAACTGGGGGTTCATCAGTGTTCATATATGTAGGAACAGCCTACCGTGACCGGTAGGCACCAGAGGGACGGGAGTGCATCATCACTACTGGGAATGATATTTTAGTTTGATTTAGTTAAGTTTCCTGTATGGTTTGTTTTTTTGTTGCTGTATGGCACTGGTGCCCCTTCATTAGGGATATATAGAGTCCTCCCTTAATTTTGTTGTTCAACAGAGGTATATGTAGGAACTGGCTGAAATTGTGGTCATTGAATTGGAGATGCATGTTATATAGGCCTGAATTTTACCACAGACGTCAGGACTCCGACATTGCAGTGAAAAGTTGGTCCTGAGCCTGCGCTTGCCGGCAGCAGGACTGCTTAGCAATTTTGGCACAGGCGGCCTCCTAATTGGCCTACTGTGGGTCCACCATCCAATTAAGCACGGTGTCATGCTAGGCTCCCACCTGCCAAGAATGAGGCACATTAATTTTGTCATGAACATTGATTTTAAACTGTTTCTGGAGTAAAGAAGACTTGTTAAACAGATCAGCTGTGGCTGGAAAAGACTTTTGCATATTGGCAGATGGTGTTTGGAAGGACATAGCAGCCATTCCCTGACATTCAACCCACAATGGACTTTTGATCACCAGATGTTGAAGGTGGGGGAGCTCGCATTCCAGGCTAACTGCTAAGATGGCCAAATACACAAACGGACATGGTCAAACCAGCTCTAGTCACATGACTAACCTGCTGGGCAACTTGAGTTTTTTGAATTTGTACAAATAGTTTGGGCAGAGTGTCTGTTTGCTCCTGAACTGAGAAGATCTCTCTCCTGTCTGCTCCCACCTCTTTCTCACCAGCCTCTAAATCCCCTGAAGACACATGAACCCCAAAAGAGAAAAGTCTCCTACAGCGAACAAGGTTTAAGAAGAATACTGGGCCCCAATGGAAAGCAAGATCTACCTACAATCACAAACTCTACAGTGAGCTTGAAGAACCGTAACAACAAGTCTGCAGATATTGCCTCAAACTTTTCCACTTTATTTTTCTTCTCTTTTCTGTCTCCATTTGCATGTGTGTATTACGTATGCATGCTAGCATGGGCGCGTCATGTATCCACAGGCATCAACCCAATTAGAGTTTAAGTTTAATAAATTTCAACTTTTCTTCTTTAAGTCTAAGAAAACTTGTTTGTGCTGGTTCCTTTGCCTTATAATTGGAACGTGGTGAACAAGGATTCACCAAGGGGGAGCTAAAACATGGGGTGTTTAAAATTAAACCCTGTTGCAGTAAGACCAGGTGAAGGCGGAAGGGGAATCCTAGACCTCTTTCTCACCTTGTAACAACGGCGAGAAGGCTCTGAAGCCTCAGCAGCACCATTGGGAGAGGTGGTCACTGCTGAGGCATGCAGGAGACCTCAGGAGCCGGGCTGAGTGATTTTCAGAAATAAAATCAGGAGCCCAAGTGTCAGAGGGGAAATCCCTCTAGGGAGATGGTTGGGGGCTGTGGAGATTGTCTTCTCTGCCCGTGGCCCCCCTCTTTGGGACATCAAGTCACTGGCTTAGATGGTCCCTGTCAGGCTGCTATAGGGAGGCCACCTCCATTTAGCTGGCGACCTCCCCACATGCGGGGTGTGCCCCACTGTCAGCAAAATGCCAACGGCCCTGTAACATGGCCCCTAATTGGGCCTTTAATTGAGCTAATTGGCTGCCTGAATCCTCGGAGCATGCAGTCCATCTGCATCCAGTCCCACCGCTGGTAAAATGTCCCTGCAGCAGGACTGCATCAGAGAGCTGACCTGATGCAGTTTCTTGTGATTTTACTGCCAACAACCCCCCCCCCCCCACTACCTGCCTCCCAGCCCGCCTCCTGGGAGGTGATAAAATCTTGGTGATAATGTGTGTATCTGTAAATAAAAGCTGTTAAGTGTATCAAGACTAGGCTCCAATTATATGCATCATTGCTTGGATATCTATGTTATAACACAACCTTCAGTGTTTTCCCATTGAGTATATAGCCCCAATTCTTGTTTTGCCTCCTAAATATATTCCCTCATAATTATCTACATTAAATTGCACCAGTCCCCTTTCAATGTTATCCTTAAGTCTTTTACAATCCTCCTTGCCGTTGACCACGCCCTCCTCTTCAACACTTCTCCACTGTTGTCCAACTGGGTGGGACTGGTCCCATTCTTATCCATCTAATCATTACCAGAGAATCACTTGCAATGGCTTCTCTTCCTGCTCCTGCACCATTACCTCTGGTGTCCCCCAAGGATCAACCCTTGACCCGTTGCCTTTTCTCGTTTATGTGCTGCCCCTCGGCAACATCATCTGAAAGCACAGCATTAGTTTTCACATGTATGCTGACGACACTCAACTTTACCTCACCACCGCTTCTTTTGACTCATCCACTGTTGTTAAATTATCAGACTGCTTATCTGATATCCAGTACTGGATGAGCAGAAATTTCCTCCAATTAAATATTGGAGAGACTGATGCCATTGTTTTCGGTCCTTGCTCCAAACTCCGTTCACTAGCTACTGACTTCATTCCTCTCCCTGACAACGATCTGAGATTAAGCTAGTCTGTTTGCAACCTTGGTGTCATATTTGACTCCGAGATCAGCTACCAACCTCATATTCATGCTATCACTAAGACCATCTATTTCAACCTCCATAACATCACCCGACTTCGCACCATCTCCTCTCATCTGCTGCTGAAACCCTCATTCATGCCTTTGTTATCTCTAGACTTGACTATTCCAATGCACTCCTGTCTTGTCTCATACTTTCTATTCTCTGTAAACATGAGGTCATCCAAAACTCTGCTGCCCGTGTCTTAACTCGGACCAAATCGTGTTCTCCTATCATTCCTGTGCTCACCGACCTACATTAGCTTCTGGTCAACTAACGACTTGATTTTAAAATTCTCATCCTTGTTTTCAAATCCGTCCATGGCCTCACCCCTCCCCATCTCTGTAATCACCTCCCAGCCCTACTACCCTCCAAGATATTGGCGCTCCTCTAATTCTGGCCTCTTGTGCATCCCTGATTTTAATTGCTCCACCATTGGTGGACGCCCCTTCAGTTGCCTAGGCCCCGAGCTCTGGAATACCCTCACTACACGTCTCTGCTTCTCCACCTCGCTTTCCTCCTTTTAGACACTCCTTAAAACCTACCTCTTTGACCAAGCTTTTTATCTCCTTTTGTGGCTTGGTGTCATACTTTGTTTAATAATGCTCCTGTAAATCACTTGGAAAGTTTTATTGCATTAAAGGTGCTATATAAGTATAAGTTGTTGTTGTCACTGTTTGACAAAACAACTCATTTGTGCCAAAGTTTGAGATTTCATGCATTATACTCAAGTCCAAATCTTACATACCTGACACTCACCCCTAGGGCTCATCACTTCCAAAGCTTCTTCAATCCAAGCAACACCTGTTTATTCTAGATCTTTGTTTATTAACCATCAACCAGCTTAACTATCTGTGTTCTTGCATTTCTTCTTATACCATTCATCCGAATTGTCCTTAAAAATATTTTATGAAACACGTTCTCAAATGTCTCCTGAAAATCAAAATACAAATATGTGAATATAATACTCCTCAAGAAAGCAGGTACATTGTTAAGAATGCCCACTGCTGGGCATGCTAAGAATGCTGTTTCTTTGGTTGTTTTGTTGAACCTCCACCAATGCTGACACAAGATGAGGAGAATGCTGTATGTTCTTCAGCAGGATCTCTAAGTTTATGCCAAGAACAGAAAATATCTTGAAGCTACTTCTCAACATGCTGTATCATTCTAGAAAATCCATATAGAATATCAACTACACAGCTTCACACACTGCCTCTCCTTTTTGAAGAGCTCTATGCAATCTAGACAGAGCTTCAGAAACACCAGGATGGATCATCATTCACTGAACTGTGGAAATCTGTTGCCTACCAATGCCCTCAGTCTGCCTTGTGTTCCACATAACCATCTGGTCAATTACATTCATTATGCAATTGTCTTCAGTTGCATTGCTGCTGCAGCACCAAATCTAAAAAGGGCAATTATCCCATTTTAATAGGGTTTGATCAATAAAATATGAATTTACATATTATTTGTTTGGCAAAAGCAAATTGTATAATAGTTTTCATACATATTTGCAAAACATAATTAATGTGACAATGGGACAGTGATTATCAGTTTGTATTCTTAATTGCAACAACTAATTATTATGTAGTTATTAAACTTTATACTCTCATATATAGAACAAGACATAGATTAAAAGCTCATTTATTTCATATAATTATTTAGTCAGTGCTGAAAAGGATATTAAATGCTGTTTACGCTGCTGCTGTTGGCCTCGATTGATCTACTTAATTAACGTCATGTTCTCTCTGTTCCCAATGAACTGGTGATGTCAAAACCATGAATGCCTGAAATTTCTGTTGTTTAAAAGAAAATTACTACAGTAAAAAAATTATACTTATTCTCATCAATCTTATGGTGCTGTTATGCTGTGAAAGGTGGCATAGTTTGTTGTTTCTTTCATTCTGGAATATCATTTGGTACAGCAACACATTTTTGTTGAGTTTTACCTCAGTGCTTATTTTCAAGACAGCATCTGTCCTTTCCAAACAAGGCATCACTCCCTCTCCATCTGAAGAAAGTTTCTATGTCACTGAGTGCTTGACATGGATGAAAGCCTATCATACAAATAGTACCAGGCCATTCAGCCATCGAAGCTCATTCCTCCATTCCATTAGATCATGACTAATCTGTACCTCAACTCCATTTAGAGTCATAGAGTTATGGCGTTTCAAGTGCTCATCTAAATACTTCTTAAATGTTGTGAGGGTTCCTGCTTCTACCACCCCCTCAGGCAGTACGTTCCAGATTCCAACCTCTGGTAAAAAAAAAAACTTTTCCTCAAATCCCCTCTAAACCTCCTGCCCCTTACCCTAAATCTATGCCCTCTGGTTATTGACACCTCCGTTAAGGGAAAAAGTTTCTTCCTATTTACCCTTTCTGTCACCCTCATAATTTTGTGTACCTCAATCATGTCCCCCCTCTGCCTTCTCAGCTCTATCCAGTCTCTCTCCACAGTTGAAATGCTCCAGCTCAGGCAACATCCTGGTGAATTTCCTCTGGCACCTCTCCTGTGGCCAGGGAGGATTTGAAAATTTGTGTCAGAGCCCCTGCAATCTCCTCCCTTGCCTCACATAACAGCTTGGGATACATTTCATCTGGACCTGGGGATTTATCCACTTTTAAGCCCGCAAAAACCGTTAATACCTCCTCCCTTTCAATGCTAATTTGTTCAAGTATATCACACTCCACCGCCCTGATCGCTACACCTACATCATCCTTCTCCATAGTGAACACAGATGAAAAGTAATCATTTAAAACCTCAGCTACGTCCTCTGGCTCCACACACAGATTACCACTTTGGTCCCTAATGAGCCCTACTCTTTCCCTGGTTGTCCTCTTGCCCTCAATATACTTATAAAATGCCTTGAGATTTTCCTTTATCTTGCCCGCCAGTGTTTTTTCATGTCCCTTCTTCGTTCTGCTAATTTGTTCCATATCCCATGGTATATGCACTCATCCAAAATCTATCAATCATTGTCATTCTGTACTCCACCCAGGTGGTGCTCAATGCCTAGGCGGTTTAGATATGAATCTATCCTTTGGTTGCAACTCCACATCCAGGATAATAGAACTTCTTTCAAGATGAGTTTTTTTCTTCCTCCATTTGCCAGGCCATTGTACTCCTTACTAGGCTCACCGTCTCTTCCACTCAGGTCTTTAGAACCTGGTAGAAAAGAAACAGTATGCATAAAGGTGTCACTGACTTGCATTTATTAATGTTCATTTTTTGATTACTATTTTAAATTGCTCTGAACATCTGTAATCCTGTCCCCCTTTTCTCATGAAAGGAGCAGGGCAGTTATAAAGGAAAAGTATAGATAAAATGCTCCCACATCTGTTATTACTAGAATTTATAGAAGTCTAAATGTTGAAAGCAATGTCAGCCAATCAATCAGGAATTGTAAAATTTGGCAGCTTTATGGAGCTGGCAGTCCCTGTAAGATGTAATATGATGAACCTACTTATTTTATGTTTCTGTGATAGTTGTTACTAACATTATGACAACCTAATGATATCCTTTTTATTCATATGATTTAATGTTTGAGTTGCAAAAATAACTTCACAGAGTAATAATGCTGCCTTAACTATTTTATTGACATGATTCAGACATGTGTTTAGAATCTATGAATTTATAGTTATTTTAACAAAGGTAGATTGCATTTTTAAATGATGTTTGTATTCAAAGGCCCAGCAAACTAAATTCAATATTCTTTCAATTTATACTGTTGCCTCCAAGGGAAAGCACAATACACTTCAACCCAAATGACAATTCTAAGTCACAAAAACACTAACCATTTAATAACAGATAATTGAGCAAAATGTTTACATTTTATTCCTCCTTTGTACTACTTGACCTGAAAAGACAGAATTACTTGGCTATTAGATACTTTTTGCTCCAATTACTTTAATTTTCTAAATGCTCAGCTTTCCCAGCAAAACTAAAAGTACAATATGGTTCTGCATGTTGAGAAATGGGATATGTAATGTAAGCCACTCGCCTCCAGTTACTTAACAGTTCTGCCGCTGGTGTTACCTCCCTCCCACTGGCCAAAATGTTAATTTGATTGACTGCTGGGCAGGAGGTAGCCCTACAATATGTGAGCCTTGCCAGGTTTTTCCCACACGACCATGCTCCCTCGCATTCTCCCATAATTATCAGGGCCTATGATTATAATATGGTTCTGCTGTGGTAGGAATTTAAATTGTCAGCGTGTTCTGATTTGCATCTGTAAAAGTAAAAGGCTCGAGGGAGTTGGGCCTAGTTTCTTTGGAAATGAGGGGTCATTGAGGCATTTGAGAGAAATATTCAAACTTCTTGAGGGAATTAGTAAAACTGCTTCAGGCAACTTGTTCATTGTGGCAAAAGGAACATGGCTTATAAATTTGGAGGAATGGAAGGGAAGGAAGGTGAATTATTTTTAATCAAAAATGTAATAGATCTGTGGAATATGTTACCAGGAGGGGCCCACTGAAGTGTTCAGTATAAATAGATTTAATAATCATGAAATGTCTTGTAGGATGAAGGATAGTCTGACAAAGTCAAAAGATAGCATTGAGCTGTGATAAAGAGATAGGTTTAGATCTAATTGCCTTTTAGTTATTGGCCCCAAAAGTGCACAGACAGTAGACAGCAGTTATTCTGGGCATGACCATTCATGTCCTCCAGTTTTGAGCTCATTGGAACTTGAGCAGTCACCAAGGAAGGCATTTTGTTGACAAGGGCCCAGCAGTCATATTGCTGGTGCCTAAAATGTACATATCAGGCTGGATTTTGTGCTGGAGGCAGGGCTCCTGGCACCAGGCCAAAAAGGTGAGGGGAACCCCCGCCTCTGATTTTTTGCACTCCCTGGAGCGATCCTCCGGTCTCTTTAAATCAAAGTTTCAGGAGACGGGATCCCCATCCCTTTAAAGATGAGGATCCTGCCTTCATGAGATGCTGGCAAATCAGACAGCAGGCAGCTCAGCTGGGAGCAGTGGCCACTGCGGGTACTGCAGAGGCCTTGGACCTAGGCCCAGCGCTGGAACCCCAGACAAGAGGTAGGTGAGGTGGGGTCACTGGGACCAATTCGGAAGGCCCTGGCGAGGAGGAGTAGGGAGCGGTCTTGCATTTCAGGGAAAGGCACGTCCTGGGAGGTGGGGGGTGAATTGGTTCCTGGTAGGGGTCCTTCGTGGGTCACAAATTGCCCACAGAGGACAGACCACTCCCAAGCCCGCAGGGAGGGTGCCTCATGTTACAAGGTGTCCTCCGTGCGGGGTGGAAGCCCCCCCCGCCGCTAGTAAGATTCCAGCGGCGGCAGGAGAGGCCCTTAATAGTCCACTTAAGGGCCTCAGTTGGTCTTTGGGTGGGAAGGCAGTCATCAGCCTATCCTGCCCCCGGGAAGATCGCTGGGTGATGGGGAGGCCATGGGCCCTTCTCTCCGCCGCCCGCCCACCACCAATAATGATACTCCGTGACCACCCCCCCCTCCATCCTCCGGTCCCACCTCATGGGGCCACACAAAATCCTGCCCATAGACTGAGATTCTGGTGACTGTCCATCCCCCATCCTCGCTCACCAATCCAGCTCTCCTTCTGCCACAAAAAAAATTAGCTATCTCTTCTACAAGACCACCTCTCTCACCTTCATTCTCTGAGTGGGATCCACTTCTGCCCCTTTAATGGCCAGTATGTCTCATGTGACTTGAAGTACCACCCTCCAGTTGTACTCTAGATCTCTTTTGAGCTATGAAGCAGGAAATGCTAATGTAGGGAGTATCTGCCCTCAGCACTTCCTCCTTGACATCATTGACCTTGTAAGGGGCAGTTTCAGCTTCTTCTGAAAGTCAGCCACTTTCACCACTTGCAAATTAAGCAGGAACATGGCGTAAACAAATCCTTGCTGTTTCCTGGTAAGTTTTGCTGGGCTTCCATCAGAGTTATATGGAAATTCATGAGGGTTATGTTCTTTTCATTTTGTAAAAATCTTTTACAATATGTATAATCATGGTTGAACAATCAGCACATTAGATAAATATGTTTGTCACCTGGGTACACTTCTTTTTCTTTTGGGCTTCCTTATCTCGAGAGACAATGGATACGCGCCTGGAGGTGGTCAGTGGTTTGTGAAGCAGCGCCTGGAGTGGCTATAAAGGCCAATTCTGGAGTGACAGGCTCTTCCACAGGTGCTGCAGAGAAATTTGTTTGTTGGGACTGTTGCACAGTTGGCTCTCCCCTTGCGCCTCTGTCTTTTTTCCTGCCAACTACTAAGTCTCTTCGACTCGCCACAATTTAGCCCTGTCTTTATGGCTGCCCGCCAGCTCTGGCGAATGCTGGCAACTGACTCCCACGACTTGTGATCAATGTCACACGATTTCATGTCGCGTTTGCAGACGTCTTTATAACGGAGACATGGACGGCCGGTGGGTCTGATACCAGTGGCGAGCTCGCTGTACAATGTGGCTTTGGGGATCCTGCCATCTTCCATGCGGCTCACATGGCCAAGCCATCTCAAGCGCCGCTGACTCAGTAGTGTGTATAAGCTGGGGGTGTTGGCCGCTTCAAGGACTTCTGTGTTGGAGATATAGTCCTGCCACCTGATGCCAAGTATTCTCCGAAGGCAGCGAAGATGGAATGAATTGAGACGTCGCTCTTGGCTGGCATACGTTGTCCAGGCCTCGCTGCCGTAGAGCAAGGTACTGAGGACACAGGCCTGATACACTCGGACTTTTGTGTTCCGTGTCAGTGCGCCATTTTTCCACACTCTCTTGGCCAGTCTGGACATAGCAGTGGAAGCCTTACCCATGCGCTTGTTGATTTCTGCATCTAGAGACAGGTTACTGGTGATAGTTGAGCCTAGGTAGGTGAACTCTTGAACCACTTCCAGAGCGTGGTCGCCAATATTGATGGATGGAGCATTTCTGACATCCTGCCCCATGATGTTCGTTTTCTTGAGGCTGATGGTTAGGCCAAATTCATTGCAGGCAGACGCAAACCTGTCGATGAGACTCTGCAGGCATTCTTCAGTGTGAGATGTTAAAGCAGCATCGTCAGCAAAGAGGAGTTCTCTGATGAGGACTTTCCGTACTTTGGACTTCGCTCTTAGACGGGCAAGGTTGAACAACCTGCCCCCTGATCTTGTGTGGAGGAAAATTCCTTCTTCAGAGGATTTGAACGCATGTGAAAGCAGCAGGGAGAAGAAAATCCCAAAAAGTGTGGGTGCGAGAACACAGCCCTGTTTCACACCACTCAGGATAGGAAAGGGCTCTGATGAGGAGCCACCATGTTGAATTGTGCCTTTCATATTGTCATGGAATGAGGTGATGATACTTAGTAGCTTTGGTGGACATCCGATCTTTTCTAGTAGTCTGAAGAGACCACGTCTGCTGACGAGGTCAAAGGCTTTGGTGAGATCAATGAAAGCAATGTAGAGGGGCATCTGTTGTTCACGGCATTTCTCCTGTATCTGACGAAGGGAGAACAGCATGTCAATAGTCGATCTCTCTGCACGAAAGCCACACTGTGCCTCAGGGTAGACGCGCTCGGCCAGCTTCTGGAGCCTGTTCAGAGCGACTCGAGCAAAGACTTTCCCCACTATGCTGAGCAGGGAGATTCCACGGTAGTTGTTGCAGTCACCGCGGTCACCTTTGTTTTTATAGAGGGTGATGATGTTGGCATCGCGCATGTCCTGGGGTACTGCTCCCTCGTCCCAGCACAGGCATAGCAGTTCATGTAGTGCTGAGAGTATAGCAGGCTTGGCACTCTTGATTATTTCAGGGGTAATGCTGTCCTTCCCAGGGGCTTTTCCGCTGGCTAGGGAACCTGGGTACACTATTATTCACTCATCAGGAATTTGATTGCTTTTTTTCAGTATTTAGCATTAAACCTACCAGTAGCATTGGTGACCTTTTCAGAAATACCCTTCTTCTATATTCTGCACTCTAATTATTAGACTGGGAAACACACCTACATTATTTAAATTGAGATGTTCCTTACTGTGAGGTAACCACAAATGTCAGATTAGGGTTGATAAATGTTAATGAGCAGTATATAATAACAGTATGTGTAAATACCAAACAGTGTGAAATGTAGATCCAATTACCAAAATAAAGATAGGACAATACAAATAAAAAACAACTAATAACATGAATATTGTGCTGGAAATAATGCATTGTTGTTTTTTATTAATCTATCCTACATAAAGACAAAATGGGTGGAATTTGACCAGCCCATGGTGATGGGCATGGAGACAGGGGATTAAATTTTACCTGCACAAAACAGACGTGCTCCCTGGTGGCCGAAGTGAAAAATGGGGGGCGATGACGTCGGGGACCCAACCCGACGTCATGACGCCCAATCCCCATTTTGTGTAGGTCGGACGGTGAACGAGATCGAGGCGCTGTTCGCCGTCTGCTCTGCAGCAATTAAGGGTCAATTGAGGTAGTCTAAAATCCAATTGACGGCCATTTTACTTCGGCTGTCACATTTTACGTCTGTCAAACGAGTCGAAGAGGGAGTCGGGAACCCGGCAGTTGAAAATAAAGAGTGGCAACCTGTGTATCTGTGAAGGAGTTGGAGGTACTGTTTTTTTCATTACTCTGATAGATTTTTGAGCGTTGTTTTGAAGGTTGAAGCTGTTTTTGCTGGTTCACCAGGGTTTATCTGAGTGTTTGAAACTCCTGGTAGGGCCACAGCATCATTGATTTATTCTGTGTAGGGGAGGGCGGTTGTGAGTGCCTGTCCATGCAGCAGGCTGCAAATACATGTCCTCATAACATCTCTGGGACACTGCAGCCATGGGAATTGTCCACTCTGGATGTGGCTCATCCACTGAGGAAGACTATGCCACAGAGAGACAGGACGACAACTTTCCAGGGAAATCAGCAAACTGCTGGCCAAGTGCAGCCTGGTAATGGGGGAGGGGCAGAAAGTTACAGTGTGCTGGGAGCAGCCACCTGTGAGGAGGTGAGCCTACCCAGTAGGCAGGGTCTAAGGCCCGCGGTTGAGCTTTCTGCAAATGTCAGAGCGCCAGTGCCGAAGAAGATTGTGCCTGTCCCGAGAGACAGTCACATCTCTGTGTAACATGCTGGCAGCGGAGGTCGCTTCCAACTGCGTGGGTGGCCATCCAATGCCGGTCGCTCTGAAGCTAACAGTCACTCTGTAATTCTATGCGTCAGGCTTCTTCCAGACTTCATCAGGAGACATGTGTGGAGTCTTGCAGTCATCAGCGAATCACTGCATTAAGGTGGTAACTGATGCCATATTCAGGCGTGCCAACCAGTTCATCAGGTTCCAGATGGACTCCGCTAGTCAGGCGGAGAGAGTCAGAGGATTCAGCGCCATTGTTGGGTTTCCCATGGTCCAAGGCATATTTGACTGCACACATGTGGCCGTTAGAGCACCTACAGGTCAGTCTGGGGTTTCCATTAAACGAAAGGGGTTTCACTCAGTGAATGTGCAACTTGTCTGTGACTACCATAAGAGTATATTACAGGTGTGTTCTCATTATCCTGGAAGCAGTCACAACACAGTCATTCTCTGAAACTTCCAGGTTCCAGCACTATTCAGTCCTCCTGATGCCTGCAAGGATGGATACTTGGTGACAGGTGTTACCCACTGAAGACATAGCTGATGACACCGGTGAGGAACCCACGGAATGAAGCAGAGGAACGGTACAATGCGAGCCATGCAACCACCAGAGTCACCATTGAGCAAACCATAGGTCTTTTGAAAATGAGATTTAGGTGTCTCGATCGCTCAGATGGTGCCCACCAGCAAGGGTATCTCACATTGTTGTCGTCTGCTGCACCTTACATAAACTGGCGATGGAGATGGGGGAGGCCCTGGAGGTTGAGGACATTGTTCAGCGCGAGGCATCCTGTGACAAGGATGCTGAAACGGCTATGGATTAGGAGGAGGGGGCGCAGCCACCTGAATGGCGGGGGGAGGGAGCTGGAGGTCTGTGGGACTTGAGTGCAAGGGAGGCCCAGTAGACGCTAATTCTCGAGCATTTCTCCTCAACGGAAGCTTGTCACCCATCGACTGACATGTCAGTCTGAAATGAGGCATTCACATCAGCTGGAAGCGCAGAAGCACTCACCTGCAGGTGGAAATCTCAGCTGCAATGGGCCACCTTTCCCTCCAACACCACAAGGCCCGAATGTGCCACGTCCCCAAGTGTCCATCTTATGCAGGACAACAAGATTGCCTAAAACATCAGCATTGACTTGTGACAGATGAAAATGCCAAGTGAAAATTTTAATAATTCTCCGTGACGTATAGCATGAAATAAATATTTACAAATCGCACCAGTGACCCCGTAGCGCAGTTATTGTGATAGTTTGAAACGGTTGCGAGTGCTGACGTGTGTGGACGACCCCTCGCCGCCAGCCACAGCAGAGGCAGGTGGCTGTTCAGGCTGCCCCATGGCTTTGGATGACTTTGGCGGGCGTCCTCTGCTTGCCCGAGGCCGTGAGGGCCCTGGCATGTAAGGTGACCCTGAGCAGTCACAGGGACACCCTCTGACACCCTGGGATTATGAGATTCTCGGATGTCACTGGCAGAGGGGACAAGGAGCTGCTGAATGTCTCAGGAATGCCCTGAGAGGAGCACCCACATGCATTCTGCTGCTGCTTCCGTGCCCTCGTAAGGCTGAATTGGGCCTCCCTGCTGACCTCAGAGGGAGGAGCAGCTTCCGGATGTCGCAGGAGCCTCGTCGACAACTCGCTAAGGCACTGTGAGGTTCTGCAGGGCGTCCAGGATTGGGCCCTCCACAGTAACTGCCAATCTGTCAATGGAGGAAGCCAGATGCATAGAGGATAGGGATTGTGTGTTACTCATGGCCTGAAAGGAGATCTCCAAAGTCCAAGCCAGAGCACGCATCATCTCTGGTAGCTCAGCCAGATCTCCACTCACCGCTCGCTGCACCTGCAACATCTCCCATTGAATACATGTCATCAGAGGCTCATCATCATCAGCATGGGGCTCTGCACTGGCCTGGCCTCCCACAGTCCTCCAAGTGTCAGAGGCTTTGGATGATACTGCCTCTGGCAGCTGGTCCAGCACTTGTGTGATGCTGGCAGCAGATTGTAACCACGAATCCAAAGAGACACACATCCCAACCGAGGTGACTGTCTCTGAGCTGGCACTTGGTGTGGGGAGAAGATGTGACACTGAACCCTCTGAGGTCCCCTCCTCCTCCTCAGAGGTGAAAGGATGTGCCCCGGAGACCCTGACTGGCCATTGCTGTGTTTAACCTGCAGAGAAAAAGAATGATCAGTTGTGATCAGCACTCCTGACTGGAGGACATGTCATTGATTGCAGTGTGGCCACATGTGTGTGATTTTGACCTTGCAAGCAACCTGCATTGCTTGAGTAAAGCCGCCCACCTCCCCCCCGCCCCCCCCCCCGCCCCCAACCTTCCGTTCGACTACACTCTGGGGAACTCACCCTCTTGGCCAGGTGTGCCGGCCTCACCATCAGCTACTGAATATCCTCTGTCCTCTCCTGCAAGCATCAATGCCTCCTTTTCCACTCTGGTGAGAAAGGCAAGGTTGGCCACCCCGCCACCATCTGGGCCCTCTCTCGGGCATTATGTGCCCTCTTCTCCTGTGGAGACACATGGCAATTAGTTCAACCCCTTGACTTGAAAGAGCACCCACTCACTCCTTGTGCTGAATGCTGCATCTGGAACCAAAGCCATTAAGGTGCACAATTGGCACACCTCTGGACCATTGTGTGTCTCAGATATGCCCAGTATATGGCCCAAGGCAGGGCTGCAGCCATTCACTACCCCATTATTAACTGGGATACAAACAGTGTGAAGGGCACAGAGGGAACAAAATTCTTGAACTGCATTCAAGAGAACTTTTTTAGCCAGCACGTAACAAGCCCAATGAGAGTGGGTGCAATTCTAGATTTAGTCTTTGGTAATGAAGCTGGGCAAGTGGATGAAGTAACAGTGGGTGACCATTTTGGAGTTAGTGGCCATAATACAGTTAGTTTTAGCATAATCATGGAAAGGGACATACATAAAACAGGAGTAAAGGTTCTAAATTGGGGGAAGGCAAATTTTACGAAACTAAGAGGTGACCTGGCAAAAGTGGACTGGATTCAGCTACTTGAAGGAAAATCAGTGGCAAACCAGTGGGTGACTTTCAAAAGCGAGATACTACAGGCACAGTGTAGGCATGTCCCCACAAAGATAAAGGATGGTACTGCCAAATCTAGAGCCCCTAGTTATCTAAAATCTTACAGAGTAAGTTAAAGCAGAAAAAGAAAGCTTATGACGAACACAAAAATCTTAATACTTTAGAAAGCCTAAAGGAGTATAGAAAGTGCACGGGTGAAGTAAAAAAGGAAATTAGAAAAGCAAAGAGAGGACATGAAAAGTTATTGGGAGGCAAAATCAAGGAAAGCCCAAAGATGTTTTATCATTACATTAGGAGCAAGAGGATAGCTAAGGAAAGGGTAAGGCTTATCAGAGGTGTACGAGGGAACTTGCGTGTGGATGCAGAAGATGTGGGTAGGGTTCTAAATGAGTTTTTTGTCTGTCTTCACAAAAAGGGTTGATGCAAACATTGTAGTTAAAGAGGAGGAGTGTGAAATATCAGATAAATAAACATAATGAGAGAGGAAATAATAGAGGGTCTGGAACCCTTGAAAGTGTATAAATCACCAGGGCCGGATGGATTACATCCCAGGTTGTTAAAGGAAGCCAGGGAGGAAATAGCAGATGTGCTGAGGATCATCTTCAAATCCTCACTAGATACAGGCGAGGTATCAGATGTTTGGAGGTCTGCATACATTGTACCATTGTTTAAAAAGGGTGCAAGGGATAGGCCAAATAATTATAGGCCGGTCAGTCTGACCTCGCTGGCGGGTAAATTGTTAGAATCAATTCTGAGGGACAGGATAAACTGCCACTTAGAAAGGTACAGATTAATCAGAGATAGTCAATATAGATTTGTTAGGGGAAGGTCATGTCTGACTAACTTAATTGAGTTTTTTGAGGAAGTAACAAGGATGATTGATGAGGGTGGTGCAGTGGATGTGATCTACATGGATTTTAGTAAGGCATTTGACAAGGTCCCACATGGCAGACTGGTCAGAAAAATTAAAACCCATGGGGTACAGGGGAATGTGGTAGATTGGATCCAAAATTGTCTCAGGGGCAGGAAACAAAGGGCAGTAGTCAACAGATGTTTTTGTGAATGCAAAGTTGTTTCTAGTGACATTCCACAGGGCTCAGTGTTGGGTCCCCTGCTGTTTGTGGTATATATTAATGATTTGGACTTAAATGTGGGAGGCATGATTGGGAAATTTGCCGATGACACAAAAATTGGCCGTGTAATTGATAGTGAAGAGGATAGCCATAGACTCCAGAAAGATATCAATGGTTTGGCTGAGTTGGTGGAAAAGTGGCAAATGGAATTCAGTCCAGAGAAGTGTGAGGTAATGCATTTGGGGAGGGCAAATAAAGCGAGGGAATACACAATAAACAGGAGGATATTGAGAGGGGTAGAAGAAGTGAGAGTGCATGTCCACAGGTCCCTGAAGGTGGCAGGACAGGTAGATAGAGTGGTGAAAAAGGCATGTGGAATGCTTTCCTTTATTGGCCGAGGTATAGAATACAAAAGCAGGGATGTAATGCTGGAACTGTATAAAACGCTGGTTAGGCCACAGCTGGAGTATTGTGTACAGTTCTGGTCACCACATTACAGGAAGGACATAATGGCTCTGGAGAGAGTACAGAGGAGACTTACAAGAATGTTGCCAGGGCTTGAAAGTTGCAGCTATGAGGAAAGATTGGATAGGCTAGGGTTGTTTTCCTTAGAACAGAGGAAGCTGAGGGGTGACTTAATTGAAGTGTACAAAATTATGAGGGGCCCAGGTAGAGTAGACAGGAATGACCTGTTTCCCCTAGCGGAGAGGTCAATTACCAGGGGGCACAGATTTAAGGTGATTGGTAAAAGGATTAGAGGGACATGAAGAAAGGCTTTTTCACCCAGAGGATGGTGGGTGTCTGGAATTCACTGCCAGGAATGGTGGTGGAGGCAGAAACCTTCAATTCTTTTAAAAGGTACCTGGACATGCACCTGAAGTGCTGTAACCTGAAAGGCTATGGACCAGGTGCTGGAAGGTGGGATTAGATTGGGCAGCTAGCTTTTTTTTTTCTCTTCAGCCGGCACGAACATGACAGGGTGAATGGCCTCCTTTTGTGCCGTAATTTTTCTATGGTTCTTTGTTCTAGATGGATGGCTTCGACTTTGCAGCATCAGCACCCATTGACCCTCCCATTCCAGTTAAAAGCTGCGATGACTGCGGAATGCCTCTTATCCTGGCAGAGTATAGAAGGTCATTGACCCAGTTGCAGCACTGGAGCCATGTCCTCCTCACTACCCCACAGCTGCTGACCTCCTCGGCTACCTCCAGCCACGCGTTCTAGGTGACGGAGGCCTCTTCCTTCCGTCCACTGGGAAGAGGACCTCCAGTCTTGCTTCAGCCGCCTGGAGGAGGACATGCAGGGAGTCTTCAGAGAAACTGGGCGCCATGCAGTTGCATCTCTCAGCCATTGCTGCAAGCGGGTTCTGGTCTGTCATAGGTACATTACTGTTTACTGGAGGTGTCGCCCCTTTAATTCCTGTGGCACTCTTTTCACAATCAGGCAATTATATTCCTTTTTCTAATATATACTGCTCCTCCAAATGTCCGACTTGCTGCAGGTAAGCCTCTCAGAGCCACTGAGGTTGCTGAAAGCCCTTTTAAATGTGTGGACATATTATGTGACTGATAAGTGATTGATATCACTTCTGGTGAAAAATTCTGGAAGTGGCAAGGTTGAGCAAGGACCAGGTACAATGCAATTATTCTTAACAAAGTTTTGGCACCCTCGTGTTACTACAGCAGAAAATCTGTACTTGAGTGTGGTCAGCTTTATTGCAGAACTGCAATTGCCTGAGTAATTCTTTTCAAAACTTCAAGGAAGTTTCTAAAGTTTATAATATTGACATTTGGAAGATTCTAAGTATTATTCATAGCTTGCCTTATGTTACTTCATAGATCACATGGGGAAATCCTTAAATCTCAGGAAAGATTGCACCACCATGAGTAATAACAGTTTTGTATGGAAGAACAATTATATAACTCACTAAATAAGTTGTATGAAACCTGTCAGAACTAAGTTAACTGCTTTTCTTAATTTCATCCTGCAATTCTCTTAACAATCTCTCAACAGTTTAATATACAATTATACTAAACGTAGGGGTACAACAAATACTCTTCCTCTGAACCACATAAAATGATAGTGTGCTTTAATAGGAAAACAAATAAGGTATCATTTTGAAAGTGACTGCATTCAGTACTTCAATAGGTCAGAGATGTTTGTCATGCAGCTGTATGTAGTTGAGGAAGTAACTTAATTCCTAATTATTGTGTGTGAGAAAAACAGCATTGTCAGAGTTTGAGTATTCCAATGCTGAGAAAAATGTATAGTCAAATGGGAAATTTCTCTATAAGGCTGATGGAATTTGTTATTATGACAGTCATCCCTTGTCGCACTGAATACAAAATTTATTACAATAGATTTCCTCCCATTTTGTTATCTTTTGCACCGCTTCTTTTTCCTATTATCTATTAACACATTGAAAGGAACAAATAAGTTGTTGTTCCACAGATTCATCCATTACTATGGTACTGACATTATGTTCAGAAAAATAAAGGCTTACATTTATATAGCACCTTTCACAACCTCAGAATGTTCCAAAGCTTTCACAGACATTTTACAGTACATTTTCATTGGAGACACAATTTTAATGTAGGAAGCAGGGCAGACAATTTGCATACAGCAAGGTCCTACAAACAGCAATGTGACAATGACCAGATTATTTATTTTAGTGGTATTGGTTGAGGGCTAAATATTGGCCAGGACACCCCTGCTCTTCTTCAAAATAGTGCTATGGGATCATTTACGTCTAGTTGAAAGGACGGATGGTACGCCGGTTTAACATTTCATCCAAAAGCTGGCACTTCCAACAGTGCAGCACTGGAGTGTCAGATTTTGGGATTGAAGTCTCTGGAGTAGGGCTTGAAACCATAACCTCATAACTCAAAGGCAAGACTGTTACCACTGAGCTGCTGCTAACAGCTCTAAATACACTAGAACCTTATCTTCCTTTAAAATGCTTCTGTTTAATGTTCCTATCAGTAAAATTCCATTACGGTTTATGTGATTAACTTTTGGAGGAGTTCAAAAGCTGTGGAACAAATTAAGTGGTAAAGTAAGTAAGTATTGTAGCTAGTTTCCTGAACCAGTTGAATGAGACAGTTCTTCTAGCATTGCTGATGGATATGTGCTGTGGGCCTTGAAATTCAAACCCAACTATCAGAAAGAAACCCATCAAGACTATCTGCTGTTCCAAAAAAAGAAAAGCGCAAGTATAATTTCAGCACCTTTTGGCAATACCCTGTCAAATGCAGCAAATCATTTGACTTCAACTTGTTCCTATCTTGATCAAATATTTATTTCAATATCTTTCAAAATAATCTGAATAGATGAACTTTTTTAAAATCTGTAGCTTTGAAAGGGGATTTTATCTTGCCGAGTGTGCTGTTAGAGGGGGGGGGGGAAATAGTTTCAAAGCATAAATATATTGTAGATGAAATTTCCAAAAGAAAGTCAGGAGGAGTTTAAAGCGGGCTGTTGATTCATTATTACTTGCACTCTGCTATTGCTGAAGACCAACGTCGCTCCCATTGTCCCTGCAGCAGTTCTTCACACTAAATATATTTCTCACCAGTTCATTTAATCGCAGCCACTTAGTATGTTCAGTAGGCTAATTAGTTTTTGCTTTCCCAGCTGTAAGCTACTTTTAACCAATTACAGCCCCTTTGCTGAAATGATTTTTTTTAATTGGCAAGAATCCAACTCTGAGACCATGCCAGTACTTTGAGACAAAAACAAGAAATGCTGGAATCACTCAGCAGGTCTGGCAGCATCTGTGGAAAGAGAAGCAGAGTTAACGTTTCGGGTCAGTGACCCAGTACTTTGAGTAATACAGATAAGTACAATACAGATAAGTACAACATGGAAACAGACAATTGAGCCCCAAAGCTCTCTATTATTGGCATTCCTTGTGGTTTACTCAAGACTCCTACCTATTCATGTGCTTGGCTTCAGATTTAGAAAATCTGAATTTGTGACCCTGTAAAACTAAATTTTGAACTTATCTAAATGCTCACGCTGGGAAGACATGAACATAATTTTAGACTATTTCCAACAATAGGACACTTTGAAGCAGCATCTCTGCCATTCCAGGTATTCCAATCACACATGCTTTTAGATCTGATAGCTAAACTCATTGAGCTCATTTGCTGAATGCAATATAACACTGGGACACTTTCGCACATTGACTGCTGACAAATGTATGAGTTGACACAGGATATAAAAAGTAAAACTGTTTTGTCAAGCAAGAATTAATAGCTTAGATTTCAAATAGGTTAAAAGAAAGTGGTATATTAACTGGAGCAACAGAATATTGAATTCAAGTCAGGGGATTTGGTTTCAATCACAACAATGACTGATGTTTTGACTTGACTATCCTCAACATGTGACTTTTTTGACCCCGAAACTAAACAGCATAATTTTCAATGTTGAAGTACTTGCTCCAGGGTTGATAAAGGAGCAGAATTGATCTTCTCCTTTCGGAAGGCTGCCTTTCTAGGTGCACTGTATCTGGTTTTATCTCCCTGGGTGAATGAGCGAGCTGGGGATTGTTTCTGATAAAGCAAAGAAGGCTAAGTGGAAATTTAATAGAGGATTTTAGAATTATGACAGCAAGAATAAGGGATAAAAAAAATCCTTTCATTTGGGACTCTGTGACAAATGGATCATCAATTTATATTTGTCATGAAGGGGTTGAAAGTCTGCTCCTGATGCAATTTCAGATGGGGATCAATGCCTGGACCACTGAAGAGTTGGCCAAGTAATTTTTTTTAAAGTTCATATAGGGGCTCCGAGGACTGATGTGGGAGGGCCTAGAACCCACTCCACCCCAGGGCAGGAGTCTTTTGAAGAACTGTCCAGCAGCTTCACTGGGGTAGGGAGCAAGAGTATCCTAGCAGCACCCCATACCTATCAATATAAATGTCCATGTGACAAAATGTGCTCATGTCACTAAGCATATTGAAGCAGTTGCATTCTCTTTTGTGATAATAAACTCAAAACACGTGAACCATTTCAATTGTGAGTAATTTCAACATACTGATTCAGGATGATTTGTATAGTTTAAATGATCATGCTTTCTTGAAATTACTGCAGCTTCTCAATTTCAATCACCTAGCTTATTTTTCAGTCCTGTATAATGCAAAAAAATGGACAGCTGTAAAACTGGAAGTGCTAACAAATTTGACTTTTTTATTTTGCTTTGCAAAAGGTCTGAATATCATTTTTCTTGAGGTCCCCAGTAAAGGCAAGATTGAAGCTAAATTGAAAATTCAAGTGGAATAAATAAAAACATCAGTTTCCTCTGTGAACTAAAATGGATCTAGTTGTTCTGCTGATGGCTTCTTTATGATTCACCATTCAAGCTGTGTGGCATTTTCTGAACCTGCAGGTAGAATAAGCACAAAGGGGCTGAATTTTTCCAGCCCTATGGCAACTGGCTGGGAAGCAGGAGGGCTAGTAATATGGTGGGGGAAGATATCAGGTGGGAAGGCTGATGTCTTCCCTCTGGTGTTGCATATTGTCAATGGTTGGAACCTTAGCGGCATGGTCTCACATGGACGGCCAATTGAACCACTTAAGGGCCAAATTAAGAGCCACTTCCACCTTCATGGACAGTTGGGAGGGACTACTGCCGCATGGGCAGACCAGCCTGTAAACCCTGGCAGCCTCCCAGCGTGCTACTGGGGTGTGGGGGCCTCCCTCAGCACTGGCCACTGCTAACAGTGGCATTGCCAAGGCTCCTGATCTGCTGGCCCTCTGATTGGGCCAGCAGCTCTGGGGGTAGGGGGGGAAGCAGGCCACCATCCTCAGTTGGTCAGCAGCCCCATCAGTGGGTTAATTGCCTGCCCTCAGCAAAATGCCGCCCCAGGGTCCTACCGCCTGCTGGACTGGAGTCAGCTCCTGCTTTCAACCACGGCAGCAGGACTTCTTTAAGGCTGAGAAAATTCGCACCAAGGGCCCTGAACCCTTTGGGCTTGGGCAGATTGCTGGCATTAGAGGAGGAAATGCAGCGGGATCTGCAGGAATCTGTCTTGCAACAATTTATTTGTGGGTGGGTGCTGTTATATTTACGCTGGGTTGCTGAACATATTATGTATATCTGATTTATCTCAGAGCAATGCAGATATCACATTTGTATTAAATCACCAACTGGTTTATTTACAGCACTAAAATATATCAGTTCTTACAAGATCTCAGTACAATATCTTCTCAGAGCAATACAGTGTGTTTTCTGTAGAAGATTCTAGCTGTCATTTAGTTTCAGTTTTAACTCATAAGCTCCATCCATAGGCTTAAGTAATCAAACACAGTGAACACAGATCAATGGAGAGACCAATCAAACCCAGATCAATCAAACACTACATTTCCCCCCCCCCCTTTTGACAAAATACATTATTTTTGAATTAAAGTATTCTAAACAACATATATATATCAAGTTATCTCTTAGTGTTAAACCTGTCTGTTTTCTCTAAGTGCAGAAATTGTCTTTGAGATAGGAAAGTCTCTTTGGTGTTCTATTAGATTTATGAATTTGAGGTTGTGGATCTGTTTGATCAGCTTGATGAAGCGGATTATCAATATCACTCATAGGAAAAGGAAATGTGTCCTCATAACCACTATTCTCAAAGTATCCTGGTCTGCTCCCTATCAAACATCTCGCATTTCGTCCAACAGAAGAGCATTGGTACCTAGCAAACATTTAATCTGCTTTTCACCTGATACTGATGAAGCAACTTTGTGGTCATGATCTGGCTGTTTGATTCGAACCCAATCTCCAACTTTAAATTGTGATTCGCTTGCGCTTGTTCATTTGTCAAAGTATGCTTTTGCTTTACCTTGTCACTTTGCGATTTCATCTGCTTTCGCTCTGACATCCTCGATAACTGGCAGTGATGGCTTAAGAATAGTGTCATGAAGACCCCACCTGCCATGAATGAGGCATATTAATTTTGTCATATGAACCATTAATTTTAAACTGTTGCTGGACTGAAAAGATGACTTGTTTAAAGAGATCACCACAGTTTTTGGAAACATTTGCATTCTAAGAGACAGTTGCCTGGAGAAGACAATGGAACTGCTCCCTGATCCAATTAACCCAAATGGATTTTGATCACCAGACACTGAATGTGTAAAAAGCCAGCATTCCAACACCGCACCCCCCCCCCCACCCCGACCACTGAGGGTGTCTGCTAAGATGGAGAATCTGACACAAAATGCAGGACAGTTTGTTAAAAAAAAAAAGCTGTTCACATGACTAACTTGCTGGCCCAGGTTTGGTTTTGAATTGTGTTCACAGAACAGTTTGAGTCATACTGCAATTTGAAGGCGACAGAGAAGGAAGATCTCTCTCTCTCTCCCTCTCACGTAAAGACAGGGACCCATGGAAGGAAACTAAGTCTCAAGACAGAAAACCATCGAAACAAGTTTGAAAGTACACTAGGCTCCAACGAGACGGCAAGATTGAATTGCAATCAAAGACTTTACATCAAACTCAAAAGACAGTAAATGAACTCCAGCTATTGCTTCAAACCTTTCTCCCTGATTCTTTCTCCTTTTTTGTCTCTATCTGCGTGTGTATTTATCGCATATACCCGCTAGCGTGGTCGCGTCGCGTATTGTTAGTAGTTTTAACTGAATTAGAGTTATAAGATTAATAAACTTACACCTTTCTTGTTTAAATCTAAGAAAACCTGTCTGGTTGATTTCTTTGCCATTACAATTGGAGAGCCGTGAGTAAGGATTCACTGAGGGGAAACTAAAAACGCGGTGTAACCCTGTTATGGTCAAACCAGGAAAAGGCTGAGAGGGAACCCCCAGACCCCTTTCTCATCTCAATACAATAGTCAGAGGCATGAGAAAGTTACAATCTATCATAGGTTCGGTTGGTATCTTTCCGGTCAGAGAGTGTGTAGACTTTACTCCAGTTGCTGTCACTCTGTAACCTAGAAAGTCAATCTCGGGTGCTGCAAATATGCATTTGTCCTTGTTGAGCATCAAATTGTGTTTTGCAAGTTGAGTGAGCACTACTGATAATCGTTGATCATATTCAGCTTTGTCCCTTCCATGGACAATGACGTCATCAAGTAGGTTGAGCGCCCCCTCAACATCCGACAAGACTGAAGAAACAATCTTCAGGAATGTGCCCGGTGCTGAACTTAGTCCATCGGACATTCTGCGGTACTGAAACACACCTTCACAGGTAACAAAACCTGTAAGATATCGGCTTTGTTCTGCTAGAAGTATCTGAAGATAATTCCGTTGCATATTGAGCTTTGTGAAGACTGTGGAGTCATGAAATGATGTTGACAGTTCTTGAATTGTAGGAAGCGGATACTTGTCTGGTACGATAGCTTTGTTGACTGCCTTTAGGTCAATGCATAGTCTAAGTTCACCATTTTCTCGTCGTGCAATGACTAGATTTAATATCCACGGTGATGAGTCGATTTGCTCAATGATACCATCTGCTTCTAGTCGTTTCAGCTCCTGTGGCATTTCGGCAGATTTCAAACGGCAACCATCTCAAATTTTGTGAAACAAGTCGAATTGATGTTATCAACGTGAGGAGCATGATCTCCCCAAATCCAGCAAATAAGGAAGGATACTGGTGTGTATAATCTGCATTATCAATCCCATTAATGTGTGCTGTGGTGGGGGTCAGCGAGTTTGAATCCAAGCTTATCAAAAAGGTTTACCCCCATAAGGCTTCGGCTTTTAGCTACATGAAAAGTGAACCTGACGTTTTTGTAGTGTACTGGAACTGTGATCGGCCCTGAAATTGGAATGAAAGTGCCGTCATAAGCTTGAAGAGTGTCTGTTGCAGGAGTGAGAGAGAATTGCGAAAAATGCCGATGGTAGAGCTTGTCACTCAAAATAGATACTTTCGCGCCAATGTCGATAAAATGTGATACCGAGATAGAACAAACAACAAAGAAAATTACAGCACAGGAACAGGCCCTTCGGCCCTCCAAGCCTGCGCCGATCCAGATCCTCTATCTAAACATGTCGCCTATTTTCTAAAGAACAAAGAAAATTACAGCACAGATGCCTGCAATCTCGGCTGAGCACTCCTTAAAGTGACCTGGTGCTTTACTTTTTGTGATAGTAAATGACTAGATTTGATGTCCACGGCGATGAGTCGATTTGTTCAATGATACCGTCTGCTTCTAGTCATTTTAGTACATGCTGTCCTAGTGCATGAATCGCAAAAGGTTAGTTTGCAGCTACAGCACATAATTAGGAAAGCTAATAGAATGTTATCATTTATTGCGAGGGGAATTGAATACAAAAGTAGGGAGGTTATGCTTCAGCTAAACAGGGCATTGGTGAGACCACATCTGGAGTTCTATATACAGTACTGGTCTCCTTATTTAGGGAAGGATGTAAATGTGTTGGAGGCAGTACAGAGAAGGTTTGCTAGACTAATATCTGGAATGGACGGGCTGTCTTACGAGGAAAGGTTGGACAGGCTAGGCTTGTGTCCGCTAGAATTTAGAAGAGTAAGAGGTGACTTGATTGAAACATATAAGATCCTGAGGAGTCTTGACAGGGTGGATTGTGGGAGAATCTAGAACTAGGGGTCACTGTTTAAAAATAAGGGGTCGCCCATTTAAGATAGATGAGGAGTAATTTTTTCTCTGAGGGTCATGAGTCTTTGAAATTCTCTTTCTCAGAAGGTGGTGGGAGCAGAGTTTTTGAATATTTTTAAGGCAGAGGTAGATAGATTCTTGATAAGCAAGGGGATGGAAGGTTATCGGGGGTAGGTGGAAATGTGGAGTAATCAGTTCATCTATGAGCTTATTGAATGGCGGAGCAGGCTGAAAGGGCCAAGTGGCCTACTCCTGCTCCTAATTCGTATGCTCATATGTACTTATGTTTGTATGTTGTACCTCACTGTCAGGAAGAGACTCCCCCTCATGTCGAACTGATGAAGTCTTTTTCTTTGATGACTTGCACACCTTTGCAAAATGGTTCTACTTTAAACATGAGTTTCACTTTTTCCCTCGAGCTGGATATGGCATTGTGACTCAATGAGCATTTCCACAACTTGGGCACAGTTTTGAAGGTAATTGACCATGATGGGGCACATTTTGATGAGGTTGCTGAGGTCTTCTTGTCCTTAACCCTTGTACTGAAGCTGGTTGGGCAAGCTGTGTCTGCAACCCTGAGTCTAAGGATACATGTGTATGTAACCTCTTCGAATCTAACATGGCAGATTTGATCTTATGGGTTCTTTCCAAGTTAAATCATCATCCTCCATGAGGAGACATTCGTGGAATTGAAATCTTTTCAATTAATTGGTCACAAATTAGTTTGTTAGTGTGTCAAATTTACATGTAGTCAGCGATTGCTGCAATGCGGTCACGTATTGTTTAATGGACTTACCATGTCCCTGGGATCTCTGGCGGAATGCGTATCATTCTATCATCACACTTTTCTTTGGCTCAAAGTATTTTTCGAGAGCACTTATCACTGTATCAAACGTAGATGTATCTTCTGTGAGCTGCTCGAATATGCGCTGGCTTTCTGCCCCTAGACAATGTACTAGTATCGCTTTCTTATGGTTTACTGCTATATCTGGGCTATCCATCCCTGTAGCGTGCAAGTAGGTCTTGAACCCCAAAATCCATCATTCCCAGCACAAGGGAGGATTTTCTGGTATTGGAAGAAAAGGGTCTGGAGCTGATAGCATTAAATATTGTTGAATCATCTTCGTCGCCACGTTTTTGTTATGTTTACGTACATCTGACTTAGCTCAGAACTGTGCAGATATCCCACTTGTATTAAATCACCAACTGATTTACAGCACTTTAAAATATATCAGTTCCTACAAGATCTAAGTACAATGTCTTCTCAGAGCAATCAGTGTGTTTTCTGTAGAAGATTTTAGCTGTCTTTTAGTTTGTTTTAACTCTTAAGCTCCATCCATAGGCTGAAGCAATCAAACACAGTGAACACAGATCATTGGACTGCCTAATACAATCAAACCCAGATCAATCAAACACTACAGGCGCAGTCAATAATTGTATCCACCCACGCCCCCTCCGCAACCCCCCCCCCCCCCCCCCCTGCTTTACACCTCAAGGAAACAGGAGTGGTCAGTTGGCATCAACAGTGGGAATTCCTGGCGCTCTTGTCTCCTTTGCCCAAATGTACTCAAAGCTGGCAAGATACTGATGTTCAATTTAGTGGAACAGCAGAGATGGGGCCCACAGGAATATTCAAGGCTGAAGTCAAAGCCTGAAGCACTTGGAAGTTTCAGCCCCAGTGAAACCCAAATTAGAGAGGCCGATTTCAACTTTCCACTGCTGTGCCTGGGCGTACTGGATCCTCCTGAAAGCTGCTGGCTGATGCTGCAATCTCCATTTCCCCCCACCTAGCAAGTGCCCATGATGCGTGCAACATATGGAAATGTATAAATTGCTTAACCAGAGAACTCTGGCAGGATTAATCTGACAGATCACTAGTAGTTTGCCAGCAGAGGAGAGGCATCACAGTTTTTTGTTTCCAAGTTTGTTACAGGTCAATTACTATTCTGATTCTTTACAGTGGCACAGAGGTTAGCACCACAGCCTCACAGCTCCAGCGACCCGGGTTTAGTTCTGGGTACTGCCTGTGCGGTGTTTGCAAGTTCTCCCTGTGACCACGTGGGTTTCTGCCGGGTGCTCCGGTTTCCTCCCAGAGCCGAAGACTCGCAGGTTGATAGGTAAATTGGCCATTGTAAATTGCCCCTAGTGTAGGTAGAAGAATGGTGGGGATGTGGTAGGGAATATGGGGTTAATGTAGTATTAGTATAAATGGGTAGTTGTTGGTCGGCACAGACTCAGTGGGCCAAAGGGCTTGTTTCAGTGCTATATCTCTAAAAAAAAATAAAAGCTGAAGCTTATTTGACTTAGACATAGTCCATTTAAATGAATTCAAAGGCTGAGGGACTTGAGGTTGTTTTCGTTGGAGAGAAGGAGGAGGAGAGGTGACTTAATAGAGATATATAAGATAATCAGAGGGTTAGATAGGGTGGATAGTGAGAGTCTTTTTCCTCGGATGGTGATGGCAAACACGAGGGGACATAGCTTTAAGTTGAGGGGTGATAGATATAGGACAGATGTCAGAGGTAGTTTCTTTACTCAGAGAGTAGTAGGGGCGTGGAACGCCCTGCCTGCAACAGTAGTAGACTCGCCAACTTTAAGGGCATTTAAGTGGTCATTGGATAGACATATGGATGAAAATGGAATAGTGTAGGTCAGATGGTTTCACAGGTCGGCGCAACATCGAGGGTCGAAGGGCCTGTACTGCGCTGTAACATTCTAATTCTAATTCTAATTCTAAAAGTTTTGGATGTGGAATTCTAAACTGTTCAAAATTTGTGTAGACAAAGCATTGATTAGAGGACATTTTTTCCTTTTTTATTGAAATAACTGAAATAAAATTTTTCATCATAATGAACAAAATTGTGCGCATGCACTGTTTTGCAGGTGTGCTTCTAACATAGACCCAGATTTTGTGGTAGGAATAAAAGTGAGGCCAACAGAGCTCACCAAGAGCTCTGCCAAAGACTTGCAGGTTGATAGGTAAATTGGCCATTATAAATTGCCCCTAGTATAGGTAGGTGGTAGGGAAATATAGGGACAGGTGGGGATGTGGTAGGAATATGCGATTAGTATAAATGGGTGGTTGATGGTCGGCACAGAATCGGTGGGCCGAAGGGCCTGTTTCAGTGCTGTAACTCTAAAATAAAAAAAATGTTTTTAAAAATATTATTATAAACAAATCAGACTGCAATATCTGGAGCTGACACGTGCAGTTAAATGTGGAAATCAGAAAGTTGCTGCCTGAGTTGTCCTGCTCCTGCACAAGCTGTGTTACATCGGTATTTCACCAAGAGATTCAGCATTTAAATCCACATCAGGGTATGAAGTTGCTGCATTTGCAAGGATAATTAGGGATGGGCAATAAATGCTGGCTGAGCCAGTGATGCCCACATCCCATGAACGAATTTTTAAAAAAGTTACCCACTAAACATGCCAGAAAGAAGTTAGAGTTTGTGCAAGTAAATTTTTACGAGCATAATAAATCTTAATTACTGCCAAACAACCTCTCTGGTGCTTAAAATTTAATTTTACAAATGTGCAGTCTCATTCTTTCAGAATGTTATTATTGTTGGAATTTTTTTTAAATGGAAGAGCTTTTTTTACTTTCTACCTCTTTCATCTCTCCATAATCCCATTGTTCTTTCCTTGTCTTTATTTTGCTTTCTGTTCATGATTTTCCAATGAATTACATTTTCTAATTTATACTTCCTGCTTTAGACTCTGCATGCCCACTGCTGGAGGTGGTGCTACATAAGCTTTGCACCCTCTAATTAAGACCATGCAGGTGCATTGAATGAATCTGCACATCACTCTAAAGAGGTCAAGTGTTAAGCTGCAAGGTGGGCCTCACACCAGTGTAATTATAGGACCAGGCACCCAACTTGCAGGCAAGGTGATTTTGAAGAACTTCTGTTATTGCAAAGTCTCTGGAAGTACTGTGGAGTGTTTCTGAAGGTGTTGTAGTGAGTTCCTCGACTTGGCAGAGAGTGTTGCTGCATCCTCACCAGGAGGGAGAGGAGGAGGTGACCTGTCCATGCAAAGGTTTCAACAGATATGGAGGCAGCAGTGACACTGCCACTGGGTCTGCTGGATAACAGGGAGATGGAGCAGAGGCTGCGGAAATGGGAAGCTTTATGCAAAGCCCGCTGCCAAGTTGGAGCCAGACTCCTCCATGCTCCTTGGCAGAGACAGGAGACTGTCTGGCAGGCCAGCCAGTGCACCCAGCATCTTGGTGTGCAAGCCCATCAACGTTCTTCTGTATGCCACCTCATGGAGATTCCCATCTGAATCCTCCGCAGCAGAAATCATCTGCAACCTCGCCCTATGGTGAGCTGGCAAACAAACCATCCTTTACTGCTGGCCTGCTGCAGCCCACTCCTGCCTGGTCTTTCAACATGTGCAGATCCCAACTCTATATATATTTTAAGGTACATGCAGTTCCAGGATCTGAGCTGGTGGCTGCGAGTGTCTGATCAAGTGATGATACTTCATCCGCAGTGCTGTGGTATTGTCTCTGTCCAACAGAACCCATGCAGGCAGGTGACAAATTGCGATCCCCATGCCCAATTAACTGACCAGATGAATTTTTAGACCTGCATGTCTTAGTGAGAATTCTTCTATCTGATTGAAGAGACATGTTGTCTTGTTCACTCACACCACAGCTATCCTGTAGAGGATGGCACACTGGAAATGGTCTCTAAATACCACTTAAATACCATGAAAAATCTGTGGGCAGATGTAAGCACTGTTGACTGCAAAATCTGTGCCAATGTCTTTTCACTAGAATTAACCTGGCAGCCAAACACAGTGGTTCTGCAATCTTTTTTTAAATGCTTCCCAACTTGCATAAGTGGTGCAACTTTCTTGTGGCCTTTTAACTATTTTTTTTACTTGCATTTACTTTTTCCATGAAGAATAGCGAAGAAAGTCAATGGGCCCCTTTGTTAGTGCTGGATGCGTTTTACATAAAGATCAAATCACAAATCTTAAAGTTAAATGAAAAATCGAGACAAACATTGAAAAAATAGCTACCATTGCCAAAATTCAAATCCTGTGAAACAGAATTCGAATGACTTTCTCTATTCCTGATATCTAGGAGTGGGCTGTGTTTTAGCTTTGTCCACATCAAGTGAGGCTTGCAGGGAACGTCATCAGGCCCATTCGCAGTCAGCATTTAAAGGGAGACTCATCATTGCTAAGTGTTGCAATTTGAAATGGTAATTTGAATGCAGAATATATTTGCTACTGTTTTGCGTATGGTTATTTTTCTCAGTTTTGAATCAAGATTTTGGGTAGAGATATTTTTGGGAATCCCATCATTTATGTGCTATGTAGTGGAAGGGAAGAAGGACAGCAGGAATGTCAGGCAGGTGAAATTACACCTAAGATGGACTACCTGTACCTCAAACCTAGACCTACAGGCAGAGGCACACCAGCTTGGTACGTAGCTGTGCCTCTGCTTTTCAGAGACTGCACTTCATTCAAGAGGTAGTGGCAAATTTGTGTTGTGTCTAGTAACGTCAGTCACTCTCCACCAGAGGAATAGTGCTGTCAATGGCTGTCAAAGTCCTGATAGCCTTGACCTTTTATGTCTCTGGCTCTTCTGAGTTGCCACAAAGGACATCAATAGGAGAGGTCAAGGTTGGCTCCTTCCAAAGTGACTCCTTTAGCAAAACCAAGGAATACTTCAGGTGTGTGCAGACCCACCAAGTGTTCAAGATCATCATTGTTGCTAGTGTGCTGCACAACCTTGTCACCCAAAAGTCTTAACCATGAAGGGGACAAGGGGAAAGGCACCCACAGCCAAGATCCAAGCAAGATGATGAAGAGTAAGAAGTGAATCCTGATAAACTAGCTTTTCTGGCAACTATTGCCATATGACAGGTTTATTTTCTTAATGGCAAGAGACTAGGGACTGTAGAGAAGGAAAGGGATTTGGATGTCCAGATACACAAATCACTAAAAGCTAGAATACAGGGTTCAGTTTTGGGCACTGCACCTCCAGGAATAATGTATTGGTCTTGGAGTGGGGTACAGTGCAGATTCACCAGAATTAAAACAGGCTTAAAGGGCTAAATTATAAGGCTCGGTTGCATAAACTTGGCTAGTGTTCTCGAGTTTAGAAAGTTGAGGAATGATCTAATTGACGTGTTAAAAATTACAGTTGGCTGGATTTTAAGGACCCCTTGAGGTTGGGATCCTTGGTGGGAGAGGCCTGAAGATGGCTCCAGATGAGGCCCACCACAGACCTTGACGCTGGCAGGGCCCGGCCCGATCTTCCTGGCGGCAGCGAGGCACCATGGTGGCCTCTCCGCCGCGGGGCGATGGAAACACAATTTGAATAGTCAAATCAATTAAAATAACTAAAAACACTCATGCCTCCTCTTGGGGGCCCGCCACGATCTTGGGCCCTGCGACCAGCACTCCCGCACCTTTGGATCCCCGTCTGGGGAATTGAGGTGCAACGCTGATGGGGAGGGGGTAGGAGTTAAGTTTATCAGTGCAGGAGGGGGGGAACAGGGTCAAATTAACATCATGGGTGTTGGGAATGGTGGGAAAGGTTTTAGTTTAAAGTTTGTGCAGTTTGGAGGGGAAGGTCAGATGGTAAAGGTAAGTGATTTGGTGGGGGGGAGGACAAATCATTTAATTATTGGGGGGTGGAAGAGGGGCAAAAGAAATGTATTTATTTGATTTAATTCAATCTATCTTTAAATATTTAAATAAGCTGGTGGGGCTAACAGCCCTTTAAAAATGGCGTCAGCGCATGGCTATTTAAATGAGTCGCCGCGCTTGAGATTGCGGTGGCTCTTTGGCAAGTGGCCCATACAGGAGGCTGCCATTTTTGAAGCTCACCGTTTATAAAATCCAGCTCTGTGATTCAAGAGGGTAGATACGGAGAAGCGGGGTAATTTTGCATTTGTGTGATAGTGTAAAACGGTCAATATTGAATCAGCCACCTATCATATACCTTGCCATTTTCATTTCCACAATGATCTTTAATGCAAGAAAATTATTGCATTACTTCAGTGTTGAGAACTCTATAAAAGATTGACATTGACTTTTTTTCTTCCTTTGCAGCATAACGTATTCACAACTTTTAATAGTCTTTAATTCCCCAATAACCCTAAGCCTTTTAGTGGTTTTTCATTTTGTATAGAAAGCCACATAGTCCAACAACTGTAAATACATGATTTATTGCTGTTGTCTTAATTCATCAGTAAGATAGACGCACTCAAGTAACAGGGATGCAAAGCCACTTCAGAGGTCTTAGGGTAAGTTTGCAGATCAAGATTAATATGTGAAAAATCCTGCATTGGTCTCTGCATTTGTAAAACTTACCCTCTAGTGACTAGTTTTAAAGAGGAAAAACCTGAAGATTTCTAAACTAAATTATATAAGCAAAATTACTGGAAATGGTGGGGAACCAAGGGTCTAATGAGAGCGAAGTGCTTGTAGTAATTAATATTAGTAAAGAAAAAGTACAGGAGAAATTAATGGATCTAGAAACTGACAATGCCCTGGATCTCATAGCCTACACATTAGGGTATTTAAAGAGATGGCTGCAGAGATAATGGGCTGAATTTTAACAGCCCTCTGGCAAGGGTTGGGGGGTGTCCAGAAAATTCTTCCGGGAGAGGCCTGCCTCGTCCCCTGACTCCGAGACGACCCTGCTGCATTTTACTGGCGGCTGCGAGGCCTCAGTGCAGCCCCGACAAGGCCTTCATTTTAACATTAACATTATTTTTTAAATATGCAAATAAACCTATCTGGTACCGACAGCTGTCCCACGCTGATATTCCAGCTGCTGACCGGAAGTCCCGCGCCTTCGGAACTCCATGAGGAGTTCCGAGGTGAGACGCTAATGGGGAGGAGAGAGGAGTGAAATTATCAGGGTGGGAGAGCGGGAAAAGCACTTTTTATTGGCTGTGGGGATGGTGGGAAGGGGTTGAAGGGCAAATGTAACAAGGTTGGGGAGGTAGTTCTGGTTGGAAATAAAATTAATTTTCGTGATATAGGCCAATAAAGAAAAACATTGCGGGGGGAGGGGGTGGTGGGAAAGAGCCTCCAGCTTTTAATTATTATTTTAAAAAATGCAAAGTAATGTAACTTTCAAAATTCAAGTGTTTCCTAAGGTCTTGAAGCCCTTTTAAAATGATGCCGGCACCTGCGCAGTGGCGCCAGATGCCGTTGCTGGGGATGGAGCGGCTGCCCCCTCTATGTCATCGGGTGTGGCCATTCCACCCCCTCCATTTAAATGAGCCCCCATGCGAAATATCACGGGCGCTCATCGGCGCGCAAGTCGCACTGCTGCCGCGCCTTCTTTTAAGCTCGCAGCCGAGAACGGCAGCAAGGTTATAAAATTCAGCCCAATAGGTGCATTTGTTTGGATTTTCCAGAATCCCCTGGAATGATCCCAGTGGATTGGAGGGAGTGAAATTAAACCCACTGTTCAAGAAAGGAGAGAGAAGGAAAATAAGGAACTATTAGCCAATTAGTCTGACACCAGTCACAGGGAAAATGCTAGAATCAATTATAAAGGATATTGTAACAGAGCACTTGGAAAATCATAACATGATTTGGCAGAGCCAACATAGTTTTATGAAAAGGAAATCATGTCTGACAAATCTATTAGAGTTTCTGAAGGTTTAACTAGCAGGGTAAATTAGGTGGGGCCTGTAGATGTAGTATATTTAAATTTTCAGAAGGCATTCATTAAGGCACAAAACAGGAGGTTGTTACATAAGATTATATCTCATGAGATTCAGGGAAATACCTTAGCATAGGTTAATGATTGAGGAAAACAGAGTAGGAATAAAAAAGCCATTTTGGGATGGTAAGATGTAACTAGTGGAATGTCACAAAAATTAGTGCCTTTGCCTCAGCTACTTCCAATCTATATCAATGACTTTGATCATGGGTCTGAGTGTAATGAATCCAGATGGCGTATAATTTGAGGAAATGTGAACTTAGCCATTTTGTTAGGGAGAATAGAAAAGCAGAATACTTTTTGAAAGGCAAGGGACTAGTAAATGTTTGTATTCAGTGGGATTTGAGGGCCCTTGTATATGAATCACAGAACGCTAACTTGTAGTAATAAAAACAAGAAATGCTGGAAACACTCAGCAGGTCTGGCAGCATCTGTGGAGAGAGAAACAGAGTTAACATTTCAGGTTAGTGACCCTTCATCAAAACTTGCAGGTTTAGATGTCTTTATTGCAAGAGGGATAACACATAACAGTAAGGAAGTCTTCCTACAATTATATAGGGCTTTGATGAGACCACACCTGAGTACCTTGTATAGTTTGGTCTCCTTATGTGGGAAGGATATACTTGCCTTAGAGCGGGTGCAACTGATTTCTGAGATGAGATTGATGTCCTGTGAGGAGACATTGTGTATTCTCTGGAGTTTAGAAGAATCAGAGCTTGACAGGGTAGATGCTGAGAAACTTTTTCCCCTGGCTGGGGTATCTCAAACACTGGGTCACAGTCTCAGAATAAGGGGTCAGCCATTTAGGACTGAGATGAGGAGAGATTTCATTCCTCAAAGGTTTGTGAACTTTTGGAATTCTCTACCCCAGAGAGCAGTGGATGCTCAGTTGGTGAGTATATTCAAAAAGGAATTTGATAGATTTTTGGGCACTAAGGGAATCAAGGGATATGGGGACAGGACAGGAAAGTGGAGGTGATGGAAAAGTTCAGATAAGATCTTATTGAATGACAAAGTAAGCTCAGTGGGCTGTAAGACTCTTCCTGCTCCAATTTCATATGTTAAACTGGAGATAAACCAAGAGAATGTGAGGAGCCAAAGCTGCCAGAACATTAGAGAAAGTGTTCAGTTAAAACACAGGTTTCTAATGAGAGGAACTAAAAGAAACTAATTGAAAATCCGCAGCCACCTGGGCTGTGAAGAGGAAAGTGAGAAACAAATAGGCAGAGAGATGATATGAAAGAAAAAAAATAGCTAAGAAAGCAAGAGCAAAAGAAGATTATAGGGTTCATTCAGTGCTCTTGCATTCCCAATATTGTCGACCCATTTCTTCAACTTGCAATCCTGCCTTACTAGTTTCAGCACTAAGGACATGGACTTGCTGAATTTGGCCTTTATATTAATGTCCTGATTTTCTCACAGGAAATATACTACATGCTTATAATTTCCCTTGTTACCAGGCAATCGGAATGAGGCATGATCAGAGCCAAGGAAATCTAAGACCCTGAATTTTCTCATACTTTGTGCCATTGAGATTTTCTCAGAAGTATGATAAAAAACCTTGTTTACATGTGTAAAAAGGATTTCTACCTCACTGTTAACAACATTATGATGGCACAGAGTCAGAAAATCCAGGAAAATTCATGTTTAAACAGGTACCAGCTTCTTTGAACCATTTATGATAGTGGCTTTTTACTTTGAGCTTGTGACAGCATTCTTTTTACATTTGTAGGTTTTTACCAAAACTTTATCATTGCTGATTTTGGAATTGATAAATGCAGTTGATATTCTTTTACTGTTATGTAATTTGGAACAGGAACAGAAAAGATGAAGGGACGTTTACTTGCGTCAGAGGTAGACTGCTTGCACCCACAACCCCATTAACCCATGCAGTCATGTCTATGGCCCCTGCCACTCCAATTCAGGGAGTCAGAGCCCCTTACCAGGTTGAAGAGTATATTTGGAAAAGAATTATTCTTTTCATGCAAAGAATAAAAATTGTGGTCCCAGTAGGCAATTGATCACGTCTGAGACTGTTTACCATTGTTATGACCAGATGACAAGGGGTCTAGGGCTTCCCTCTCAGCCTTTGCCTGGTTTAACCGTAACAGGGTTTAATTTTAGAAACACCGTGTTTTAGCTCCCCCTTCAGTGAATCCTTGTTCACTGCTTCAATTATAAGACAAAGAAATTAGACAGGATTCCTTAGATTTAAACAAGAAAGGTGGAAGTTTATTAATCTTAAACTCTAATCCAGTTAACGACTATGAATATGCGATGCGACCACTCTTGCATGCATACACAATAAACACACGTGCGGATAGAAACAGAAAAAGTAAAAAGAATAAAGGGGAACAGTTTGAGGCAATATCTATTAGGTATTTACTGTCCTTTTAAGTTCAATGTGGAGTCTTTGGTTGCCAGTAAATCCTGCTGTTCGTTGGAGCCCAGTTCACACTTCAACTTGTTTTGATGTCAGAGTCTTTTCTCTCTTGAGGTTTACGTCTCTTCCGTGGGTCAATGTGGCCTTGGAGAAAGCGAGAGAGAGAGAGAGACAGCAGGCGAGAGACTTGCTTGTTCCAGCTTCAGTTATGAACAACCTTCTGTTCCTTTCTGTGTCGCATGATTCAAAAAGCCCCAGGTTGGCCAGCAGATTAGTCATGTGACTAGCTCCTTAGTTGGAATAGAATCTCCTGTGAGGTTTGTGGATTGTGTTACCTTAGCAGTCTCTGGAATGCCCTTCCTTGCACCTTCAATGTCTGGTGATCAAAATCCATTTGTATTAATTGGAGTAGGGAATAGTCCTTTGTCTCCACAAGCAGCATCTCTTAGTATGCAAATGTTCTTCCAGCCCAGTGTCTGGTGATCTTCAAACAAGTCATTTCTTCACTCCAACAATTTAAAAGCAATGTTCATATGACAAAATTAATATGCCTCATTCTTGACAGGTGGGAGTCTGCATGACACCATTCTTCCCTTAGCTATTTGAGGGCCTCATGAAATGCAACCTGGTCAGTCCAATGCCACTTTGGCAAGCACAGAGTTTGCTGCTTTCATGCTGGAACCAAAAAATTTAAATTAATATGCCCAATTGTCAATTGATAAAAAAATTCAGGGAAACTTTATTGTGGAATATTTCTTTTGTCATTACTTTTACCTGCCCCGATGCAGCATATTTCATGAAATTTTTGCCTTTTGAAAATTTTCAAGCCCTAAGAAATATTTCTGGAATGAGTAGAGAAACAGCAGTGAGCAGTGGTGTACCATTCAATTTACCAAGTTGTAGGTGTTGAGAATATAACCCATGAGTTTCAACATCACGCAGCAGTTCATTTAGCCAAAAAGCCTGTGCTAGTAGTCCTTTATTCCCAATGTAATATTTTCAGGAGCATTCAAATTATTTGCTGCACACTCTTAATCAGCTCACTAACTGGAGAAGTGTTAGAAATGGAAGTGAATTGTGTTTTAAATCCAGGCATATTCTCAAACACAAAAGAAACAAACTGCTCAGAGGACCCATCCACAAGCTGTACAATAATCAGATACATGTGGGAAAGCTAATCTAATGCCAGCTACCCTTTCCATTGCCAACAATTCACAGAAACAAATTTTGCTTCTAGACATTATATGCTTGCAGTTTTATTGTGAGGTGAATGTAATTATATGCTGTTACGCTCTTGATGTCCAAGTAAGTTATTAAATTGTGCTAAAGGGTAAATGCATCTTAAAGCCATTTTATCAAGTAGACTGAAATAAATAATTTAGTACTGAATTGAGTTCTTTTCCAACACGGTTCTCCAGTTGATTTGTAGAGGTCCTCAGGGCAGCTGTAGTAAATATATTTGAGAACATAGGCCCCGGGCTGTTCAACTTTACACCATCCAGCAGCTACCATTACAATGAGGGAGACTGATATAAGCTAAAAAGCAAACAATTTCTGAGCTTGAAAAAGCAGCATATTAGCATAGTTAACCCTTGATGTCAATTTTCATATGAAGTGTCGAGCCATCATGATTTAGTGTTGGGCCCTGAAAACAATAGAGGGTGAGATTGTTTTCACCGTTATTCAATTTCATTGGGTCGCATTTTACTCTTAGCGGTGAAGGAACGGCACCAGCTGTTCATTACACTTGCACTTGCCCATAGATTGTCAATGGGCTTTTGCACTAAATGTGCTGCCCTCTACAAAGAATCTGGGACCCGTGAAAATAAGGCAAGCAACTGTATCTTCTTAACCACTTAAAATGAAGTATGGTCCCTGAGACACACACACACACACACACACATATTATTTATATATATATATATATATCAGGAGTCAGTTGCCAGCTTTCGCCAGAGCTGGCGGACAGCCATAAAGGCGGGGCTAAAGTGTGGCGAGTCGAAGAGACTTAGCAGTTGGCAGGAAAAAAGACAGAGGCGCAAGGGGCGAGCCAACTGTGTAAAAGCCCCGACAAACAAATTTTTCTGCAACACCTGTGGAAGAGCCTGCCACTCTAGAATTGGCCTTTATAGCCACTCCAGGCGCTGCTCCACACACCACTGACCACCTCCAGGTGCTTACCCATTGTCTCTCGAGATAAGGAGGCCAAAGAAGATAGATATATATATATATATATATATATATATAAAACTTTGATGCAAGTTCAGTGTAAGTCTCTTGTACACATATAAATGGGGGCTCTGCCAAAGATACGGTGTTGGAGCAGGAGAAGTCCAAAGGAAATGCACCCCCTTATGTTTGGCAATTCAAGTCTAAAGCAAGATCTAGCATAATGTTATTTCACAGCCTTCTCAGGTCGAGGAGGATTCCGTGGAGATGCAGGATAGATTAGTAACTGAGACAATTTGTAAAAGGACCTTTCATTGCTTTCCAGGCCTCCTGCAGATTTCACTTGGATATCAGAGGAATTGAAAACACTCTTCAGGATGTAAGGAGTTAGGGTACCTTAAAAACAAAAGCTAAAAATATTTATAGTAAAAGAAGGACAAAAACAACCCAATTATTTAACATCCTACCAGTACCATCTCTTTTATATGTATGTTGTAATAATTACATTGCAATCCATACAAGGTGATTCGATTCAGATCTTAAAATGAAGATTTATGTAAAATGGATTTCAATTCATACAACCATTGAAAAGTTTGAACATTATAGTGCACAATACATCAGAAGCTATTCAGAGGTGAAGTGTCTATATATTTGTTTAAAAGGTACACAACCTCTGTACAAGTTAAACACCTTCTGGATACCTGGCAAAAGATTTTGTTCAATCAAAAAATACACACCAAACAATAAGCTTTAATAAATGGCAGGTTATCCTAATATTAAAACAAACATCAATTGTAAAACTATAAATCAGTTTAATAAAATCGCTCAATGGTATTTAACAAAATGATTGTGATTGCTAGAGGCCAATCATCTCGTTCCCAGGATATCATTGCAGGAGCTCTCCAAGGCAGTTATCTCAGTACAGCCATCTTCAGCTGCTGCATCAATAGCTTTCCCTCCATCATATGATCAGAAGTGGGGTTGTTTTTTGGTTGCAGTGTTCAGCCACATTTGAAATTCCTCAGATAATGAAGCAATTACTGGCATTGTTACGCCAATGTGTTTTGCAGAAGAATAATTTTCTTTAATCCACTGACTGGAGATCTGAATTTGTATTTTTTTAAAAGACATTTTAAAAAGGCAAGCTGCCAGCAACGTCATCCTTTCAGTTTAAGATGATCACCTCCACTGCAATTGCTTGTGAGAAGAGACAAATGTCTTCTAATATTCCAGCAAGAACCAAGACCCAGGAAGTTTAAATGAACTGCTTGTCCTTGTTCTTTTAGCAAGAGGGAGATACTGCTAACTTCTATGTGTGACTGACTGAGTGACTGTCATATGACAAGCCCCTCCCCATCTGTGGTTTTAAGCTGGTGTTTTTCTCTGCAGCAGAGGAGAAGCAACTGGACTCTGACATGAGAGGATCCTAAATGGGGGTCCTTCTCTCTCTCTCTCTCTTAATCTCTCTCCATTCCAGCCTGAAAGCTTTCAAATCCTGCCTGTTGACTGACCACCTTTGCATACTCCAGCTACAATCCGAAACCCCGTTGGAGGAAATCATCCACATTGCTATCTCCAAGAGACTCACTGAACCAGTCATCTACTTCTTCAAACTAAAAGCCTCAGGACCACTGAATTCAGCTAGAAGCCAGCCAAATCACCAAACTGCACAGACTGTATACCTTTTTTAATGGACTCTAACTCGACCAACCTACCTTTCCCAACTCTGTAACCTATTTGTGTGTGTATAAATCTCCAGTGTGTGTCAGAGTGAAAGTTGCTGCATTGTTTATTATTTTGTTAGTTTGGTTTAGGTATAATAAAGTTAAACTCTTTGTTAACTCAAGAAAACCTGTCCAATTGATTCTTGTTATGATTATAGCAAGTAAGTAATCAAACACCCACTGAATTGGCCAGCATATTCACTTTAAGAAAGAATTAAACCTGTTGTGGGCAAACAAGGAGATGGAAAAGAGGGAAGCCCTTCAACCTCACCTAACTTGACCATATCAGCGTGCAGAAAGACCTGGACAACATCCAGGCTTGGGCTAAGGAGTGGCAGGTAGTGCCACACAAAATGCTAGGTCACTACCATGTCCAACAAGAGACAGCTTAACCACCACCCATTGACATTCAAGGCATTACCATTGCCTAATTCCCCACCATCAATGGAAACTCAACTGGACCATGCACATAAACGCCATGGCTACTAGAGCAGGTTACAGGCTGTGTGTTCTGTGGCAAGTAGCTCATCTTCTGACTCCAAAGACTCTCCCCCATCTAATAGGTACAAGTCAGGTGTGTGAAGGAATACTGTGCACATGCCCTGATGCATGCAGCTCCAATAACACATAAGAAAGTTAACATCATTCAGGACAAAGCAGTGCACTTAACTGACACTTCATCCACCAGTTGAAACATCCAGCCCTTTGCCACCAACATACCATGGCTGCAGAATGTACTACCCACAGTATGCACTGCAGAAACTCACCAAGGTATCTTGGTTAAAATCTCCCAAACCAGTGAATTTCACCACCTAAAAGGACAGGGCAGCAGGTGTATGGGAATGCCATCAACCCCAGTTCCCCTCCAAGCAAGGAGAAGGGAGTAAGCCAGAAGTTGTGGTATACATTGGTATCAATGACATAGAAAGCGCAGGTATTGAGGTCTTATGGTCAGATCTTCAGGAGCTAGGGAAGGTGTTAAAGAGCAGGACCTTGAAGTTAGTAATCTCTGGATTACTCCCAGTGCCACGTGCTAGTGAGAGTTGAAATAGGAAGATAGGGAGGATCAACGCATGGCTTGAAGCATGGTGCATCAGGGAGGGCTTTAGGTTCTTGGGGTATTGGGACCAGTTCTGGGGCAGAAGACACCTATTCAAAAGGGGTGGGTTGCACCTCAACAGGACTGGGACAAATATCCTCTCAGGGAGATTCACTAGTATGGTTGGGGAGGGTTTAAACTAAATTGGCAGGGAGGTGGCACCTTTATATAGAAGTCAAAAAGAAGAATAAAGTGCAATGTGAACAGTATAAGGGAAGGGAATAGCTCCATATTAGATAGAAGTGGACTGAGAAGGACTATGAGGAATGCAAAGACAGGATTAAAATGCATGTATGTAAATACACAAAGTGTGGTAAAAAAAAAGGTTGGTGAGCTACAAGCACAAATAGAAGTATGGGAAAACAATGTAGTGGCAATAAGGGAAACCTGGCTTAAAAATGGTCAGGACTGGGCGCTTAATATACAAAGGTATAAATTGTTCAGAAAAGATAGAAAAGGAAAAAAGGGAGGTGGGGTGGCAGTACTAATTAGGGAAGACATTCTAGTGTTGGAAAGAGGGGATGTCCTTGAGGGGGCAAGGACAGAATCCGTTTGGTTAGAGCTAAGAAGCAAAACGGGTATGATCAAGTTACCGGGGGTATTCTATAGGACACAAAATAGTGAGAAAGCGAGATCTAGGAGAAAATCTTCAGGGAAATCACAGAGATGTGCAAGAACTATAGAATGAAGATATTGGAGGACTTTAATTACCCACCTATTGATTGGGATAATATTTGAGTAAAGAGAAAGGAGGGGGAGGAATTTCTGAAATGTGTTGAGAACTTCTTTGATCAATATGTTCTAGACCCAACCAGAAAAGAGGCATTGCTGGATCTGGTGCTGGGAAATGAGGTGGGCCAAGTGGACCAAGTGTCTGTGGGGGAGCACTTGGGTAAAAGTGATCATCATATCATAATGTTTAGTTTAGGAATGTGGAAAAGCAAAGAACTATAGAAGATACAACGTCTAGATTGGAAGAGGGCTAATTTCAATGTGATGAGAAATGATCTAACCAGGGTAAAATGCAACCAAAGACTGACAGGAAAATCTGTAACAGAACAATGGGTTATCTTTCAGGAAGGTATGCTTCAGGTGCAAGCTAGATACATTCCGACAAGGGCGAACAGTAAGGGAACCAAAAACAGACTCCTTGGATGACGAGGGAGATAGAGATTGAGGAAACAAAAAAAAGGGTGTATGATGCCTGCCAGGTGAATTCTTCAAGTTAGAACCAGATCAACTATAATAAGTTGAAAGGGGAGGTGTAGAGGAAAATAAGACTGGCAAAGAGAGAATATGAGAGTAGAATGGCAGTCAACATAAAAGGGAACCCAAAAATGTTGAACCAGCATGTAAATAGTAAGTGGGTAGTAAGAGGTTGTGTGGGGCCCATTAGGGACAAAGAGGGTAGTATATGTTTAGAGTCACAGGGCAAGGGTAGAATACTTAATGAGTACTTTGTACCTGTGTTTACTGAGGAAGAGGTATCTGACAAAATATCAGTAGAAGCGGCAAGTGTTGAGGCAATGGATAGGGTAAAAATTGAGAGGAAGGAGGTACTGGAATGGCTGGCTATGCTTAGAGTAGATAAGTCCAGATGGCTTGCATCTCAGGTTGCTAAAGGAAATGGGGGTGGAGATAGCAAGTTGTGCTTGACTAATGTAATTGAATTTTTTGATGAAGTAACAATAAAGGTTGATGAAGGGAATGTGATGGGTGTTGTCTACGTGGATTTTAAGAAAATGTTTGATAAAGTACCACATAAAAGGCTGGTTATTTTTATTCATTTGGGGGATGTGGGGGTCGCTGGGTAGGCCAGCATTTATTGCCCATCCCTAATTGCCCTTGAGAATGTGGTGGTGAGCTGCCTTCTTGAACCACTGCAATCCTTGGGGTGCAGGTATACCAACTGTGCTGTTAGGAAGGTAGTTCCAGGATTTTGACCCAGCAACAGTGAAGGAATGGCAATATAGTTCCAAGTCAGGATGGTGTGTGGCTTTGAGGGGAACTTGCTGGTAGTGGTGTTCCATGCATCTGCTGCCCTTGTCCTGTAGAGGTCACGGGTTTGGAAGGTGCTGTCGAAGGAGCTTTGGTTAATTGCTACAGTGCATCTTGTAGATGGTACACATGCTTGCCACAGTGTATTGGTGGTGAATGAAGTGAATGTGGAAGGTGGTGGATGGGATGCCAATCAAGCGGGCTGCTTTGTCCTGGACGGTGTCGAACCTCTTGAGTGTTGTTGGAGCTGCACCCATCCAGGCAATTGGAAAGTATTCGATCACACTCCTGACTTGTGCCTTGTAGATGGTGGACAGGCATTGGGAAGACAGAAGCTGAGTTATTCGCCACAGAATTCCCAGCCTCTGACCTGCTTTTGTAGCCACAGCATTTATGTGGCTGGTCCAGTTCAGTTTTGGTCAATGGTGATCCCCAGAATGTTGATAGTGGAGGATTCAGCGATGTTAATGCCATTGAACATCAAGGGGAGATGGTTAGATTCTCCCTTGTTTGAGATAGTCATTGCCTGGCACTTGCGTGGCACGTATGTTACTTGCCACTTATCAGCCCACGCCTGGATGTTGTCCAGGTCTTGCTACATCTGGATATGGGCTACTTCAGTATCTGAGGAGTCGTGAATGGTGCTGAACATTGTGCAATCATCAGCGAAAATCCCCACTTCTGACCTTATGATTGAAGGAAGGTCATTGATGAAGATGGTTGGGCCTAGGATACTACCCTGAGGAACTCCTGCAGTGATGTCCTGGGACTGAGATGATTGACCTCCAACAACCACAACCATCTTCCATTGTGATAGGTATGACTCCAGCCAGCAGAGAGTTTCCCCCCGATTCCTATTGACTCCAGTTTTGCTCGGTCTCCTTGATGCCATACTCCATCAAATGTTGCCTTGATGTCAAGGGCAGTCACTCTCACTTCACCTCCGGAGTTCAGCTCTTTTGTCCATGTTTGGACCAATGCTGTAATGAGGTAAGGAGCTAAGTGGCCCTGGCGGAACCCAAACTGAGTGTCAGTGAGCAGGTTATTGCTGAGCAAGTGCCGCTTGATAGCATTGTCGAAGACCCTTTCCATCACTTTGCTGATGATCGGGAGTAGACTGATGGGATGGTAATTGGCCAGGTTGGAAGTGTCCTGCTTTCTGTGTACAGGACATACCTGGGCTATTTTCCACATTGCCGGGTAGATGCCAATGTTGTAGCTGCACTAGAATAACTTGGCTCGGAGCGCGGCTAGTTCTGGAACACAAGTCTTCAGTACTATTGCCGGAATGTTGTCAGGGCCTATTGCCTTTGCAGTATCCAGTGCCTTCAGTCGTTTCTTGATATCACGTGGAGTGAATTGGATTGGCTGAAGACTGGCATCTGTGATTCTGTTTACCTCAGGAGGAGGCCGAGATGGATCATCCACTTGGCACTTCTGGCTGAAGATGGATGCAAATGCTTCAGCCTTGTCTTTTGCACTGATGTTCTGGGCTCCCACTTCATTGAGGATGGGAGGGTCATGGAAGAGGAGGGTTGGTGTCCAATTGGATAAAAACATTGGCTTAAAGACAGAAAACAGCAAGTTGTGGTAAATGGTTGTTTTTCAGACTGGAGTATGGTAGATAGTGGTGTTCCCCAAGGGTATGGACCGCAGCTTTTATTGCTATATATAAATGTCTTGGATCTTGGAATACAGAGTAGAATTTCAAAATTTGCCACTGATACCAAACTTGGAGGAGTGGCAAACAATGAGGATGATACAAACTGCCTGCAGCAGGACATAGATAGGCTAGCAGAGAAGGCAGACAAGTGGCAGATGCAATTTAATACAGGCAAGTGTGAGGTGATGCATTTTGGCAGAATGGATAGGCTAAGACAATATAGATTTACTGGCACAGCTCTAAAGAGTGTGCAGGGACAGAGGGTGCATATGCATTGGTCTTCAAAGATGGCAGGACATATTGAGAGAGTGGTTAGCCAAGCATATGGGATCTTGGGCTTCATAAATAGAGGCATAGAGTACAAAAGCAGGGAAGTTATGCTGAACCTTTAAAAATTTCTAGTTAGGCCCCCACTAGACTATTGTGTCCAGTTCTGGTCACCACACTGTAGGAAGGATGTAAGGGTCCTTAAGAGGGTCCTTGAGAGGGTGCAGAGGAGATATACCCAAATAGTTCCAGGGATGGGGGATTTTAGTTGCAAGGAAAAGCTGGGGTTGTTCTCCTTGGAGAAAAGGTGATTGAGGGGAGATTTGATAGCGGTGTACAAGATTATGACAGGCATAGATATATTAGTCAAGGAACGTCTGTTACCATTAACTGATGGTACAAGGACGAGGGGACACAGATTGAAGGTTTTGGGCAAGAGATGCAGGAGGAATGTGAGAAAGAACTTTTATATGCAGCGAGTGGTAATGACCTGGAACTTACTTCCCATAAGGGCGGTGGAAGCGGAGGCAATCAATGATTTCAAAAGGAAATTGGCTGGACACTTGAAGGAAATTAACTTGCAGGGCTACGGGGATCAAGCAGGGGAGTGGGACTGACTGGATTGCTCAGTGAATGTGACATAGACTTGATGGGTTTAATGGCCTCATTCTCTGCCATAAATTACTCAGTCACATACCAGGTTGACTTGGACATACATTGCCATTTGTTCGTCACTGGGTCAAAATCCTGAAACTCCTTACGTTACAACACTGTGGGAGTAGCTTCACCACATGGACTACTAGGGTTCAAGAAGAAATCCCACCACCATCTTTTCAACGACAACTAGGGATGGTCAATAAATTCTGGCCTTGCCAGTGATGAGACTGAGAATCAGAAAAAAATCAGATACTATTAATTGTATTAAGAATGTGGAGCCAATAAAGAGTCAACATGGATTTAAAGTCAGGCCTCAGAAGTCTACTGGAATTGTTGGAGCAGGCAACTAAATTATTGGATAAGGGCCATTCCATTGGTGTAAACTACTTCAATTTTTAGAAGATGTTTGAATAAAATCTATGTATTTTGATCTATTATGAAGGCTCATAAGATTAATAGCAAATTAGGTAGATAGCAGAGGGCACTGCTCTCAATTGGAGGCTTGATCTTGGTAAAATTTAGTGGGAATTCTGTAACACTTATACCTTTATAATTGTAAGTAATTAAAATATGTAATTCAAATTATTGATTTCATATTAATATTTAATAATATTGTTTATTATGGACCAGAATTTGGTGGAGTGGGACACCTCACAGTGTCCTCCATTTGTTAACTTCTTTTCCTTACCCTTCAGCTTGAAAAATTCTTGCACTGTGAATTACTGGAAGTTTGAGCTGATAATGGTGCGACAAAGTCAATTGGACATTTGGGACTTTGGTGAACAATGGGGCCGACAGTCCATCTCCTTAACTAAAGTGATTTAAGAATAGAGAAAGAAATAGAGGAATGGCAGAGAATTAAATAAGTTGAATTAGAGTTAAATTAGATACAAAAAGAGAAATAGAGAGTAAAAAAGATTAGATTAAGAGTGAGGGAGAAAAGAGACAGAAAGAAAAAGTAAGAAAAGCATTTTACATTTGAAAACCTCTAGGAACAATTTACTGCCTGCAGGAATGAAGCTCTGCAGTGGCAATGCAGGAAAATAAATTTCATCATTATGTTGTTAAGGACCAGATCTAACATACTGCAGTGAGTTTAATTTGTTTTAACAGGGTATTACGACCGGGTGAGGAAGGGGTCCCAGGCTCCCCTGGCCCCTTTCCTGGTTTGGCCAGTTTAACTTAAGGTTTAACTTTTAAAACACAGAGAGAAAAGAGCGGATGAATGGCTTGGATCAGCTGCTTACGATACGTGGGTGAAGCTCCCCTAGGTGAATAGTCATGAGCGTCTGCTCCCACATCAGGGCCAGGATTGTTTCCTTTCGCTCAGAGAGCGGGGTCTTAAGTGTTGTGTGTGTGTGTGTGTGTGTGTGTGTGTGCATATATATAAGTCTCAGTGTCTGAGCTGGGGTGTGTGTGTGTGTGTGTATATATATATAAGTCTCAGTGTCTGGGCTGTGGTGTGTGTGTGTGCATATATATAAGTCTCAGTGTCTGGGCTGTGGTGTGTGTGTGTGTATATATATAAGTCTCAGTGTCTGGGCTGTGGTGTGTGTGTATATATATAAGTCTCAGTGTCTGGGCTGTGGTGTGTGTGTGTGTGTGTGTGTGCATATATATAAGTCTCAGTGTCTGGGCTGTGGTGTGTGTGTGTGTGTGTGTGTATATAACATATATACATAAATAAAACATATATATATATATATATATATCTAAAAACACAGTGTTTTTAGCTTCACCTCAGTGGGTGCTTGCTCACTGCTCTCTGTTTATAATTGTAAATGAACCAATTAGACAGGCTTTCTCAGTTTAAACAAGAAAGGTGTAAGTTTATTAACCTTAACACTCTAACTCAGGTAAAACTACTAAAATTACGTGACACAACCATGCTCGCATGCATATGTGACAAACACACACACAAATAGTTACAGAGGAGGAGAAAGAATTAAAGGGGAAGTAGTTAATGGAATTCAGTTACTGTCTTTGTTTTGGATGTAAAGACCTTGATTGGAGTTAAGTCTTGCAGTTCTCGTTGGGGCCCAGTGCACACTTTCAAAACTTGTTTCGTTGGTAGCAGAAGGCTGAAGAAGTCCTCTTAAGCTGCTTCCATGGGTCCCTGGAACTTTTCTGGAGAGACAGAGAGAGAGAGAGAGAGAGAGCGGTGCTTTCTTCTTGAAGTTCAATAGCAGTCTGCCCCAAATCTTTCTGTGAGGCACAATTCAATCAATTCCCAGGTTGGCCAGCAAATTAGTCATGTGACCAGCTCTATGCTTGAAACAGCATCACCTGCGAGGGTTGTTGATTCTTCAAAGGTTACGAGACACACTTACACAGATCATCACTGTTGTCCAGCCCAATCTTGCTAATTGAATCAGGGAGCACTTTCATTGTCTCTCTATTCAACTGTCTCTCAGAACGCAAATTATCCAGTAATTTATGGTGATTCAAAACTCATGTTTTCAGCCGTTCAGCTCTGTGGTCTTTTTAAACACGTTATGTTCAATGTCCAGTAAAAGTTCAAATAGTGTTCCATATGACAAAATTGATATGCTTCCATTTGGCGGGTGTGGTTTCATCACAAGGGCAAATGCAATAATTTCTTGAAGCTCAAGGGGATGTTAATAGCAAGCTCCTATTTTCGCAAGGCTAACAGTGGAGTGGCGCTAGTTATCCAGTAATTTATGATGATTCAAAACTCATGGGGTTTCTCTTGCTTGCCACAAATTGCTGGATTATTTGCACACTAATAACAGTGTGCACATTAAATTCGCTGTTAATTTCCCAGCAAATTCTGGGCCAATATGACTTTTCAGTGATGATTGAAGTCATGGTTCCATTACCTGTGTAGGGTATGAGGCTGCATGCAGCATGCTGTGAATTTATTATAAATCTAGCACTATCAACCAACGCAGGCATAGACTGCAATCTATTTGTTATTTACTCCATATTATAACATACCTTAGGAGTTAGAATATTTATCAGTGCTCAGTTACACTGAGAAGCACAAATTATTTTGGTCCCATGTTGAATGTTACTTGTCAATTTTAATAGATTCCAACTGCACTGCTACACAAAACCAGAGTTCCTGCAGCCATACATAAGCTAGCATCAGAGGAATTTGAACAATGAATACTGAGCAAATTAGTTTTATTATAATCAGTTGGGACTAATGAACAAATATTCTGGACCCATGGGACAACTTTTATCTCACCACTGCCCCATGTTTCAGCAGCAGAGAGCATGGCTGAGGTACTATGAATACTTTGCATCCGTCTTCACACTCGAGAAAAGGATGTTGTCAATGTAACAGTAAAGGAGGAAGCAGTAGTGATATTGGATAGTAGGCATTTAAAATGTGAGCAATACTCAATAGAGTAAAAAAGTCAAAAATTCACTCAATCTGGTTGGGATACATTCAAGTTGCTGTGGGATATGGGTGGATCTAATGGAGGCTTTGGCCACAATCTTCCAATCCTCCTTAAATGTGGGAGTGGAGACACAGGATTACAAATAGTATACCCCTGGTCAAAAAAGGGGAGAGGGAAACTACAGACCAGTCAGCCGATTAGGCTGAATTTTCTTTCCTGCTGCCGCGAGCGGCAGCTGGTGGAAAAATGGCGGCCCACACACATGGGACACGCGCCACCGCGCCACCACAATCTTGAGCATGGCAGCTTATTTAAATATGTAGGGTGGCCACCCCACCAATCATGTGGTGGGGGCGGCCTCGGCGATGCTGTGAATGGCATCAGCTGTCTCTGCACAGGTGCAGGTGCCATTTTTAAAGGTCTGCCAGCCCTGCTCAGAGATTGCAGAGTTGCCCCAGTCCCCCCAATACATTGAAAATAAATGTTTGCCCTGTCCCCCGCCCCCTAAATTGCACTAACATTGCTGTGTGGACCCCTTCTCCCCCCAATTGTACAAAGTACAGAGTTCACCCCTCTCCCCCCCCCACATTAAAAATGCAGGGTGACCCCGTAACCCCTCCCCCCGCCCCACTACACTAAAAATGCCGAGTTCCCTCCTTCCCCACCTCAGTGGTGCCAGCATTCCCTGGTCGGGAAAGTGAAGGCGCATGAGCACTGCCCGTTGCACTTAAGATCTGGAACTACCAGGAAGATCGCTGTGGGTTAGGTTTCAATACATGCAAACACCCCATTTAAATACTTAAAGCCAGGTCCCATCGTCAAGTGGCAGAAGGTCCACCCCAGAGCCTTGCCGCTCAGAAGTTCGGGCCCTGCAATCCCAGCATCAGGCTCTGTGGCAGGCCGCTGTCTGTCCATTCTTCCAGGTGCCCCCGTCAGGGAGCCCGAAGTCAGGTGCTGAACAAAATTCAGTCGATCATTTGTGGTGGGAACCTTTTAGAGACAATAATCCAGGATAAAATTAATTAGCACTTGGAAAAGTATGAGCTAATTAGTGAAAGCTAGCATGGATTTGTTAAAAACAAATCATGTTGGACTAACTTAATTGAGTTTTTTGATGAGGTAACAGAGAGGGTGAAAGAGGATAGTGCAGTTGATGTGTATATGGACTTTTGACAAAGTACCACATAATAAAACTGTATGAAAAGTTAAAACCCATGGGATTAAAGTGACAGTGGCAGCATGGATACAAAATCGGCTATGGACAGAATGCAATGCTGAATATTTACTTTCAAACTGGAGGAAAATGTACAGTGATGTTTCCGGGAAACGGTATTAGAATCACTGTTCTTTAGGATGTATATTCATGAATTGGCCTTGAATATACAAGGCATAAATTTTGCAGATGACACATAACTCAGAACTGCAATAAATAAGGGAGAGGATCATAATGGACTTCAAAATACATAGAGTGGTGAAATGAGCAGACAGGTGGCAGCTGAAATCTAACACATAGAAGTGTGAGTGATACACATTTGGTAAGAAGAATGAGGACAGGCAAAATAAACTAAATAGTACAATTTTAAAAGATGTGCAAGAACAGAGGGACACAGGGGTATAATACACAAATCTTTTGAAGGTGGCAGTTGAGAAAGCCATTAAAAAATGCATGTGGATTCCTTGGCAAAGAATACAAAAGCAAGGCAATCATGCGAAACCAGGGTGTACATTTTTCGCATAAGGGACCACATTACAATTTTTATCCTACATCGGGTGCCAGTGAGCACATTTCAGAAAGATAAAGGCATTAGAAATATATCTGTTAGCTCTCAGATGGCACTATTAGAAGAAAGGAGAACTGTATTTCCTGCCACCCTCACACCCAGTGTCCAAGCCAATATTTATTTATTCAACCAACATTTCTAAAACAGATTCTCCAGTCATCAATTTTTGTGTGATCTTGCTGTTTGCAAATTGCTGCTGTGTTTTCTTACATTGCAATGGTCATTGGCTGTGAAGCACTATGAGATGCTACGAAAGGTACTAATATAAATCCAAGTTATTTATTTTTGAATAGGTAGGCTGCGTTTCTCTTTTATTAGTTTCTTATAAGCAGGCAGTTTGCATGTCTCCTGGCTTTAAAAGTTCTAGGCAAGCTTTTCATTAAAGTCCTTTTGATGATTTATTTTACACATGTGGCAATTTTGTTTTCTCATGAATCAGTAATATTGAAAGTATAGTGCTATAATGTTAGAACGCTCAAACCACACTGGTTATCCAAGTCACTAATTTTCAGTTTTATGACCTTGGTAATCTCTGCCTCCTCAGTATGATCAAGTTAGGATAGTGTTAATTAGTTTTAAATGGGTTGGAGCATGACAGCTTAACTGGAACATCAACTTGGTGAGCTTAATTATTAAATTTACTATAAATTCTGAAACAGTAGATGTGTACACTGTAATAAAGTGGCCGTTGCTGTCTGGTTGGTGTGTACATGGCATAGAAAATATCTTGTACCTGCAGCGGCCGCATGCCCTCCCCCTCCTGGTGCCGCTGCTCAGGAGCTTAGCCTGCTTGTTGACAGATGTGACATAGGGGCTGAAGACATTACTTTCTTGCTAGGGGAGGCAGAGTTACGTGATGGCCCGCTGCCACCTGGCCCTGCTCCCCTCCTTTACCAGCACTCTGCAAACTTTATCATCTCCAACAAAGCATTGCCTGTCTGCCATTACTAGTCCATCAGCAACTATTTAGGCACTGCCACTCCATTATTAGTCATACAGGATTGGCAGGATGGATAGAAAGCTTTGGCTGGCCAGATTCTGGCTCACAGGCCATATAGTTAGATGTTTAGTTTTGTTTAGTTTAGAGATACAGCACTGAAACAGGCCCTTCGGCCCACCGAGTCTGTGCCGACCATCAACCACCCATTTATACTAATCCTACAGTAATCCCATATTCCTACCAAACATCCCCACCTGTCCCTATATTTCCCTACCACCTACCTATACTAGTGGCAATGGATAACCCTCAGCTAAACCTTTATAAACAACTGGTTAGACCTCAACTGGAATATTATGTACAATTCTGAACTGCACACTTTAGGAAGGATATCAAGGCCTTGGCGATGGAGCTGAAGAGTTTATGAGAATGGTACCAGGGATGAGAGAGTTCAGTGACATGAAGAGACTGGAGAAGCTGGGATTATTCGCTTGAGAGCAGAGAAACTTAAGAAGAGATATGATAGAGGTTTTCAGAATCGTGAATGTTTTGATCAAGTCAATAAAGAAAAACTGTTTCTGGTGGCATAAGGGTCCACTCCCGAATCGTTCCCAGCACCCCATCCTTTTCCCACGGCATCTTCCCATGCAAGGGTAGGAGATGCACTAACTGCACCTTTAACTTCTCCCTTCTCACTGTCCAAGGTCCCAGACACTCCTTCCAGGTGAAACAGTGGGCTGAATTTTGTTAGCGCACCACAAATCGCGTGGGGGCACATTTAAATGGAGGGGACAGAGTGGCCGCCTCCGATAACGTATAGAGGGCAACCGTTTTGTCCCTGGCAACGGCATCCTGCGCCACTGAACAGGCTCCGGCGCCATTTTTAAAGGGCTTCAAGCCCTTCATGTAAATTTAAATGTTTAAAGGTCCTGCTGCACTAATATTTGAAATAAAATGTTATTCAAACTTTGCATCCCTTCCCCCACCCCGGCAATGCATTTACAATAAATAAAATTACATGCACCCCGGGAAAACCAATTTTTCAAATAACCCTCCCACCTTTAACCCTCCCACCATCAGAACATTTGACCCTCAACCCCTTCCCACCATCCCCACAACCAACCGGAGCGGTTTTCCCCACTCCCACACCCCTCCTGACCTGAAGATTTCACTGCTCCCCCCTCCCCACCAGTGTCACACCTTGGAAGTCCGAATGGAGTTCCGAAGACGCGGGACTTCTGGCCGGCGGCTATAATATCGTCGTGGGATGGCCACCGAGACAAGGTAAGTTGATTTACATGTTTTTTCTTAAATTTTAATATTTAAATGAGAAGGCCCCAGCACCGAGCGGCAGGGGTGGGGCAGCACCTTGCCGCTGCTGGTAAAATGCGGCGGGGCCTTCTTGGCGTCGGAGGTCATGGCTGGCACTTAACGGAAGAATTTTCCGGGCCCCCCTACCACAACCCCCAACAATCATAAAATTCAGCCCAGTGATTTACTTGTACTTCTTTTAGTTTATTATACCATATAAGCTGCTGATGATATAGTCTTCTTTATAGTGGGAAGACCAAACACAGATTAATTGACCGCTTTGTGGAATGCTCCATTCAATTCGCAAGCATGACCTTGAGTTTCTGGTTGCCTGTCATTTTAATTCTCCACCTTGCTCCCGCTCTGACCTCTCTGTCCTTAGCCTCTTGCAGTGTTTCAATGAAGCTCGACATAATCTCAAGGAAAAGCACCTCATCTTTAGATAGGCACTTCACAGCTTTCGTGACTCAACTTTGAGTTCAACAATTTCAAACCATAGCCTCTGTCTACATTTTGTTTCCTTTTTCTTTGCTAGTTTGGTTTTTCTCTCTTGTTCTCTTTTTTTTGTTTTTGAATGGCAGCTGTTCATAATTCTGCCATTCACACCTCCTTTAAATATATCTTTTGTTTCTGTACTTTTACCATTACCACTCCCGTTGTCCTTGCACCATTAACTCTTTTGTCATTTAATTTCTCCTGCCTTCCATACTATCACAGATCTTCTCTTTTGTTCTTTCTCCCCCCTCTCCCCTTACACTTGCTTAAGACCTATGACATCTGTAACTTTTCCCAGTTCTGATAGGGGCAGGCACAGAGGCGGGCAGATGCATAAATTTGCACCACCAGCTGGCATGCCGGGTCCTCGGCTCCATCTCACCCCAGGCCATTTTCTTGGAGGCAGGATGGGGGGCAGCAGGGCTTGTGGCATGTAGCCAGTTAACCTTGTTAAAGGCCTGTTATCACCTAGGACTGGATTTTAAGGAGCCCTCGACGTCGGCATCTATGGCATCTGAGGCCTAAAGATGGTCCCGGATGAGGCCCAGCACGGACCTCAACGCCAGCAGGGCCTGGCCCCATCCTCCTGGCAGCGGCGAGACACCGTGGCGGCCGCTCTTTCGCTGGACAACAGGACCTGAATTAACATATGCAAATGAATAAAATTAATAAATTAACATGCACTTACCTGGGATCTTATGGGCCCGCCACGATCTTCACAGTGGCAGCTGGCACTCCCGTGCCTTCGGAGCCCCGTCCTGGGAAAGGAGGCTAAGACTAGTATTTTAAACTTAAATAAGGGCAATTATGAGGGCATGAAAGCAGAGCTGGCAAAAGTGGGCAAAGTAAGTTAAAGGATAGGTCAATAGAGATGTAAGGCAGACATGTAAGGGGATATTTCAGAATACACAGAATAGATACATTACGAGAAATAAAAATTCCAAGGGGGTGATCCACCACCCGTGGTTAATTAAAAAAGTTAAATATAGTATCAAACTTAAAGAAAATGCGTATAATTGCGCAAAGATGGGTGGCAGATCAGAACATTGGACAGAATATAAAAAACAGCAAAAAACAACTAAAAGGTTAATAAGGAGGGAAAATTAGAGTACGAGAGAAAGCTGTTGAGAAATATAAAGACAGAGTGTAAGAGTTTCTATAGATAGTTAAAAAAGAAAAGTGTTAACAAAGTGAGCGTTGGTCCTCCAGAAAGTGAGTCTGGGAAATTAGTAAGGGAAAAAAAGGAGTTGGCAGATGAATTGAATAGGTATTTTACATCTGTTTTCAACATAGAGGATACAAGTAACATCCCAGAAATAGCTGTAAATCAGGAAATCGAAGGGTGGGAGGAACTCAAGAAAATTACAATCACCAGGGAAGTGGTACTGAGCAGATTGTTGGAGCTGCGGGCTGACAAGTCCTTGGGTCCTGATGGTCTTCATCCTAGGGTCTTAAAAGAAGTGGCTAGTGAGATAGTCGATGCATTGGTTTTGATTTTCCAAAATTCCCTAGATTCGGGGAAGATTCCATTAGATTGGAAAATAGCGAATGTAACTCCTTTATTCAAAAAGGGAGGGAGACAGAAAGAAGGAAACTACAGGCCAGTTAGCTTAACATCGGTCATAGGGAAAATGTTAGAAGCTATTATTAAAGACATTGGGCTGAATTTTTCCCTCAGCGGACAGGAGCGGTCCACCAATTGAACAGTCGGTGGCGAACCCACCTCCGCCTGCCTGTAGATCTAGACCCCATTTTCTGGTCCCCAGGCCTTTAATTGGTCTGAGGCAGGACTTACACCTCATTAAGGCAGGAGGTCCCGCCTAATGGAGCTGCTGGCCAATCAGTGGTCTGGCAGCTTTCTGTCCTAGCAGCGCCAATGGGAGCGGTGGCCACTGCTGGGACTGCAACCCAGCTGAAGGGAAAAGATGTCGGGGAGTGCCGGAGAAGTTTTTGGGGCTTTGCCGGGGGCAATTGGTCAGGCCCCGGTGAGACAAAGGTGGTCAATTGCGGGGACGGGGGGGCTTGTTGGGTGTTGGGGGTGGTTGGGGTATCGGGCGGGGGCAGCCCTCTGGGCACTAGGTGCCTGATCATGCGGGTCACCCCCCACCCCAACAAGCCATCAGAAAGCAGCTTGCTTTTGTCAGGTGGCTTCTTTCGGGCCTGGGTTGCCTGACTGGCCAAGGGTAAAATCCCCGTGCCCGTATGTGGAGGCCCTTAAGTGGCCGTTAACTGGCCACTTAAGGGCGTAGATTGGCCTGGGGCGGTAGGGCTGTTTTTTGCCGCCGCCACCCTGCATAAAGTGGCGGCAGAGGCGGGACCGGGTCAGGAAGGGCCCCCTGAGCCTCCCACTCCATTTTACGCCCCCCCGTCACCTTCCTACTCTTTTGGAAAGGGCGTAAAATTGAGCCCATTATAGCAGGGCATTTAGAAAAATTCAAGGTAATCAGGCAGAGTCAACATGGTTTTGTGAAAAGGAAATCATGTTTAACCTATTTAATGGAGTTCTTTGAAGAAGTAACATGTGCTGTGGATAAAGGGAAACGAGACGATGTACTGTACTTTGATTTCCAGAAGGCATTTGATAAGGTGCACATCAAACGTTACTGCGGAAAATAAAAGCTCATGGTGCAGGGAGTAACATTTTGGCATGGATAGAAGATTGCTAGCTAACGGGAAACAGAGAATAGGCATAAATGGGTCATTTTCTGGTTGGCCAGATGTAATGAGTGGTGTGCCACAGGGATCAGTGCTGGGCCTCAACTTTTTACAATTTATATAAATGACTTGGATAAAGGTATGGTTGCTAAAGTTGGTGACGTCACAAAGATAGGAAGGAAAGTAAGTTGTGAAGAGGACATAAGGAGAATACAAAGGGTTATAGATAGGTTAAGTAAATGGTCAAAGATCTGGCAAATGGAGTATGATGTGGGAAAATGTGAAATTATCCACTTTGGCAGGAAGAATAAAGAAGAAGCATATTATCTAAATGGTGAGAGATTGCAGAGCTCTGAGATGCAGAGGGTGTCCTAGTACATGAACCGCAAAAGGTTCGTAGGCAGGTTCAGCAAGTAATTAGGAAAGCTATTAGGATGTTATTGTTTATGGCGAGGGGAACTAAATACAAAAGTAGGGACGTTGTGCTTCAGCTATACAGGGCACAGGGCATTGGTGAGACCACGTCTGGAGTACTGTGTACTGTATTGGTTTCCTTATTTAAGGAGGGATGAAAATGCATTGGAAGTGGTTCCGAGTAAAGGTCTGCAAAGGAAACCCGACCAAGGCCGAATGCTGGACACGGAAGTGCAACCCGACCCGAACCCGAACCCGAACCCGAACCCGATACATGTCGTCAGGACCCGTCGGGGTCAGGTCGGGTAGCAGGCCTTCACCCATGTACTGATGTAAAGGCCTGCTACCCGACCTGAAGACATGTGTCAGGTTCGGGTCAGGTCGGGTCACACTTCCGGGTCCGGCATTTGGGCTTGGTCAGGTTTCCTTTGCAGACCTTTTGTTCAGAGAAGGTTTACTAGACTAATACCTGGAATGGGCAGTTTGTCTTATAAGGAAACGTTGGACAGGCTCGGCTTGTATCCGCTGGAGTTTAGAAGAGTAAAAGGCGACTTGATTGAAACATATAAGATTCTGCGGGGTCTTGACAGGATGAATGTGGAAAGGATGTTTCCTATTGTGGGAGAATCTCGAACTAGGGACCACTGTTTAAAAATAAGGGATCACCCATTTAAGAGATGAGGAGAAATTTTTTCTCTCAGAGGGTCATGAATCTTTGGAACTCTCTTCCTCAAAAGGCAATGGAAGCAGAGTTTTTGAATATTTTTAAGGCAGAGGTAGAAAGATTCTTTATAAGAAAGGGGGTGAAAGGTTATCGGGTGTAGGTGGAACTGTGGAGTTGAGGTACAATCAGATCAGCCATGCTCTTGTTGAATGGCGGAGCAGGCTCAAGGGGCCGAGTGGCCTACTCCTGCTCCCAATTCGTATGTTCATATATTTTTGAAGCGGTGAGCTTATAAAATCAAGCCCCTATTGTCAGAAACAAACTGGAATTTTCCAGTCAGCTGCCAGGTGCCAGGAAGCATCAGGGAACAGTGTAGCTGCCTGGAGGTGGCCTCGCAGCAGCAGACTGAGGAGCCAATACTTCAGAGATCCTCCCTGGCTGCCTGGCTTCAGCAACTGCCGCAGGCTGTCCTGTGGAGAGATTACCCCTCCTCAATGGTAGCCTGGCTACTGAGGCCATTTTTTAATTTAAAGCGTAAAAAGTTATAAAAAGCCACTTACCTGAAAAGGCAGCCTGCTGCTCTTTCAGTGCTGGAGGGCCTCCTTTTGGCCCTCCAGTTTCAAAAGCCCACCCAGTGTCCTTAATTGGACGGCGAGCCTGCCTTCTGGCATTAATTTGCCAATTCGGGAAAAATCACAGCCACGAGACTGCTCCACAGTGAAAGCTTCTCACTCCCATTTAATCATCATGGCAGGGTTCCAAAGCCTGTGGAGAAAATCCTGCACTCTGTTTATCTCTCCACAGATGCTGCTAGACTTGCTGAGTATTTCCAGCATTTTCTGTTTTTATTTCATATTTCCAGCATCCACAGTATTTTGCTTTTGGGTTTGTTTAGATGTTGGGAAGTATGACCTTGAACTTCTTGGTGGTTTCACTGAACTCCTGCCATAAGCTGTTCCAGCTGCATAGGGCGATTAGGTATTTGAGCTACAAGGAAGCTGAAAATGTTTACACTGGAGAAAAGAAGGCTGAGGGGAGACCTAATAAAAGTATTCAAGATTCTAAAGGATGACAATAAAACACTACTAAATGGACATAACCACTAACTCTGTAACCAGAGATACACTGAAGCTCAGAACAGGGAAAGTAATCGATCAATGTAGATTTAATTGCTTCACACAGAGAGGTCAATTTTGACTTTTGAGGTTCCAACTAGCAAAGCGAGCCAGCTGATTGCATGTACCTGGGTGAAGAGGCAGCTGCGACTTTGAGCCACTGGTATCATTTACATGGAGTCAGCGATCGGCGAGGCCCCAAATGGGTGTGACTATGCAGGGTGGCTAGTAATGGCTTGCCTCAGCTGTAATCTAGGGAAGTGTAGGGGGAATGTCACGATCATGGGATGGAGGTTCCAGGGTGGCAGTAGCCCAGAATATTTTTGTAGGGCTTGGAGAAGCTCACCTGTTCTTTCAGAACCAATAAAAATAATAATAAACTTATTTTGGTTTGGTATCTTTTGCTCTGTCAGCAACAGGAATGATCAGTTTCCAGCTTTAAATGGCACTTGAGTCTTGGGACACTGAACTGCATATTGAAATGGAACTCCCACCTAAAACAGGTGAATGCTTCAGTTACCCAGTGGTAGGCCCCTGTCAAAATGATAGCGGCCACATGGTCAGTATTAATGGGGCAGTAAGGTTCCTGAATTCATCTTATGGCCATTGCCAACCTGTTAATCCATGGCAAAGGAAGTTAAAATTAGCCACACAGGATGAGAAATCTAAGGAACAGAATCCCTTGGCATATAGAAAAAGTGGATACTGTCAGCAAATTGAAGAGAAACTGAGATAACTATTTTGACTGGATTTTTAAAAAATTTGTTTTTGGGATGTGGGCATTCCTGGCTATGCCAGCATTTATTGCCCAGTCCTAATTGCCCTTGAGAAGGTAGTGATGAGCTGCCCTCTTGAACCACTGCAGTCCATGATGTCTAGGTACACCCACAGTGTTGTTAGGGAGGAAGATCCAGGATTTTGACTGAGCGATGATGAAGGAGCAGCGATGTATTTCCAAGTCACGATGTTGTGTTACTTGAAAGGGAATTTGAAGGTGGTGGCATTCCCATGTGCCTGGTGTCCTTTTTCTTGTAGAAAGTAGAGGAGATGAGTTTGGAAGATACTGCTGAAGAGGTCTTGATAAGTTGCCACAGTCCATCTTGCAGATGGTACACACTGCTGCCACTGTATGCTAGTGTGGAGTGGATGAAAACTTAATGTAGTGAATGGTGTGCCAATCAAGCGGGCTGCTTTGTCCTGGATGGTGTCGAGCTTCTTGAGTGTTGTTGGAGCTGCACCCATCCAAGCAAGTGGAGAGTATTCTATCACACTCCTGACTTGTGCCTTGTGAATGGTGAACAGGCTTTGAAGAGTCAGGATGTGAGTTACTTGCTGGAAAATAGCCCGCCTCTAACCTGCTCTTGTAACCACAGTATTTATGTGGCTTGTCCAGTTAAGTTTCTGGTCAATGGTGACACCCAGGATGCTGATGGTGAGGGAATCAGTGATAATGGGCTGAATTTTCATTTGACTTCAGAGGTGGGACTGGAGGCAATTTTGTGGCCCTGAGCGGCATGCTGGTTTGCCGGCATATTCCCACCTCAGGGTCATTTTAGAATAGAGTGGACCGTTGGGGGTGGGGGGTGGGGAAACAATGTTTGGGAGGGGGGGTGCAGTGGGTGTTGGTGGTAAGCAGCGGGCGGACAATTTAGGCCACCTAAAGGGCCTATTAATGCCACTCTGCCTATGGCGACTGGAATTTTCTAGCAGGCAGCACACCATCCTTCAAGGAACACCCCCACCCCCACCCCCTGCCTCTGCCACCGCTGAATCCACAGCTGTGGCCGTTGGCCATCCAATGGAGGAGTTGCCCCTTCATGTTGACAGCCTGGCAGCTATGGGCTCTTTGTATTTATAAATTTGTAAAAGGTTTTCTGGGATGCCCTCAATTTCTCATACCAATGTCAACAGCTCCCACCTCTGATGATGGGTTTTTCGATCTTTCAATGCTGGAGGGCCTTCTATTGGCTCTCCATCCTTGGGAGCCCACCAACCATCTTTAATTCGACAGAGGTCCCGGAAGCGTCCACTTAATTGGCCGTCTCCTCCAAAATCACTTCCAGGGTCTCGCCGCCAGCATCTTCAGGTCCCCGATCCGGAATTCATCCTGGCATTGGATCGGGACCTTGGAATGAAATCCTGCCTAATGCCTTTGGATGTCAAGTGGAAGTGGTCAGTCTTTCACTTGTTGGAGATGGTCATTGTCTGGCATTTGTGTTGCATGAATGTTACTTGCCACTTATCAGCCTAATCGAAAATGCACACTAGTGGAGCAGTTTTGAGGGGACTTCATAACTGGACATACTTGAAGTGGTTGAAGCCGGCATTGGATACCTGAGCAGGGGAAATATGTTCCATTCCCCAGCACTAAAGTTAATAGAAAATGAATGATTATCCTCATTTTATTTACCTTTAGGTATTGCCAGTATTGTGCTGTCGATATATATATATGGCTGATCAGCTGCCAACTGTGTAACAGCCCCGACAATCAAATTTTTCTGCAGCACCTGTGGAAGAGTCTGTCACTCTAGAATTGGCCTTTATAGCCACTCCAGGCGCTGCTCCACAAACCACTGACCACCTCCAGGCGCTTACCCATTGTCTCTCGAGATAAGGAGGCCAAAGAACAAGTTATTATTGCTGAAATCGTTGGAACATGTTTTTGTGATATGCCATCTGCAGGTTACTCTGAAAGCTGCAATCCCAGCTCAGGTCTGGGCACAGTGCTGCAGATACAGCTCTGCAGCAATCATATTTCAGTGACTCTCTTCCAACGTGGGTTTCAGTGTAGTCTGGCCACTGTGTGGCACCAAAGCGCATACCATTTCAGGACATCGCAAAAGCTTTGGTTTAAATAAGAGAAATCATTTTTAATAAGTAGTTTATGATGTGAATCAAAAGATATAATGAGGTACAATTTTCATTTTATGACTAATAAATCTTATTTCACTATGCATGCTTATGGTATTGTATGTACATGACATGGGACTCTTGGGAACATCTTGAATGATTTTTTCAAAAAGTTTGAATTGAAAGAAAACATTGAAAATATGAAACCATTATTCAGTAATTTCATGCAAACCAATTTTCCTCTTCAGTGAAATAAATCCTAATATCACTGTTTCAAGTCACATGATCCTGGAACTATTAATTTGTAACGAACTGCCCACCAGCAAAATATACTAAGTTAGGTTATAATGTGGAACTTGCTGCCACAGGAAATGGTTGAGACAATTAATCTAGATGCTTTCCAAAGGAAACAAAATGAGTAACTGAGAGAAAAGAGAACAGAGAGATCAGCTGAAAGGCTCACGTGAGGCTGATGGAATGGGAGGAGACTCATGGGGAGCATAAATTCTAGCACAGACTAGTTGGGCTGAATGGCCTGTTTCTGTGCTGTATATTCTATGCCACCTTTTTTTCTTTTTAATTGAGGTGATCTGATCGAGGACTCAAAATTATGGAGGGTTTTCATAAGGTAATTAGGGAAAAATAGATTTCACTATCAACCAGAGGGTATAAATTTAAGATCATCATCAAAAGGAAAAAAAGGAGATACGGAGAGTTTTTTCTTCACACAGAACACTACTAGAGTATGAAATACTTTATTAGATTCAGCGGTGAAGTAGAATGCAGAATAGTTTTAAAAAGAAGATAAACATTTGAAAATGAATATAAGGAAACACAGTGGAATATGACAAAGGGGATTGCTCTTTCAGAGAGCCAGAACAGGCGTCGGGACTTCTGTGTTGTAAAATACTATGCCATAGATTTTTATTTTTATTGCCTGCACAGTAATCTTTCAGCACAGATTGTCCATACTTTATAGAACCTGCCTGATCTTCAGCCTGTAAGTACTTCAAACTGCTAAACCAGATAGTTATCAATATTCAACAACATACACTTCATCTTTTTATTAATAAGTCACATAAACTAATTTTGCTGCACTTAATTTTTTTGTTATTCCCCAAAGCACTCTTCTGTATATTTGCAATATGACTATATTTCCATTTTAATTAAACCTTTTAGATTAACAGTTTTTGATGCAAAAGCATAAAATATTCAGTCACATTTCTTCATTTCTCTCTCTTTGACCTGGTTATTGTGATTTCAGTATTTCCTTATATTTGGTGGAATACAAATGCACAGATCAAAATTCTGTTCTGAAGATATATTTTACAAAGGAACTCAGATTGTGCAGTTGTGGTGTTTTGTTATGCTGAGCTGAACTGGAGCTGTTAATTAATTGCAAACAAGCCAAATAAAGTTTCTAGAATGTTATTCCAAGCTAATGGTGATAATTTAGTTTACATCTCTTTTGATCCCACTCTAAATTTTTATAATTCACAAAGTCAAGTCTGAATATAGTGTCTGAATTTTGAAGCTGTGCAACTCATCATAAAATATATACAGTTCTAACCCAAGCTCGAAGGAATAGATGAATTCAGCTGTATAAGCTTCTCAAATGGTTATATTTGTGTTGCAAAAATTTGGGTCTTTGACAAGAACTCTAAAACTACCCAATTTATGTTACTTTGGGTGTTCAGTTTAACTTAATCTCAGCCCAATTCACATAGGCTGTGAGTTGTTTTGTCATGTTTTCACTAATGCTTCCCATGGAGTTCATGTTTCGAAGAGTGTGACAGATAATTGCATTGAATAAACAGATATGCTTGAATCAATTCTTGATATGGAAATGTGTATCTGTGTGTGAGCAATGCCAACTCTGGTTGGACGTATTTCTGGAGGCTTCATTACAAGACCTTACAAAGCCACACTTAGTCAAACAGCTATTTTTTCCCATTTCCAATATTTCTATAACTAATAAATGGAAGTGTTGAAAGAAAATGAAAAGAAAACACAATTTCTTCAATGCCCCTATGGTTTTTCTCTTGGATTGCTTGCAACAGTATTCAGGCAATTAATCTTCAATTCCGGAAGATTCCAGGGTAATCCTGGACAGTTGCCAACACTACTGTGTTATGTGTATGTGCATTATGTCTGTTTATAGAGAGTTAATCTATTCACAGGAAATTGAACATATATATATATCACTATATCGGCTTTTTTGCTCTTAAGATCTTTCGATGTGTTGACTATGAGGATTATCTGTTCACAAGGTCAAGGTCAGTGCTTTCTGAGTACTTTATGGAAAGCCTACACATAACGGACATATTAAACTCTACCCAGCCTCTAAATTTGGCCATTTGCAGTACTGCTTTTAATGAAATGGCTTAAAGAGTAGCATAAATAAATATCAAAAGTATTCACATGAATTTAGTGGCTCAATTTTGACACAGAAATGTTAGCAAGGCAGATATTAATACCAGTTAAGGATAAAACAAAAAGCCATTCAACCCATCACTCTAGTATTCTAATGCTCCCAGCTTAGAATCCAATTGCATTTCAATGATGAACATATTGTACAAGTAAACATTTTGGAGTGAAGATTTAAAAAGAGACAATTGTGCTTGACAAACCTCAGAATTTTTTGGGACATCCTGAGGTCACGCAAGGTGCTCGATAAATGCAAGTGCCTTTGCTTTCTTTCTTTTCCTTCTTTGCAGATGGGGAAATGCAATGGATGTGGTGTACATGGACTTCAGGAAAACCTCTGACAAAGTACCATATAGAGATTATTAGGGAAGGTTAAGGGATATCGAATTAGTGGAGGATTGGCTAGTGGGCTAGAAGATTACAGGGTGAGAATTAAAGGCAATTGTTCAGACTGGATGGAAGTGGGCATCCCGCAGGATTTAGTTCTAGGGTCACTTCTGTTCACCATATATATCAATAATTTTAATATAGGCCTCGAAGGAATAATGTTAAAAATTGCAGTTGGCATAATAATAGGCATTATTAACTCTTTAGAAAAAAGGCTGCAAAGGAATTGGTAAAATGAGGAAATGGGCTAAAAATAGCAAATGGAATTAAATATCAGTGATATTAGGTGATGTATTTTGGTCAAAAAAAATGCTCAACTCTGAATGGAAGTAGAATTGGTGCAATAGGCTCCATGGGCCGGATTTTCAAATTGGGGTTGGGAACCCATTGGCTGCATGAGTTCCAGATCCCGACTCCACGCCTCAGCAGCATCATTCTCTCCATGCTACTTTTAAATGTAAATGCTCTAATTGGACAGGGGGTGAGCTCAGTGCCAAATTTGTGGTGCTGAGTGTCTCCAAGAGGCCATGTTAGGGGCTGCTGCTGTCTTGCTGATGAGGGTAGGCAGCTCCATACAGGGCCAGCAGCACGATCAGGATGAAAAGGGCCATGCAGGAAAAATGAAAGTCTAGTGCTAGCACCGGCACAAGAAGATCCATTAAAAAGAGTTTTAAGACTAAGACAAATAACCTTTATTTGGCCCCGCAGTGAATCCAACAGCTGTGCACTAACATGCACCAGACTGTTCAGGTTCGACAAATTAAAGCTGAGAAGTTCCATTCTGCACTGAGCTGGCTATTTTCTTATTCTTTCATGGGATTTGGGTGGTGCTGGCAAGACCAGCATTAGTTTCCCATCCCTAATTGCCTTTGAGAAGGTGGTGGTGAGCTGCTTTCTTGAACTGCTGCAGTCCATCTGGTGCAGGTAAACACACAATGCTGTTAGGGCAGGAGTTCCAGGATTTTGATCCAGTGACAGTGAAGGAAGGATGGTGTGTGACTTGGAGGGGAATTTGCAGGTGGTGGTGTTCCCAAGCACCTGCTGTCCTTGTCCTTCTAGGTGGAAGAGATCACGGGTTTGGAAGGTGCTGTCAAAGGACCCTTGGTGAGTTGCTGCAGTGCATCTTATATATGGTACACACTGCTGCCACTGTACATCAGTGGTGGAGGGAGTGAATGCTTACATTTGTGGATGGGGTGCGGATCAAGCGGCTGCTTTGTCCTGGATAGTGTTGAGCTTCCTGAGTGTTGTTGGAGCTGCACTTAATCAGGCAAGTGGAGAGTATTCCATCACACTCCTGACTTGTGCCTTGTAGATGGTAGACAGGCTTTTGGGAGTCAGGAGGTGGGTTACTCACCACAAAATTCCCAGCCTCTGACCTACTCTTGTAGCCACAGTATTTATGTGACAGTTTCAGTTCAGTTTCTGGTCAATGGGAACTCCAGGATGTTGATAGCTCCTTTAGGAGTTTCAGGGGCTGTTAATTGGTAGCAACTGGGTTTCCCATTTCCTCCACTCCTGCTGGCCCTTAGATATTTACAAACTGGCGTTGTGATCCCGAGACGACCTCTAGGACCACAATTTTGAAATGGCGTCTGTACTGGGTCCCGCCCCCAAGGCTCTTTGAAAACTCAGCCCCCTGAGTCTCACCCAAAGTGTACTCTTTCTATACAATATCATGCAGTGTAAGTAAATAGGCAGGTGCCACTAATGTACAGCACATCCAGCAATGGACAACTTTTAAAAAAATCATTGTCTTCCATTGACTAGCCCAGAACATTTACTATCATATTAGTTAGTTCCCATAGCACTGCAAATGAATCCTCCAAGTGCTACTTATGTGGTGCCTACACTCCCTGCTAGGACCACTCAATCTTTTCCTGCTCAGCCTATCACATCCACAATCACCTTTTTACATTTCTCTGTCAAGATGTTGAGTGGTAAGAAATAGTCGATTCAATTTTTATAATCCTCGCCTTTACTCAGCATTTAGTAAATTAAACTTTGTATCGCTTGATATCATGTACACCTCATATAGTTCAAAGTATAACATTGATTTTCCATTATATTTAAGGGAATCAAAATTATTGTAAAGCTGCAGGTTATATTTTGATAATTATCTTGTATATACTAGCAAAGTCTTTTTATACTTTTTTGATTTGTTTCCGATTGGTAATTTAATTTTTTTAAATTGCCACTACAACCCAAGCTACATCAATTTTTGGGGCTAATGACATGGACATGGAGCAGAAAACCAGTAATCCTGGTCTAGCCCTTTTGTAAATGATACACATATCTGGTAGGTGAATGTGTGGACATGGGAACCTTCTGACTGAAAATAGATGGGAGCTAACAAGTTAGATGGCAATGATGCAGTAACACTTCCACATCTTTTTTTCTTACCTTTTACAACGGTTGCTTTCTCCTTTCAATGACTGTTCATATAAATTGGCCATTCAAAGTTGCTAGGCTGTGTATTTAGATTAAAAGGTCTTTAAACAAACAGCTGGTATCTTCCATTTGGCATTATGTAGTAGGACTTGAGAATTTTTCTCAGCAATTTCAAATCTTTTTTTGTAGCACTCTTTCCTGCCACTTTTCGGTTGTGATTGAACCTCCAATCTTGCTACTTTACATATGTGCCTTTCACAATACTATTTACATATGCTGGTTGAAAGGAGAGGAAAATGAAAAGAAACTTGATCATTCATTCAAGGGATGTGGGTGTCACTGGCAAGATCAACCTTTATTGCCCATCCTTAAACACCCTTGGGAAGGTGGTGGTGAGCCACTGCCTTGAACCATTGCAGTCCTTGTGGTGTAGGAACACCAACAGTGCTGATAAGTAGGGAGTTCTAGGATTTTGACCCAGCAATGATGAAGTGAACAGCAATATATTTCCAAGGAAGGATGATTTGCGACTTGGAGGGGAACTTGCTGATGGTGGTGTCCCCATGCACCTGCTGCCTTTTCCTTCCAGGAGGTCGAGGTCACAGGTTTGGGAGGTGGTGTGAAAGACTTAGTGAGTTTCTACAGTGCATTTTGTAGATGGTTCACACTACAGTCACGGTGCTCCGGTGGTGGAGGGAGTGAATGTCTACGGTGACAGATGGGGTCTCCATCAAGTAGGCAGCTTTGTCCTGGATGGTGCAAAGCTTCTTGAGTGTTGTCGGAGCTGCACCCATCCAGGCAAGCAGAGAGTATTCCATCACACTCCTGACTTGTGCCTGGTAGATAATGGACTGACTTTGGGGAGTCAGGAGACGTGTTATTCAGCCTTCGACTTGTTCTTGTAGCCATAATATTTACGTGGCTGACCCAGTTAAGTTTCTGGGCAATGGTGACCCCCTGAATGTTGATGATAGAGGATTCAAAGGTGGCAATGCCATTGAATATCAAAGGAAAGTAGCTAGATGCCCTCTTGTTGGAGATGGTTCTTGTCTGGCATATTGTGTGGCATGACTGTTACTTGCCACTTATCGGCCCAAGCCTAAATGTTGTCCAGGTTTTGCTGTATGCAGGCATGAACTACTTCATTATCTGAGGTGCCGCGAATGATGTTCATCATCAATGAACATCCCCACTTCTGACCTTATGGTGGAGGGAGCATCATTGATAAAGCAACTGAAGATGATTGGGCCTTGGATGCTGCCCTGAGGAACTCCTGCAATGATGTCCTGGAGCTCAGATGATTGGCCTCTAACAACTGCCACAATCTTCCTGCTAGCTATGACTCCAACCAGTGGAGAGTTTTCCCCCTGATTTCCGTTAATTTCATAAAATGAATGCCATAGAAGTGAGGCTGTATTACAGGAGAGGGCTCCCATCTGCCATTACTCTGCAAACCGCATTTGTTGGCCGTAGCACAAGTTTCTGAATCTGATGGAAGATCCACATATACAGAAACTCAGATTCACCAAGGATAGGATGACAGAGTTGTGCAAGATGCTCCAAGAGGTGTTCTAGCTAAATTCTAGGAGAAGCAGGGCACTGCCGTTGCAGAGAACACCACAAAAGCCCAGATGTTTTCTTATCTAAGCCTCTTGCTGATACCACAGACATGTTGGGACTGCAGTCCACTACATTGTTGAGTCTCTTTAGTTGTTTGTAATAGGTCTGGAAAACCCTTGAAATCAACCATCAGACTTCCAAACAAACATAATAAAACAATTTCAAACACAGAATATTCTCTTGTATAAGGCTTCGTCATGTTCTTGTACTTATTTAGGCTCTTTTTCTGTTACAAGTAAGTCCTCATGTTAATGGAAAAAGAAAAGTGGCAGACAAAAAAAAGTGAAAATAGTTATAGTTTAGTTTAGAGATACAGCACTGAAACTACTCAAGTGTGTTGAGGAAAATGTACACTACAGGCAAAACTTTCTGATGCATTTCTTTGTGTAAAATTTGTGAGTAATCACAACATTCTAATAGTATTGCACCTGTAGGTGGTGCTGTGATCATAATGTTATGTGACCCATTTAACTAAGTGGGACACCCTCTAACAATGCATGACATGTTGCTGCACTCTTCCATTCCTTTCAGAAGTGCCAGATAGTCACTCGATTTACAATAAACTTTATATCAAATCACCTCAGAAACTCTCCAATTACCTTAATATTGGCAAAAAAAGTTAAAATTTAGAATTAAAGCAAAATACTGCGGATGCTGGAAATCTGAAACAAAAACAAAAAATGCTGGAAATACCCAGCAGGTCTGGCAGCATCTGTGGAGAGAGAAGCAGAGTTAACGTTTCAGGTCAGTGACCCTTCTTCAGAACTGGCAAATATTAGAAATGTGAAAGGTTATAAGCAAGTAAAGCGGGGGTGGGGCAAGAGATAACAAAGGAGAAGGTGTAAATAGGACAAGGTCCCAGAATAGCTGACCAGAAGGTCGTGGAGCAAAGGCAAACAATATGTTAATAGTGTGTTGAAAGACAAAGCATTAGTACAGAAAGGGTGTTAACGGACTGAACATTGAACAGCTGCAAGTACAAACATGAAAAAAACAGTGAGTAAGCGAATTGAACAAACTAAGATGAAATAAAATAAAATAAACACAAAAAATATATAAAAAAAGAAAAAAGTAACTAAAAATAAAAGTAAAATGGGGAGCCAGTCATGCTCTGAAATTATTGAACTCAATGTTCAGTCCAGCAGGCAGTAGTGTGCCTAATCGGTAAATGAGGTGCTGTTCCTCGAGCCTGCGTTGATGTTCACTGGAACACTGCAGCAATCCCAGGACAGAGATGTAAGCATGAGAGCAGGGGGGAGTGTTGAAATGGCAAGCAACCGGAAGCTCAGGGTCCTGCTTGCAGACTGAGCGGAGGTGTTCTGCAAAGCGGTCACCCAGTCTGCGTTTGGTCTCCCCAATGTAGAGGAGACCACATTGTGAGCAGCGAATACAGTATACTACATTGAAAGAAGTACAAGTAAATCGCTGCTTCACCTGAAAGGAGTGTTTGGGACCTGGGATAGTGAGAAGAGAGGAGGTAAATGGGCAGGTATTACACCTCCTGCAATTGCAGGGGAAGGTGCCATGGGAAAGGGACGAGGTGGTGGGGGTAATGGAGGAGTGGACCAGGGTGTCACGAAGGGAACGATCCCTTCAGAATGCTGACAGGAGAAGGGAGGGAAAGATGCGTTTGGTAGTGGCATCACGCTGGAGATGGCGGAAATGGCGGAGGATGATCCTTTGGATAAAATTTTAAATGTTGCTGAGGTTGACTTTTCTTTCCAATTTGGCAAAGGCCGGCCCAAAGATCCTTCAACAGTGTATATATTTACATGGCTGACTATCAAACTGAATGGAAGTATTAAGTGTACTGTAGATGTTGGGAATTTCCTCTTTAAAAAAAACTCTCCAGTCTGGGTAAAACATGTACTTGTCCAAATCCAGCTGAACCTAAAATACTTCTTGTTGCTGCATTATAAAAAAAACCTTCTGCAGCACTTAAACCCACCCATTGGAACTCCTAGCCATCCAGGAAAGGAACAGTGCTGTGAACAAAGTACTGGAAAACAGAGAGGTTGTGACCATGCACCAAGCAGAACACTATATAGCTCATATAGATGTGGACCATTTTTCTTCTGCGCTCCCCCACCCCCTCATCACATCATTAAAGTATTTATAGTTCAACATCAGAGATCCACACCGGAATAACCCTCCCTCTCCAACATAGATGAGCAATTTTCCAAATTCCCCAACAATAACCTCTTGCCTCCACTGAGTAGCACATTCTCATTTAACCAAATTAGAATTTGAATTTCCTGAGACATAACTTTGGTGGAGCTCCCCTGGAGAAATAGCATGTATGCTGTTCTCTGGGGATTTCTAGATCCTCTGCTGAAGTTACAACAGATGATTGGGAGAAACTCCTATGGAAATTCAACCTGAAGGTGAATAATGCTGTGCATTTGATATTGTTTTGTTGGGCACGAGAGGGCAGTAGAGAGCTACAATGGTTTTACACAAAAATCAAATTCCAATGTTACCTTGAACAAAAATAAATGAATGCTTAATTAACAATTTTGGAATAAAGTGAACACAATAATTTAATACCTGATGTAGCTATGGGGTATCAGCAGAATGACATCAGTAAACATTGTATCATTACCAGTTATTTCAGCAATAATGGAAGGTGGAAGTCAACATCGTTCCCCCTTATTTTGTGGAAAATTGAAGTTGGTGGGACCAATTTTGGATTACAATCTTCAGCACCCAATCTCCCCCAGAGTGCACTGGCTTCCAAATTAGAAGCTGTCGACTTCCAGATGTGCAGAACATTTGCCTGAAGCAGGAATTAAGCAGGCTGCAAATGAAATCGGCATCCGAACAACAGTTGAAGGTCCCCAATCGAAATTGGCCATGAACTGGGCGGAGCTTGAGCTGCACATGATTCATTCAGTTATTCCAGGTCTTCAGCAGTCTAACCAGTAAACCTTTGGTGGCTGCAAACAAAAAGTAGGAGAAAGTTTTTATTGTTTAATTTCTGTACAGTTGTGGGGAACAGAGGTGCTCCTCAAAAATACGGAGGGCCACTGCCAACACCCCCAAAACACCAACCTCACTGGATCTATCTGCAGGCCGGCTTATCATTGGATCTGGCCAAAATCAGGCCCTGACCAATGAGCATTGGAACACCTGATTGACATCTACAGCTCAGCGGTTTTATTCAGCTTCAGGCTGAAATCTTCAGGCACCCATCTTCACCACCCATTTCATACTGGAAACTGATGCTACAAAAATTTCTCTCTTGGGTCATTTAGCAGATATTTCTTTATAATAAGATGAGCACAGTAGTTGGTTAACAAGGACTCATTCCTAATATGATCACCATTTTAAAAAATCTGATTATGAGGAATCTAGACAGAATAGATAGAGAGAAACTGTTCCCATTGACAGAAGGATTGAGAACCAGAAGACACTGATTTAACACGATGAGCAAAAGAACCAAGAGCAACATGAGGAAAATCATTTTTATGCGAGTGGTTAGGGTCTGAAATGCACTGCCTGAGAGTGTGGTGGAGGCAGATTCAGTCAGGGCTTTCAAAATGGAATTGGATAAGCACCTGAAGAGAAAATGTTTGCAGGGCTACAGGGAAAGGGTAGGGAAGTGAGACTAGCTGAGTTGCAGAGAGCCAGCACAAACATGATGGGCCGAATGACCTCCTTCACTGCTGTAGCCATTCTATGATTCAATGATATGATTCTATAATTGTAATCCAAATGGTGCTACAAGAGGTCTTAAAGTTGGCAATGCGCCAAACTAACTCATTGTAGAAGAGCCTACAATTTCTGCTCTTAAGTAACTCCTAGTTTAACAATTTGTCTGTCTCAAACTTCACCTGCAAATGTTTTGTTTTCTGACACGAATCAGAGCTAATGTTAAAGGCAATAACAACTAGCTGCACTGGATATGTGGCCAGGTGTAGAAAGCTCACATCTCTGTCCTGGGATTGCTGCAGTGTTCCAGTGAACATCGACGTAAGCTCGAGGAACAGCATCTCATTTACCGATTCGGCACACTACAGCCTGCCGGACTGAACATTGAGTTCAATAATTTCAGAACATGACGGGCCCCCCATTTTACTTTTATTTTTAGCTATTTTTTATATTTTTTTTGTGCTTAGTTTATTTTATTTTATCTTAGTTTGTTCAGTTTGCCTACCCACTTTTTTTCATGTTTGTACTTGTGGCTGTTCAGTTTTCAGTCCGTTTACACCCTATCTGCACTAATGCTTTGTCTTTCAACACACCATTAACATATTGTTTGCCTTTGCTCCATGATCTCCTGGTCAGTTATTCTCTGTGACCTTGTCCGATCTACACCTCCTTTGTTATCTCTTGCCCCACGCCTGCTTTACTTGCTTAAAACCTTTCACATTTCTAATATCTGCTAGTTCTGAAGAAGGGTCACTGACCTGAAACGTTAACTCTGCTTCTTTCTCCACAGATGCTGCCAGACCTGCTGAGGATTTCCAGCATTTTTTGTTTTTATTTCAGATTTCCAGCATCCGCAGTATTTTTCTTTTATTGTAGAAAGCATTGCCTCGTTACAGAGTTTAAAGTGATTATTCTACATTTTACCTTCTACACAAGGAAGGAAAACAACAATGGGCTTCAACTAAATTAAAGAGACAAAAGTTCTTCTGATAGATGCTGGGTGTGCTTGATTCCTTCCATACCACAAACTTTCATGTTTTGTGGAATGATCCATTATGACCGCTGGACTATGAAACAAATCTGAAGATATCCACTTGTTATGGCCAGGCTGGTTTCCACTGTTCACCACCCAACTGACCACAGCAAGTGTTTTTTGTTACTAGTGTTTAAACCCCATATGTTTTATTTGCCAAATAAACAGACAGTGACAAGTTTTCTTGTAGGTTTAAAACAGCAGATGAAATGTTTATGAAACAATACTCATTCCCCAAAAATGTTCACAACACCACTCACGTAAGCATTCACTCTCATATGCACTCTCAAGAGAACATAGTTACAAAAGTACAGGATAAGAGGTCAGAGTTCAGGTTGTCAAAACCTGTTGTTTCAGGAATAACCTGTGGGATCCCCTCAGGAGGTGAATTTTAAAGTTACAGGCCTGTTGTCGGTTGTCTGGTAGTCTGGCTGTTGCAGTCTCCTAGTGGTTCACTTTGGGATGAAGATGTTGCTGATGTCTTAGGTCAATCCTCACCGGTAGAAGAGTAATTTTTACAAAGGAACTTTCCTCTATCTGCTGCAGCGAGCTTCAAACTTGTCTCAGTACGGTTGAACTGTATTGGCTGGAACTGATCTCTCTCTCTCTCTCTCACTCGCTCTCTCTCTCTCCCCCCCCCCAGCCTTGCTGGAATTCAAGATGGCTTTTTGTTGCACTGAGTGGCTGAGGACAGACCAGATAGATGTTGTTGTCTCTACTCCTGTCCTCAAAGCGATTACCTTTTAAGGTGAATTTTACAAGTCAGGTTTCAGTCCAGCAGGGCTGTATAATGGCCTTGATGATGGCCCCATCCTGAGGTTATTCAGAGATGGGAAGTCTGAGAAAGGCCTTGTCTCATTGTTTTTAAGTATAGCTCACATCCAGGTGTGATTATCTGTCACATTTCCATGCAAAAGGGGCTTAAATTGTTTTTCAGCACAGATGTGGATTTGAGTGCAAGAGATGCTGAGGGTCATGTGTCTTGTCCAGCATTTTGTTGAAAGCACATGTATCAGTCTTTTAAAAGATTTTCTTACTTTTTATAACTTCAGTTTGGTTCGGTGTTTTCATCGCTGCACTTCTTGTGAGCGTGACGCACTGCATGTTCAGACTTCTAACTATGAACACACCGGTTTTTCCCTCTGCATACTGTGGCAGAATAATTCCAGGTTATGATGTATTTGGTATGTTTCTACTAGTTGAGTGTCTCTAGTATGGTTTGTTGAGTACTCATAGTGATCATTGATTCAAAGGACCTTTGATATAATAACAAAAGTGTTTGATAAATATTTCAGGAAGAGAGGGAGATAAGCCAGAAGAGCAGTGACTCACTTGCAATGTAATGATATAATTTCAAGAAACCGCTTTGACAACATTTATTTTACGACATCACATCAGCAGTCTGAAAGAAACAAAAGAAAATTGCAGGGCGCTGTTTTCAGGCCCTTTATGGTCATACTTAGATGAGGCAGCCAAGGTTCTATAATAAATGCAAAATAACTGCAGATGCTGGAAATCTGAAATAAAAACAAGAAATGCTGGAAATACTCAGCAGGTCTGGCAGCATCTGTGGAGACAGAAGCAGAGTTAACGTTTCAGGTCAGTGACCTTTCATCAGAACTGGAACAGAACTTAGCCAAGTTTCTATAGTTTGAACCCAAAGCATAGCCGCTGGGACCTTCCAAGAACATGTAAAATTGATAAATCTCGGCTGCAAACATTGGGCTGGATTCTATACAGCTCTCGACATCGAGATCCGTAGCGGGGGGGGGGGCCACAAGATGGTCGCGGATGAGGCCCACCACGGGCCTCGACACCAGCAGGGCCTGGCCCGATCCTCCCGGCGACGGCAGGCCACCGTGGCGGCCCCTGATGCTCGGCGACGGGAGCACAATCACCATATGCAAATAGAGTAAATTAATTGATTTGTATATACTTACTATTAACCTTGATGTCCCACTGCGATCTTCAGCCCGGAGGCCAGCACTCCCGTGCCTTCAGATCCCCATCCGGGGGAAACGAGGTGCAACACTGGTGGGGTGGGTGGAGAAGGTAAGTTTATCAGTGCGGGAGGCGGCGGGGGGGGGGGTGATTGGGTCAAATTAATGTCATGGGTGTAGGGGAGGGTGGGATGGGTTGTAGTTTAAACTTGGTGCAGTGTGGGGGGGGGAGGTCAAATGTTAAAAGTAATTGTTTTGGGGGGAAAGGGCAAATAATTCATTTAATTGTCGTTGGGGGATGGGAAAGGGAGAAAATAAATGTATGTATTGAATTTCAATTTCTCTTTAAATATTTAAATTAGCTGCTAGGGCTGACAGCCCTTTAAAAATGGTGAGGGTGCCTACGCACAGGCAGCTGATGCCATTGCTGGGGATGAACAGCGCACCCCCTCCACGTGATTGGGGGGAGCGGTCGGCCCCGGCTATTGAAATGAGCCGCCACACTTGAGATTGTGGCAGCTCTTTGGCGAGTGGGGCCACCATTTATTTTGCCCACCGCTGAAATTAGCGACGGGCACATAAAATTCAACACATTGTGTGTGAAATTTAAAAAGGATCTGTTTGTAAAAATACTGTTATTTTTCCCTTTTGAGATGAAAATATTCTGATTTGTTAAATAATCTATTAAACAAAGCTTAATGTCATATCATCTTAAATTACATCAAAAATAAAGTAAATGCATAAACTGCCAACACGGGAGTTCTGCAGCAAAGGTTTCAGAGCAATTTGATCCTTCTTGATTGTTCCTGGAGCTGTGAACATCTTTAAAATGTTCATTATGGCAGTAATGCTTCATTAACTGGATGTAGCAGGAGGGAGAAGGAGAGAAACATACACGCTCAGTAATAATCTTTGAACTTGAAGTTCGCATTCCATCCAAGCTGTCAGTTTCTCAGTTTCACGTGAAAAGTGTGTTTTTTTTTTACAACTAGGATTGGGTGGTACCAGCATCAACCAATCAGATCATTTGCAAGTTGGGATTGAAAGCTCTCGGAATTAATCAGATTTTACTTCTCCCATTGTTGATTGTGCACAAATTGGCATCAAAAAACAGAAGATAAGTGGATGGATTCTGTATAAATATGTATGTTTGCTCTCAAAGAAGGTATTTATAATCTTCTTAAAAGCAGTTTACTGAAAACTTTTTATTTTTCTCAGAGCAAGTGAATTTAGTGGTGGCAGCGGCCACAGTCTGAAAGTGAGAGGCAATCCCACTTCATCAGTCAGCGGGAACCAGGTCTGGTCAGCGGCAGCCCCGTGAGTGGCTGGCCAATCAGAGTACCAGCAGCTCAGCAGCCTCAGCAGCGCCACCAAGGAGTAGTGACCACTGCTGGAGCTGCACCTGGAGGAAGAATAAGCAGCAATGGATGGTGCCCTCAAATCCATGGTAAGTCCCCCATTGGGGCACCGAGGCCTGTCAGGCAGCTCCTGCTAATGGGAGGTGGTCACTGAGAGCTGACAGCACTGTTGACATGGAGGCGGCCATTGCTGCTGGGGGGCCCCTCCGTGGGCAAAAGATTGCCTGAAAAGGAGGGCTCCCCCACCCCCTGGAGTCCATTGAGAGGCCACCAGCGGAGATGGGAAAAGGCCAATTGGCCTCTGGGTGGGCGGGCCGTCTGCCATCTTCCCTGCTGCTGGCAAGATGGCATGGGTGGCGTGAAGATGACGGGTATGTCACCCTTCCCCGCACCTTCCCAAACCATTTTACTGACGCCCTGCCTCCCAGCCCATCCCAAGAGGGCTGGTAAAATCCAGCCCAAACTTTCTGGGACAGGTCCACCTGCTGTCTTCTACTAAAACTTTGGTCCTTTCAGACTGTTATACAGTTATTTTTTTGAGATATTGTCTACTGTGAATATTTTAACTGGCTTTATTTTAGCATTTCTGTCACACTTGTAGAATCACCAGGGTTTGAAAATAAAATGGGGAGTAACAACGAAGTAGTGATTAATTTTACATAATTTAAAAAGTTTCATTAAAAGGGTTACAGTATGTTCCAAAATCCTGGGAAGTACGTGGGGAGAGGGTATTTCCTCTTTCTGTTTCGTGATCACTGGACAATAATTTGATTGAGTGGCTCACCCACCCATTGTAGAACATGTCCAATTTTCACCGCAGTGATCCTCAGTGCAACGTGTGGCACTCACGCACCTTCACTTTTCCACCCAGAGAAAGCTGGCACCACTGAGGTGGGGAAGGGGTGAACTCTGCACTCTGATGGGTATGGGGAGGGGGGAACGGGTTAACTCTGCACTCTGATGGGTATGAGGAGGGGGGAAGGGGTGAACTCTGCACTCTGATGGGGAAGGGGTGAACTCTGCACTCTGATGGGTATGAGCAGGGGGGAACGGGTTAACTCTGCACTCTGATGGGTATGAGGAGGGGGGAAGGGGTGAACTCTGCACTCTGATGGGTATGGGGAGGGGGGAACGGGTTAACTCTGCACTCTGATGGAAATGGGGAAGGGGTGAACTCTGCACTCTGATGGGTATGGGGAGGGGGGAACGGGTTAACTCTGCACTCTGATGGAAATGGGGAAGGGGTGAACTCTGCACTCTGATGGGTATGCGGGGAAGGGGTGAACTCTGCACTCTGATGGAAATGGGGAAGGGGTGAACTCTGCACTCTGATGGGTATGGTGAGGGGGGAACGGGTTAACTCTGCACTCTGATGGAAATGGGGAAGGGGTGAACTCTGCACTCTGATGGGTATGGGGGGAAGGGGTGAACTCTGCACTCTGATGGGTATGGGGGGAAGGGGTGAACTCTGCACTCTGATGGGTATGGTGAGGGGGGAACGGGTTAACTCTGCACTCTGATGGAAATGGGGAAGGGGTGAACTCTGCACTCTGATGGGGAAGGGGTGAACTCTGCACTCTGATGGGTATGAGGAGAGGGGAAGGGGTGAACTCTGCACTCTGATGGGTATGAGGAGGGGGGAAGGGGTGAACTCTGCACTCTGATGGGTATGGGGAGGGGGGAACGGGTTAACTCTGCACTCTGATGGAAATGGGGAAGGGGTGAACTCTGCACTCTGATGGGTATGGGGGGAAGGGGTGAACTCTGCACTCTGATGGGTATGCGGGGAAGGGGTGAACTCTGCACTCTGATGGAAATGGGGAAGGGGTGAACTCTGCACTCTGATGGGTATGAGGAGGGGGGAAGGGGTGAACTCTGCACTCTGATGGGTATGGTGAGGGGGGAACGGGTTAACTCTGCACTCTGATGGAAATGGGGAAGGGGTGAACTCTGCACTCTGATGGGGAAGGGGTGAACTCTGCACTCTGATGGGTATGAGGAGAGGGGAAGGGGTGAACTCTGCACTCTGATGGGTATGAGGAGGGGGGAAGGGGTGAACTCTGCACTCTGATGGGTATGGGGAGGGGGGAACGGGTTAACTCTGCACTCTGATGGAAATGGGGAAGGGGTGAACTCTGCACTCTGATGGGTATGGGGGGAAGGGGTGAACTCTGCACTCTGATGGGTATGAGGAGGGGGGAAGGGGTGAACTCTGCACTCTGATGGGTATGGGGAGGGGGGAACGGGTTAACTCTGCACTCTGATGGGTATGGGGGGAAGGGGTGAACTCTGCACTCTGATGGGTATGGGGGGAAGGGGTGAACTCTGCACTCTGATGGGTATGAGGAGGGGGGAAGGGGTGAACTCTGCACTCTGATGGGTATGGGAGGGGGAAATGGGTGAACTCTGCACTGATGGGTATGGGGGAGAAGGGGTGAACTCTGCACTCTGATGGGTATGGGGGGAAGGGGTGAACTCTGCACTCTGATGGGTATGGGAGGGGGAAATGGGTGAACTCTGCACTGATGGGTATGGGAGGGGGAAATGGGTGAACTCTGCACTGATGGGTATGGGGAGGGGAAGGGATGAAATATGCACTCTTTTGGGTATGATGGGTGAATGGGGTGAGCTATGCACTCTGTTGGGTATGGGCGGGGGGAAGAGGTGAACTCTGCTTTATGTGGTGCTGTTTGCAGGGCTGGCAGCCTTTTATAAATGGCGCCAGCACCTGATCCTTCAACAGGTGATGCTGTGAACAACATCGCTGAGGCTGCCCTGCCACATGATTGGGGTGGGGCAGCCACCGTGATTATGTAAAATGGTTGTCCGCCGTGTAATCCCGTCGGTGCAGCGACACAGGTCCTGTGGGGGATGGCTGCCATGTTCCACACCTGCCGCCACTTCTAGTGGCGGGAATACACAATCCAGCCCATCATGTGTGGGAAAGTTACAGTGCCGTTTTTTATCTTGCTGCCACCTTTTTGCCTGCGTGAACATGGCACTAATGAGATGAAAATCAGGGAGAAAAAATATCAACTTTCTGCTAGAGGTCCTTCTGCAGTACTTTTCTGGTGGACCTTGTTGTAACTCACTAGTTCTCCCGCTGAAAACAGGTTTGGACTTTATTCAAATATTCAAACAGGGGTCAGTATGTAACATGATTAAGGGGATTGACAAAGTACATGTAGAGAGGATGTTTCCTCTGGTGGGGCAATCTAGAATGAGAGATCATAGTTTTAGGATAAGGGGTAGCAGATTTAAAACAGAGATGAGGAGAAATTACTTCTCTCAAAGGGTCGTGAGTCTGTGGAATTCACTACCCCAGAGTGCGGTGGATGCCGGGACATCGAGTAAATTTAAGGAGGAGATTTTTAATTAGTAAAGGGTTGAAGGGTTATGGAGAACAGGCAGGAAAGTGGAGTTGAGGCCGAGATGAGATCAGCCATGATCATATTGAATGGCAGAGCAGGCTCGAGGGGCTGAATTGCCTGCTCCTGCTCCTAGTTCTTATGTTCTTATGACCTTAATGCTCTTTGTGAGGACCCTGAATTCTATTTTCATATCAATCTGTTCCATGCTCAACCTGGCCACAAATCATGGGTTATACAATTTTGGAGGCAGCTATTACAGCACTATTTAAGGGGATCAATTCTGCAGTCAGCAAGGTTGGAAACAGATTTGCCTCTTCTTTTGCTTAGTTACTTGAGAGTTTTGAGCCTCAAAGGCATTTTTAAATTCATCACCTTTCTTTAGTGGGTGCTTATAAAATTTCCCTGCCCCTGAAATCCGTTGATCCATTTAACCAGCTTCCTTCAAGATGCTGCTACTAACCCACGGTGAGAATCTGTTCTCCACCACCATAAACCTCCCACCTGCCCCACACCCCCCCACGGCAGCACCACCACACACCCCTGGGATTCCCCACCCTACCAAACGGCAAGTTGCCTTTAAGCATCAAAATTGATCTGCCTCCTGCTGACATCATTCAACAGGCAGAGTAGTCAGCCCCATTTTGCACTCTGCAGCACAAAAAATCTCGTGACTGAGAAAGGCATACACATGTAAACACCAAATTGGTCTGTGGAGTGGAGGCTGTGCTGTTCTCTCAGTCTCCATTTATTGACACTTGAAGGTTATTTACTGCTGTACTTTAAAAAAAAACCTTGCCTCCAGCAGTGACACATTCATATATAGAGCTGGGCTGTTGTACAACGAATGATTTCAAATTTGTAACTTTGGTCATTTTAAATTATGAAGTAACCTAAAGGGATGCATGTACCATAGAAAATGTATCACTTAGGTTCAATTCTCTGAAATATACTTATGATTTAGCATGAGTGTAGGGGGCCTTAGCAGGTTGTCTCAACCACCTTGAGACTCCTAACAAGATTATTTTCTATCAATACAGGGCACATGTCAGATTTTAATACAGTGGAAAATTTCCAAGCTGCCTTTTTGAAAAGCAAGGCAATTAAAAGTTGACTTTCTTTTGGTTCTCCAAGGAAAAGATACTAAACAACTGAATACATTCATTCAACTGTTAAAAGCTGGCGTGACTGACTTGGTAATTACGAGAAATAAAGTCTGCTGATTTTTTTTCCCCAGAACACAAAAATATTTATTAATTTTGCATTTTGTGATAGAAAGTTCTTGTATTACAGTTTTACTAGGGTCGCAGATTCTATTAACACACAGTTTCTAGCCAAGAAACTGATGGCTCACATGCTTTTATTTGAAGATTTTATCAAATTTATGGTTCATTCCTGTGGTATGCTTTCCATTATAGCTATCCGCGCTGAATGATATGTTGATGGACCTTCCTGCAGGTGGCTTGCTTTTTATGGCCAGTTACAGAATGAAGTTAGCAATGTAAGTTCTGATTGAACATTTGGGCTGATTTTCTGAACTTGTCTCTTCAACCAGTGAGGTTCCCCGCTGGAAGCATGATTTAAGGAAAAAAAAAAATCAGTCCATTAGCGTCTGATACAGATCCACTGGCACAACATTTAGCATCAAACTGGGCAAAATTGGAGTATACAGGCCCGAATTTTATTAGCACGCCACAGATCGCGGCGGTGCGCTTTGAAGTCGGCGGCCTTCAGGCACAGATGCGCCATCACTGAGCCCCGGTGATATTTTGCACAGGGGCTCATTTAAACAATGACGTAGAGGGGGTGGCCTTTTCGTACCCCAGCAATGGCATCCACTGCTACGGTGCAGGCACTGCGCCATTTTTAAAGGGCTTCAAGTCCTTAGGAAAAAAATGAATTTTTAAAGTTACATTTATGTGCATTCTCTTCATAAAAATAATTCAAAGATGGAGGCCCTTTCCCAACTCCCCCGCCACCCCCCAAATGTTTTTCTATTGATCTATATCTCGAAAATTTACGTTATTTCCGACCTGAACTACCCCCCTCCCCCCGCCCCCAACCTCGTCACATTTGCCTTTCAACCCCTTCCCGCCATCCCTACAGCCAATAAAAAAGTGTTTTTCCCGCTGCCCCCCCCACCCTGACAATTTCACTTCTCCCCCTTCCCACCAGTGTCTCACATTGAATCCCTAAACGGGAATCAGAAGTTACGGGAGTTCTGGCCACCGGCCGCAACATCACTAAGTTAACCAGGTAAGTTTATTAACATTGTTTTGCTTAAGTTTTAGTTGGCAAATGAAGGCCCTGCCGCTTGGTGGCGGCGGTGGTGGGGGGGGGGGGCCACACCGAGGCTTTGTTGCCACCTAGAAAATGCAGCAGGGCTTTCCCGGCATTGGGGGTTGTGGTGGGCCTCTCCCAGTATAATTTTCCGGGCTCCCCCGCCATGACCCCTGAGACCGGAAGCCTCATAAAGTTCAGCCCACAGTACTTGAAAAAATTTTCAACAGTTCAAAGCCAGATGGGAAGGACAGGAAGCTCTCAATGCAAGTTTTATATTGGGTTAAGTGCTGTGCTTGTGCTGCTGGTTTCCCCTAGGTAGATCTTGAATAACTAATGGAAACCCTGGAGTCAGCTTGCCACATTTGGTAAGGATGGCCCCAAGAAGACTTGTTTCTTACTACCACCCTACTAAGTCTGGCAACTCTATCTTGGATCTGCCATCAGTTGTGAGAGATCAATGCACCGGGTGTCAGCAGCACGAGCAAGGCACTTAACCCATACTGAAGCAATTATGTGTGTCACTTGTCCCCGAAGTGGCACATTAGTGAAAAAACAAATTGTTTTTTCAAACTTTACTTGTACTGCATAATGTTTGTGACATATTGATTAACATAAATTCAAAATCATAGAATTATTATAGCACAGAAGGAGGCCATTCGGCCCATAGTGTTTGCACTGGCTCTCCGAATGAGCAATCCACCTAATGCCATTACCCCACCTACTCTCCATAACCCTGCACATTCTTCCTTTTCAGATAACTGTCTAATTCCCTTTTGAATGCCTTGATTGAACCTGCCTCCACTACACTCTCTGGCACTGCGTTCCAGATCCTAACCACTCGCTGCGTGAAAAAGCTTTTCCTCATGTCGCCTTTGCTGCTTTTCCCAGTTACTTTAATTCTGTGCCCTCTCATTCTCAATCCTTTCATGAATGGGAACAGTTTTTCCCTATCTACTCTGTCCAGACCCCTCATGATTTTGAATACATATATGGTATAAATAAATATATGGCATAATTAAACTTTCTAAACTGAGTATTTCTTTTTTCATTAAGGTACCTTGGTAAAAGGACAAAATATATATTGAAGGGTTAACAATTTAAAGGAAGATATGGTAAATCAGGAAATTAGTGTATAAATAACAGCAAACTTGGGCGTAAGAAAAATTGATGGAAATTGGAATTTTGCAGTGTTAAAATCATGAGAATGTGTGAAATTTGATTTGATTCCCAAACTCAAATATTTGGATCAAATATTTGTCTTATTTATGTTTTTAAATATATTTTTGGTGAAATTTTTGTGTTTATAGAAGTGAGGAATGCCTTTGCTGGAGAATGGAACTATGTTCCACTTTTTGCAGCCAGTATCAATATTGAAGATCCCAGGTTAGCTGTAACTTGATGCACAAGAGGGTCCTTTTATTCCATCATAACAACAGAGGAGGGATTCTCTTTTTACAATCCTGTCAGATAGTGATTGGCATTCTAGTGGAGAATGTCAAAAAATTAACTGCCCAACTAGAATCTCCCTCTGCCGATCCTGTGGAATGGCAACCTCCTGCTCTCACCTCACCACAGTAATCCTATGGATTTTCCTGTTCTTAGCCACACTTACTGTTGCTTCCTATCTGCAGGATGGCTCTGGAAGCAGCAGTAAGTACCCAAATGGAGCTTTGTGGCCACGTCATTTTCCTCCAGACTACACTAGTCATTTACAGTGTAATCCCTGCTGCAGCACCAGAGGGATTTCCTGGTTTGCATTCCTGGCTGATACTGATGAGCTCCCTGTTGATGGTGGATATTCTTCAAGGAACCTACCGTACATGTTTAAAGCCAGGAAAGTGGTTTTGGTGTGGGGTGGACATGAAATGATGAGTGAAACTCTATCCACAGAGGAAAATTCAGGCCTATATCTTAATCCAAATTATAAAACGGGTGTGTACAAAATGTTGCTGTGTAGTGCCTGGTTTTTCAGCATTAGGTTTACTGTTTTGCCTCCAAAATGGTGACCGCATTGCACATGCACACTTTTAGTGCTAGGTGCTCCTGATGCCATTTTGGTGAGGGCGTCAGTGTAAGTACGGCGCCCACTTGGCCACAATGCAAAAATAAAAGCCATCACAAAAGAAACAACTCAAACCAAATTTATAATGAAATCATGCCATACTGCATACAAATGTCAACTAATCACCCTTTTGTACTCCCTGGTGCCTGTCTTCCAAGTGGCTTTCCCTGTCCTAGTGCTCCTATGCAGTACAGCTGGTGGAAGGCTGCTGACTTTCAATAGGGGAGACTGCAGATGGCCTTGGAAGACAACTTTAAACAACTGTGGCCTTAGAAAGCCTGGCTACAGATTGCACCACTTTGGCATGGGTGGCAGCAGTTTGGGCTGCTGGCTGATGGTCAATAACACGGGCACTGGTGGAGTGAAGTGGAAGTACGATGCTGTCATCCTGCATGAGGACAACAGATTCATGCTCCATGGAGCCATTGGCACTTCCCCAGAGAGGTGCCACAGCAATTCTCGTAATCTGTTGGAGGACAGATTGCTGGACTGCTGTAACACCTCGCAAGCCCCTTCAAATACTGGTATCCACAGCCGTGATGGATAGCAGTCTAAGTTTCCACAGCAGCAAGCTGACCTTGCATAACTTCAGTCTGAGCTTCCACTGCAGCACTGAGATGTTGGCTGGCTTCTGCTTGTGCTGCAAAGGAACCTAAGCCATATCGGCCATAAGACACTCCCGTATGGTTGGGTTCACAATTGTGCTAATGGAGTTGCCCATTGCTTTTACGCCGGAAAGAATGGGCTCCAAACATTGTGCACAGCCCTGTGTCATGTTGGTACTGGACTCCCCCATTCTCCTTGATATTGACTGTAGACTTTCTGGCAGGCCCGCAAGATGCCAAGCATTTCATAGTGCATACCCATCAGTGTTCTTCTGTAGGCTGTCCCGTTGAAGTCCTCATCTGTGTCCTCTGCAGCTGAACTCGTGTGTGACCTCACCTTCCAGAGAACTAGCACCTGAGCTATCCTTGTCCCCTGCCCTGGCAGTACATGAGAGGGTGGCTGCGGGTGTGAGAGCAGGTGACGGCATTTCTTCTTCCTGTTCTTCCACCACTGCCTAGTCAAGTGGCTATACTTGGTTATCTGAAAGGCAAGAGGAAGAAGGCTAGGATAGTGATTAAGGGAGAGGGGAAAGCAAGAGGAGAATGCTGTAAGAAGGAGGATAAGTTATGAGGGTAGTCTCATCTTCAGTAGTTTCAATAGCCCTGCTGTTGGCCACAATCTGAGTCATGGCCGTTCCAATGACGGCAACCACCATCTGTTCCATCAGGGTAAGGACATGCAACTGTGCCTATTCCCTGCCACCCCTTCCCCCGCCAAGGTTTGGTACCACTGTCTCCAGTTATGTGTCACCTTGTTCTATCAGTGAGTGTGGTGCAATGTGTTTAGCTGATGTGGCTGTCATGGTTGAATAGCTGGCCATGTGTGTAAGCTGCTACATGCTATGTGTGACACTTGCTGTAGTGCTAAGTGTGTGAGAGTGAGGTGAAGGTGTGAATGTGAAGTATATTTCCTGATTGATAGGCAGGTGAATGATGGTGGCAAGATGCATTGTGCAGTTGGTGGGAAATGGCATTTGAAGATACATTCACTGACCTTGACCACTCATATTAAGTCATTGAACTCCTTGCAGCACAGCATCCAGGTCTATGGAGCTAGACTCCTGGCATTGACTGCCACAGTTATCTGCTCCCACTGCCTTCACAAGTTTGTCTGGAGGGCTGCCGTGCCCCCTGTGGATAGATGATATTTCTCCTTCTCTCCACCTCCTGCAGCAAGGCCACCAGTACCGCATTGGAAAATAATGGACCCCATTCTCTTCCAGTTGTGCCATTCTCCTATGTTTCTGGGTCAGAATCAGTTGCAGAATGACTTCCAGCACCTGTTCCAGCCACAGTGCACCTCCCCATTAGGAGGTTCAGGCTAGCTTTTACTCGTACTAGCCTCTCACAATTTTGCATTCCCTGATCAGGCGTGCAGCCATTCAAGAGCATGCTTAAGGCTGGTGGAATGCGATAATCATTTAAATTAGCAGGCAACATGCACTTTGCATGCTGCCTACTCTTGAAGCAACTGGCACAGGGTAATTTCATATCACAACCCCCACACCCATTTCAGTCCAATTTCGCAATCTAGATCTTTCTGCTGCCCAAATAGGATTTCCCTCCCCTCCAAATGTGTTAATGAATTAATGCCTGGGCTGTCCGGAATAGTTTCAAACCCAGCACTTTTTGACCCAGAAATTGAAATGCTACCACGAAGCCAAAGGGTTAACTGAACTCATCTTACATAAGCAGTGGAAAAAGGAAGCTTTTACCCTGTCAGACTGACTTAGGTTCAAACCCGCATCCAGAAAGAGCAGGAACAGTGTGTTTAGTGGCTGTATTGCTCAGTTACATTGTAAATTCAAAATATAGACCGGGAATCTTCTTGGAATGGAAGCATCTCTGAGGAAATTCCCAACAATAGTTGCATTCATTTGAAAAGCATGATGTTTACGTAGTAGATGTTTAGTGTGTCTGGTCGAAAAGCAAGGAAATAAGTATAGGTTCCAAGTACATCTTGAGAGAATGAGCTGTAATATATCAAGCTGATGTGCCAGTGGTTTGCCATGTGCTAGAGATTTGCCCCTATTTTTCCTGACATAGTTGAGTTCCTGTTCAGAGAAGGACCATCTCTCGAGTATGGAAGAAGAATTTGTCAATGAAAGATATTTCTGGAAATGCAATTGTGTTATTTTCTAGGTGTTTGCAGACTATTTCAGAAGCTGTATAAAGTTGTGGAATTGTTCAGTCGAACTCAATGTGCTATGATTACATGTTTAACATTAACTGAAATCAAGGCTCCCCAATGACTTACTTAGATGTGCTTTACTTAGTTATTTGGAGATTTATATGCAAATAATCAGGCCCCCTGACTTGAGAATTCAGGTACTCTGTACTGCACGTACTTTCAATGGTAATTATATGACCTGCTCTGTTTCCACAGCTTTTGTAGAAACAATAGACAATTATTATGGCATTACCAAAATAACTTCTAAATATCTGAATGAGTACAATAGAGAGGCCACTGTACCATTGGATGTTTCCATATCTTTGGGCCTCCTTATCTCGAGAGACAATGGATACGCGCCTGGAGGTGGTCAGTGGTTTGTGAAGCAGCGCCTGGAGTGGCTATAAAGGCCAATTCTGGAGTGACAGGCTCTTCCACAGGTGCTGCAGAGAAATTTGTTTGTTGGGGCTGTTGCACAGTTGGCTCTCCCCTTGCGCCTCTGTCTTTTTTCCTGCCAACTACTAAGTCTCTTCGACTCGCCACAATTTAGCCCTGTCTTTATGGCTGCCCGCCAGCTCTGGCGAATGCTGGCAACTGACTCCCACGACTTGTGATCAATGTCACACGATTTCATGTCGCGTTTGCAGACGTCTTTATAACGGAGACATGGACGGCCGGTGGGTCTGATACCAGTGGCGAGCTCGCTGTACAATGTGTCTTTGGGGATCCTGCCATCTTCCATGCGGCTCACATGGCCAAGCCATCTCAAGCGCCGCTGACTCAGTAGTGTGTATAAGCTGGGGATGTTGGCCGCTTCAAGGACTTCTGTGTTGGAGATATAGTCCTGCCACCTGATGCCAAGTATTCTCCGAAGGCAGCGAAGATGGAATGAATTGAGACGTCGCTCTTGGCTGGCATACGTTGTCCAGGCCTCGCTGCCGTAGAGCAAGGTACTGAGGACACAGGCCTGATACACTCGGACTTTTGTGTTCCGTGTCAGTGCGCCATTTTTCCACACTCTCTTGGCCAGTCTGAACATAGCAGTGGAAGCCTTACCCATGCGCTTGTTGATTTCTGCATCTAGAGACAGGTTACTGGTGATAGTTGAGCCTAGGTAGGTGAACTCTTGAACCACTTCCAGAGCGTGGTCGCCAATATTGATGGATGGAGCATTTCTGACATCCTGCCCCATGATGTTCGTTTTCTTGAGGCTGATGGTTAGGCCAAATTCATTGCAGGCAGACGCAAACCTGTCGATGAGACTCTGCAGGCATTCTTCAGTGTGAGATGTTAAAGCAGCATCGTCAGCAAAGAGGAGTTCTCTGATGAGGACTTTCCGTACTTTGGACTTCGCTCTTAGACGGGCAAGGTTGAACAACCTGCCCCCTGATCTTGTGTGGAGGAAAATTCCTTCTTCAGAGGATTTGAACGCATGTGAAAGCAGCAGGGAGAAGAAAATCCCAAAAAGTGTGGGTGCGAGAACACAGCCCTGTTTCACACCACTCAGGATAGGAAAGGGTTGTTAAACAGACTGAAAGGATATTAAGTTAAGATGAAATCTTGGAAAATTTGTACATTCTTAGGGGGTAAAATAATTAAACAAATGGGAGACAGCATTTGTTGAATTTTCACCACGGAAGTGGGAAACAGGAGCTGGGTTTATTTTTGGGTCAGAAACCTGCCTCCAGTGGGAAACTGATTAAGTCCGATTTTCATGGGGGGTGAGCCATTCATTGATATGGAGATGGGTTTCTTGTCCACTTAGAGACATTGGTGTGGGAATGGAGGCTGGTCAGATGAAGTGTGGGACTCAGTTAGATACCCCACTGAGGCTGCTGGTTGGCCTGAGGGAGAGATCTGCAGTTTGTGCCAAAGTCTTCCACTTCATCAGAGGGAAGCAAGATGTCAGAGGGGAGCCAGAGACCTGGCACCTGAGGCAGGTCAGACCCTTGCTTCATCGATGATGACCTGGATCTAATGCTGGAGGCCATGAGGGAGAGGAGGGAGGCCCGTTTGCCGTAGGGTGGCAGAAGGAGGCCACCGCATTGTGCAGCAGGGGCAACTCTCTGTTAAGTGTCATCTCCCTTTTCCTCCAATTCCTCCTCCTCTCCTCGCTGGATTCCCCCAGGTGCAGAGCATAATCGATTACACCCATGTGACTATCAAGGCACCGAGTGACCAGCCAGTGAGATCCATCAACAGGATTGATCAGATGAAGTGTGGGACTCAGTTAGATACCCCACGGTAGCCATCACTGAGGCTGCTGGTTGGCCTAAGGGAGAGATCTGCGGTTTGTGCCAAAGCCTTCCACTTCACCAGAGGGAAGCAAGATGTCAGAGGGGAGCCAGAGACCTGGCACCTGGGGCTCCTCCCCTTATGAGCTGTCTCCTTCCAAGGCTGCACCATCCTTAAGATACACACCTCCCTAGAGGGCCATGCTATGGAGAATGCAGCAAACTGCCACAATGACGAAAATCCTTGCAGGAGGCTATTGGAGGGCACCACCCAAACGATCCAGGAACCAGAATTGCATCTTCAGGAGCCCAATGGCCTAATCAATGGTTATCCTGCTGAGTAGGTGGCATCGGTTGTATCGCTCCTGTACTTTGGTCTGGGGCTCCCATAGAGGGGTCAATAACCATCTCTTCAAGGGATTTCCCTTGTCTCTATGATCCATCTATATACATTGGGGGTTGGAATGAAGATCTGAGGCAGCCTGGACTGGTGGAGAATGAAGAAGTCATGGCAGCTGCAAGGAAAGTGAGCGCACACATGGCTGAAGTTCTTGTCATGGTCACAGACCAGTTGGACATTTCAGTCTGGAATGTACTACCTGGGAGGGTGGTAGAGGCGGGTGGCCTCACATCCTTTAAAAAGTACCTGGATGAGCACTTGGCACGTCATAACATTCAAGGCTATGGGCCAAGTGCTGGCTAATGGGATTAGGTAGACAGGTCAGGTGTCTTTAATGCATCGGTGCAGACTCGATGGGCCAAAAGGCCTCTTCTGCGCTGTATTATTCTGTGATTCTGTGACATTGAGGTAGTGAAAGCCCTTCCTGTTGATGGATCTCACTGGCTGGTCACTCGGTGCCTTGATAGTCACATGAGTGCAATCGATTATGCTCTGCACCTGGGGGAATCCAGTGATGGAGGTGAAACCCTATGCTATCTGTCCCTTCGAGGCTGTATCTATTGTTAAATGAATGTGCTGTCAGGCTCTGGCAAAGACGGCATCAGTGACCAGCAAGTTGCAGTAGTGTACAGCCTTTATTGAGATGCCACTAAGGTTTGCAGCTGATCCTTGGAAGCAGTCAGAAGCAAAAATGTTCAAGGTCACAGTGTTTTGAAGGCCATTGCTGTGGTGTGTGATTGGTCAGTGATTGATTGCTTTGTGCTGTGTTTGTAAGACTGCTCACTATGCTGTCAGTCAACCCTGAGTGGGCATTGTTCCAAAAATGGATCAAAGATAGATCCAGGCAGCCATCTGAATAAAGCCTACACACACACACAAAATCATGAGTCTAGTTTCTTCATGCTTGTAATATGAAACATAACATCTGGTGACCAAGAGTACTTTAAATTTATTCTCCCCAACGCCTTTCCTGTCATCACCAGGAGATCCTCCCATTCCATGGGACATAAGAGGGAATACGTGTACATTGCCTAGGAGCAGAGGGCTAGCATATATTCGAGCAGCTAATGGATGATACATCTACGTTTGATAAGGCAGGAGGTGCTCTTGAGAAATATTTTGACCTGAAGAAAAGTATGATGATTGAACGATACATGTTCTGCCAGAGATGCCATGGAAACAGTGAGCCCATAAAACAATATGTGGCAGCATTGTGTCAGTTGGCTTCTACATGCAAATTTGGCCAAATAACTAATGAGTATGACAAACTAATTGAAAAAAAATTCAATCCCACAAATTAGGGAACGCCTACTCATGGAGAATGATAGTTTGACTATGGAAAAGGCCACGGCCTTGGCTGTTCAAATTGAATCTGCCATGTTAGATTTGGAGATGTTACAAAAATACATCCCCAGGCTCAGAGTTGCAGACACAGCTTGCCCAAGTGCAAGGGGTACAGACAAAGAGACCTCAGCAGGCTCATCAACACTGGTCCTGTTATAGTCAGGCACCCTCAAAAACATTCCCAAATTGTGGTGGTACCCATGGATTCAAAACACCATGAGGGAAAAAGTGCAACTCTTGCTCAAAGATGAATTATTTCACAAAGGTATGCAGGTTGTTGAAGAAGAAGACTTTGTCAGTTTGACACGTGGAGGAACCTATTCCTGAGAGCGAAATACAAAATGTGTATACCATGGCAGACAGTAAAATGCCCAGTCCTATGTACAGGGGTCACTTCAAGGAATACACAGTCATGATCGCAGGCATTTCAGTGTCAGCCCTCATTGATGTGGGTGTGAAAGTATCCATATTGAGTGAAGACCTCTACCATCATTATTTTTCGCAACTTTCTCTCACTGCTGTGACAGACACTCTTCAAGCTTACAATGTCTCACTTATCCTGGTCTTGGGAACGATCACAGTTCCAGTGCACTACAAAAATGTCAACCTAGACAAGTTCACGTTCTACGTGGCCAAAGGCAGGAACCTTATGGGAGTGGATCTGTTCATTAATCTCAGCTTTAAACTTGCAGACCCCACCGGACCACACATTAATGTGATTGATGATACAGACTATACACAACAGTATCCTTCCTTATTCATTTGAATTGGGGAGATTAAGGGGTATTGTTATGCTCTTCGGTCGACACGTCAATTCCGCCTGTTTTGCAAAATTTGAGAACGTTGCTGTTTGCAATCCACGCTGAAGTGTCACAGGAGCTGAAATGACTAGAAGCAGATGGTATCATTGAGCGAATCAACACATTCCCATGGATAGCGAACCTAGTCATTGCGCAATGCAAAAATGGAGAACCTAGACTATGCATTGACTTTAAGTCGGTCAACAAAGCAATTATTGTGAACAAGTACCCGCTCCCTACAATCCAATAACTATAGGCATTTCATGTCTCCACAGTCTTCACGATACTTGACATGCAGTGGAGATATCTTCAGATACCACGAGCAGAGTGAAGCTAAAATCTTACAGTCTTTGTTACCCGTGACGGTGTGTTTCTGTACTGCAGAATGTCATATGGACTAAGTACAATACCTAGCATGTTCCAGAAGATTGTCTCTTCACTCTTGTCAGACATCGAGGGGATGCTTAACCTTCTTGACAACATTATTATCCATGGAAGGGACAAAGCAGAACGCGATCAGTAGTTATCTGTGGAGCTTGCTCATCGCACAACACAATTTGACACTCAACAAGGACAAATGCATATTTGTGACATCCGAGATTGACTTATTTGGATACAAAGTAACAGCGGCGGGAGTAAAGCCTACATACGACAATGTCAAAGCCATTTATGCACTTCCAACCTCATCTTACGTGGAAGAGTTGGCATCATTCCTCTGCATTACCAACATTTATCACAAATTTTTGCCCCACTACATGGAGATCACAGAGCCTCTTTGAAAGTTACTGGGCAAAGATACACAATGGGAATGGATAATCGCACAGCAAACAGCATTTGACACATTAAAGGCGAAGAAATCATCTCCACCAGTCCTCGCGCATTTCAACCCACATGCAGAAACACACCTCACTATAAACACTACAGGAAATGCCATAGGAGATGTACTTTCAGTACATTGCAGGAAGCAAATGATTGATCACGTATGTGTCATGCTCGTCGTTGGAAACAGAATGCAAATATTCCACTTGAGAGCGGGAAGCACTAGCCTGCATCTACACGTGAACATTGGTGCATGTATCTCTATGGCAGGAAGTTCACCCTCAGCACCAATCACCAAACGCTGACTACATTGTTAGTCACGTCAGGATCTAGTCATCAACCGCTGGGCATCTACTGTTGCTCTGATCATCTTCATCAGTACAACTATGAGGTAGAATATCTTGCAGGTTCACACAACCAAGTAGCTGGCAAACTTAGCTGCACTAATCCCACAGACAGCATTAGCAATACACAGCAAGTTGCAACATCAAAGACTTCATAGTCGTGGTGATTTTGCACGTGACTGCGAATCTTGTGACATGAGAGAAGTTGAAGGCAGAGTTGGTGGCAGACAGCATACTGCAGAAAGTAAACCAGTACCTAAACACTAACTGACCTTGTGAAATAGAGGAAGAACTGGTCCCGTATTACAGAGTACGCAATGAGCTTGCACTGTTCGATAACACAGAACTCGAGCAGTTATCCCAAAAACACTACAGCATGGTGTTTCATGAAGGACATCCAGGTGTTGTTAAGACGAAATAATGATCCGTGAAGCAGTATGGTGGCCAGCAATAGATCACTGCATAGAAGAGTTCATCTGAAAATGTGTAGCATGTGAACTCAGTGGAAAATCAGCTAAACCATGTCCTGCACCTCTAAAAACTGATCCCATGGCCAACCAAACCATGGCAACACCTCCAAGTACATAGTTTCAGAGAAGTGCATGCAGCCCCTAGCAATCAATGTTTTTTGCTTGTTGTTCATGATCTGCATAGCAAATGGCCGGAAATCACTACAACAAATTCCATTAACATTCTAGACAAGTTGTTTACAAACTAGGGTTTGCAGGAGACCATTCCTACAGACAATGTATCGAAGTTTGTTTCCAGTCAGTTCATGAAGTTCCTAGCAAGTTATAGAATTCACCACCATCTGACACCACGATTCAACCCACAATTGAATGGTGGTGCCGAACATTTCATCAGGGTGATCAAAGACAGTTTGAGATCTAGCATGTCAGAGGGGAAAACGTTTGAACAATCCTTTCATATCCTACTTCACACATATCGATCCATCTCACATTCTCTGAACAGAAAGACACCGACCGGACTTATGATTGGTCGCAACACTTGCATGCCACTGACCATTCTTCAGCCGTCACTGCCATTCAACACAAATGTCAGAGCAAAAGCAGAAGAAATCACGAAGCAACAAGGCAAAGTAAAAGCGTACTCCAATAAGCGAACATGCATGAGGAAACCATGAATCGCAGTCGGAGATTGGGTTCGCACCAAACGTCCAAATCGCAACCACAAACTCGCGTCATCTCTAACGTGACCTAAGCAGATCAAGCAGATGCTTGGAACCAACACTTATTACATGGATGACCTGGAGATTTCAACAAATGTGACTACGAGAATACATTTCCTTTTCTGATTAACGATCATGATGTTGATCATTTAGGTCATCAAGATGATCACGCTGAACCACAACTACGTCTTCATCAATCTCAGCACCATTATATACGCCCTCCATATTTCAAAGATTATTTGTGTACTTATAGGAACAAATGGGCCTGAAGAAATGACTCAATATATACCTGTTTGTGCTTATGAAGGTTTAATTCAAAATTAGCTCCTTAGTCTACAAGGGGGAAGATATGTTGTGCTTGATTACTCAGTGATTGATTGCTGGGTGTTGTGTTTGTAAGACTCCTCACTATGCTGTCAGTCAACCCTGAGAGGGAGCATGGTTCCAAAGTGAAACTAAGACAGATCTGGGCAGCCATCTCAATAAAACCTACACACACAGAAATCGTGGGGTATGAAACGTAACAACTGGCAGGACATGGCGACCAGTGTTGTGAGGCGTGAGGACTTCAGTGACAAGGACACAGATGTCCGTGACCATCTGCCTGGTCAGTCACAGTCTCCTATGGCACTGTTTCTTAGTAATTTTCAGGTAAACGCCCTCTTCGGCAGTAGCTCCTATGCTGATGACATAGCCTCTGTGTCCTTCCTGCTCCTTTTTCCTCTTCTGGGCCCTCCTGCTCAGGTCCCACCTTTCCTGCAGAGGGTGTTGCCCCTCATCGCCACTGGGACCAAGATTTGACAGTCATGCGCCCATTGCCAGCTGGAGACTTCCTTCTGGGCAGGTGGTTGCCCACCTGTCCTTGGCAGCCTTGCCTGCTGCTCTATTTCCCCCCATAATGCCAGGGGGTGGTGACTCCCTTCAAAGCCCGAGTGCTGAGTGTCCACTCTTTCTGGCACCTGCGGTGCTCCAAGAGCAACCCCTGACTAAGATCTGAGTCCTTCTTTTCCCCGCTGACCCTTTTATGGGGCTGGGATGTTGCCCTGAGGGAGCCATTACTTGCTCCCCACTCTGTATCCATCTCCCTCCAGCTGATCTGTTATTCATGTGCCTCTTTCAAAATCAGAACGAGCTTTTAAACTATCTTAATTAACCTGAATTGGAGGAGAGTGGGGTTCCTCTCCTGCTTCCCCTTAGGATCAGTGCCTTGAAATCGACACACCGCGAGGTGCCAGTACTTTCGGGGCCCCTTTCCCATCTCTGTTCCTGTCTTTGGGGGGCCCCAAGAATTCAGCCCTGTGTATTTGGTTTAGGAAAACTTTCTAGGTACTAGACCCAGGGGAAAGGGTGGAAATTCTGGCAGTGCCATCTAAACCACCAGAAGTGTGGTGAAGCAGAACTTCTTTCTGCCACTCTGATATCACCATGACATTGCCCCAAAGTGAAAGCACTCAGCCAGTAGAAGCACTGCTGAGGTTGGCACCGTGGAGATGGCAGTGGGTGCTTGTCACTACATGGAAGCTCAAAGGCTGGTAGAGCCAAAGAAAGAATGTGCAATAAAAATCTTCAGTAGGACTCTCTTGATGTTGGGTAACAGATTCTAACAATAAACAATTCTTCTGGGATTGCTACCATGTGAAAGAGCATAAGATATGGTATAAATGCTCATCAAATATGAAATATTTTAACTCAGTAGGTTGTGGCTGCAAATGCCTGAATCAGAATAGTATTATTCATCATTTGGTCTCCTTGATCCATAGCACAAGCTGTATACAAATGCTACAAATCTATGAAATGCGCACAGCAGAGTTTGAGCAAAAATTGTAAATTGTCTTCCAAGTCATAGTTGTTTTGCAAATAGCAATTCTTATAACTAAGAAAAGGTTAATCTGGAGCTGTTTGAGTGAGTTAATCAAGTAAAGAGATATGCACTGGGGGGTGATCATTAATCCAGACAGACTGACTGCAGGCCTAACACTGACTGCGGGCTTTATGCTTACTGTGAGATTTACAATAACAATTGCATTTTATCTCATGTTAAAATGGAGCCAAGAGAGGTCAAAGCACCAGAATTAGTATAGATGCATTTGAAAGGAAACTACATAAGCATATGAGGGAGAATGGAATAGAGGTATATGCTGATAGAGCTGGATAAGGAAAGATGGGAGAAGGATCAATTGGAGCATAAACACTGGCATGGACTGGTTAGGCTGTATGGTCTGCTCATTTGCTGTATATTCTGTGTAATTCTATGTAGTTGTGGGTGTACCTACCCCACATGAACTGCAGCGGTTCAAGAAGGCAGCTCACCACCTTCTCAAGGGCAATTAGGGATGGGCAATAAATGCTGGCCTCACCAGCGATGCCCACATCCCAGGAATGAATATTAAAAAAAGTTGAAGCTATGTCAAGAGCTACATTTGGGACTTAGCAACTTATCTGTGCACAGTTGTTAGAACTTCTATACACAGTAATCTTTATTATGAGCCAGGTCATGTTGTAAAAATTTTTTAAAATATATAGGAATTCATGAATTTTATGTCTTTAAAGGAGCAGGATAAAAATTTAAGAAAATATATAGAGGCTATTTTCATTATAGGTGGATGTCAGACAGGTGGTACATGGAGCAGTTGTGTCATCAATTCGATGTCCTTGGCCATTTTGATGATTTTGCCTCATTTGCATTTGATCAGCGACCTGTGAGTGTTGAACCTTTAAATACCACTGGTTAGGTTGCTGTAAACCTAGTACCAATAGGTGGGGTGTGCACAGTGCAGTCTATCCACTGGTATCTGAAATTACACCAGAGTCATACATCCATAATAGGATCTTAATTTGCATACGTAAATGAGCCATCCATAATCAATACTGGTTTGAAATGGCGGTGAGGTGGATCATTACCGTGAACAGGACAGTAAATCCAATGCTATGATTTTTGGTTCTCAGATGGTGAAGGCAATGAAAATTAACCAATAAGGGGTAATTTTGCAAGAATTTCTGCAAATATTACTCCAAAATATCTTCTTTGTTTTTTTGTTTTCAGGGACACTCTGTTGGGGTAACAGGAGTGTTACTGAGCTTGAATTATTCTTTTTAAAACAAAAGACATTTATTTTTAATTGCCAATTTATTGGCAGCAGAATTGCAAACTTGACACTTTTACTGCCAATTCTACACCATGTAATTGTCTTCTTTGACCTTCTCTTATAGCTGCTGTTTTGTATCTGTGGTATTATGAAGGTGACCGCTCACAAAACAAAACAGCCTGTCACTTCCAAATAATAATTGTAAGAAAATAATTATGGAATTGATACAATAGGATGATTGTTAGAAAGAGAGGGCACAACAGCTATAAATCTGCTGGCTTAATGATGATTGTTAATTAAAAGTACAGCATCCTCTTCTACTGTTCTATTAGAGGGCCAGTTTCACTTGAGGGAAACAGATCTTTTCAATATTTGGTGCAGTGCAGCCAAAGTGTGGAACACACTTAAAAAGGTAGTGTAAACTATCAGTACCTATCCATTTCCATAGTTTATCAAGCTTGTTTCATAAAGGAAAATAAGAAATTAATAAACATGTTTTTGGTTGTTGAAATGCAATGGGAGGTTTTTCTCTGTCCGTGCTAGGGTGCAGTGAATAGCTGGTAATTGTGTAGGTTCCTTTAAGGCTGTGTGGCCCAACCTGACAGATTTTCCAATTTGCTGTGCCAGGTGTTCCTGGGCACAGACCCGAGAAAATCTTCTCTGTGGGCAGCACAGTGGCGTAGTGGTTAGCACTGCAGCTTCACCGTTCCAGCGACCCGGGTTCAATTCTAGGTACTGCCTGTGCAGAGTTTGCAAGTTCTCTCTATAACCGCATGGATTTCCAGCAGGTGCTCCAGTTTCCTCCCACAGCCAAAGACTTGCAGGTTGATAGGTAAATTGGCCATTGTAAATTGCCCCTAGGTAGTGTAGGTAGGTGGTAGGAGAATTGTGGGGATGTGGTAGGGATTATGGGATTAATGTAGGATTAGTATAAATGGGTGGTTGTTGGTCAGCACAGACTCGGTGGGCCAAAGGGCTGTATCTCTAAATAAAATAAAATCTAGTTCTGACCCTTAAGTTTTGAAGTAAACAGACTGTGCTCGCTCCCCAACCACCACAACTAAACAATCCTGCCACCCCCAAATTGGACTTATCTGAGAGTAGGCTTGGTGTCTGAACAGGCTGAAATCTGAAGGGCCTGGACCAGTTGGCACCCACATTTATTCCAATGAGGCCGAAGCATAAATTTAGGATGGTCCTCAGGCTTCTCTCTTTGGGCACATGAGTGTGTTTTGCCGATCATTTTGCAGGCACTATCAAGTTTAGGCCTCATTGTTTAAAGTGCAACCTTTCATCAGGACCAGGAACACCTGAAATATTGGCCTTTCTTTCCTTTGACCTGGGCCAGTTTCGAACGCCAAGAGGAATTTTCTATATTTTTATTCCCTAATTGGCCTTGGGTTTTTGATCTAGTTTTACTTTTTTTGAAATTCTTTAATGGGATGTGGGTGTCACTGACAAAGCCAGCATTTGTTGCCCATCCCTAATCGCTCTTGACAACTGAATGGCTTGGTCACCATTTCAGAGGGCAGTTAAGAGTCACCCACATTTCTGTGGGTCTGGAGTCACATATAGGCCATACCAGGTGTTGACAGCAGATTTCCTTCCCTAAAGGACATTAGTGAACCAGATGTTATTTTTAATGACGATTTATAATATTTTTAAGGCACCATTACTGAGACTAGCTTTCCATTCCAGATTTTTATTAATTCATGGAATTTATTAAATAAGTAAATTTAAATTCCAACAGCTGCCATGGTGGGATTTGAACCCATGTCCCCAGGGCATTTCTTCCGGAAGACTATATGGCACCTCAAAGATCGGGCCTCTCTTGATCTACTGCATGAGCAATCTCAACTACATAGGACAGGCTAGGCCAGCTGGTTTTGTTGGCTTTATAAACCGCCTGTGAAGTGCCTTGGCATGATTTATTACATGAAAGGCACTGCGTAAACACAAGTTACTGTTATTGTTGCTGTCTAACATTTTCTTTTGTTCATAGATGATGACTGATACATCATGCATTTCCAGCATTTGCTGGCTGGGATGTTCCTCAGAGGTACTCCTCCTCGGCTGCTGTAATTTTATTGGAAGAAGCCTTATTTACGCACTTAAGGAGGGTTTCCACACTACTTCTGGTGTAGTTACGGCAGTGGAGCAGGAGTAACCCTGAAGAAATTCCCAGTTTCTGCTTTCATTTTTAAGTTAGAAAATTGTAAAATAAAAATAAAAGAAGCGGAGGGGGTTAATGTGTTTTGGAGAATTAATGACACATCCTGTTCAGTTCTCTGGTTTGATCTGCATATACAAGTTTGATTTAATCTTGTTCCAATCCTAATCTGTTGCAAATGGTTAATGACTATTAAGTTTTCTCATTAGGAAAGCATTATCAGATGAATACTTTTTTGAAATGTATTTTAACTATTTTCTTTAATCTTTTGTTATTTTAGAGCTATAGACCAGTCTTTCCTAATTAATTTTCTTCAGTGCGAGAGCGGATCATGCATTGGGTTGAACATTAAGCTTTAAGATCTAAGGACTGGGTGCAAATCCAACCCAGACTGATGGGATGAAAGTCTCCTCTGCTGGCTCTAAGGGTCTTATTAAAAATGCGTTTGCTTCAGTTTCTACCTATTTCCCAATGAATTTGCTAACACTGTGCAGCAGAACTAAAGTGTTCCATTCCCCCAACATTTACATTGCTCACATTGATGAATACAATAATGCCACAAAAATATTCTTCACAGTTCCAAAGTTCACTTTTAAAGAACATGAGATTAAAAGATTGTTAGAAGACAGACTGCATATTAACAAAAATGAAATACAATAAACAATTAAGTGTAACGTGGACACAGTGGGGCCAATGGTTGTATGTAGTATATATTGGAAGGGTGGTGGGCAGAGTACTCACCCCACATGCCCAGTGACATGAGTGGGCCTCATTTAAATGCAACGGGCAAGCTGGCAGCACCTAATCACATTACTTATCGGCAGTTCCTCATTAAGATTTTGTATAGGTTCATCATTTACTCTGGGTTGTTATAAAATATACCTCTTGCGATAAAAGCTGAAATCCTATTAGCTTTTTTTCACAGTCTTCTCAACCTGAGGTGCTGCCTTTAATGTTCCGTGAACCCTATACCCACAAGACCCTCAGTTCTTTCGCAACTCCAAGCCAACTTCCATTCAGAGCATAATTGCTGCTGTTCTTTTTCTCACTTACTGACATTGAATTCCATCTGCCAAGTTTCAGCTCATTTCCCCATTTTATCAATATCCCACTACAGTTTCTTTTGATCTTCTGAAGAATTAACTATAACCTCTTATGTTGGTTCATCTAAATGTGTTGGCATCAGTCCTTCTCCCTCTATCCAAAGCATTGATATACCCAGTGGACAGATGTGGTCCCAGAACTGAACCCCGAGAGACACCTGTCATACATACCATATGTGCGACTCAAAGTTATGGACTAAAGTTGAAGAGTTATAGAAATGACTTTATCTTTTAAAAAATAGAGATTTTCTTTCAAACAGTGAACAATGTGCTCCGAAATAAATGGCCACCAAATGTAAAGGACTTGGCATTTGTCTATTCCAACTGTCTGACAGGTAGGTTTTAAACCTACAAAAAAAAAGCTGTCACTGTGTTTATTTGACAAATAAAACATAAAGGTGTCAAACCATTATAACAAAACACACTTGCTGCGGTCAGGTGGGAGTTGAGCAATGGGAACCACCCCTACCACTCACCACGGCTGGATTTTGTTCTCCCCCAGGTGCTGGCTTCCATGGCGGGGTGAGGGGGTGCCTGAAAATGCCTCCAGAAGAGGGTCACCACGCACCCCGACGCCAGGAGGGCCCAGCCCAATCTTACCAATGGCAGCGAGGCCTCGTGGCGGCCCCCCGCTGCTCAGCGACGGGACCCCAATTTGAATATTTAAATAAATTAAAGTGAATTAATTATTGACACTCGCACCGCTGCCTGATGTCCTGCTGTGATCTTCGGCCTGGTGGCCTTTGGATCCCCTTCTGGGGAAACGCGGCACCACACTGGTGGGGGGGGGGGGGGAGGAGGTAAGTTTATCAGTGTGGAGGTTGGGGGGAAACGGGGTCAAATTAAAGTTATAGGTGTAGGGGATGGTGGGAAGGATTGGAGTTTAAAGTTTGTACAGTTTGTAGAGGGAAAGGTCAGATGGACAAGGTAAGTATTTTGGGGGAAAAGGGTAAATAATTAATGTGAATGTTTTGGGAGGCGGGGGGAGAGGGACAGAAGAATGTCTTTATTTATTTTTATTTACTTTACCTTTAAATATTTAAATTTTCCAGTAGTGCTGACAGCCCTTTAAAAATGGCATCAGCGCCTGTGCACAGGCAGCTGATGCCATTGCCGAGGACAGAAAGCCCGCCCTCTCCACTTGATCAGGGTTGGGGGGGGGGGGGGGTGCGGGGGAGACCGCCCAGGCTATTTAAATGAGCCGCCAAACGAAAGATTGCGGCGGCTCTGCGTTATGCGGCCCACACAGGCGGGCCACCATTTTTCGAGGGCGGGCACAGAAAATTCAGCCCCACATAGCTGTAACACACCACTACCCACGTCTAACTAACATGGAAAAATTGCTCTTTCCTCCTTCTCTCTGTAATCTCTCTTAATCCAGTTTGTGATCCTTCCACTAATTCCGTCACTCTTTATCTTCTCTTATAATCTCCCATGTGCATGTGCACTATACATCCAATGCATTTCTCCCATCTACCACATCTATTACCAGCTCAAAGAATTCAATAATGCTTGTCATCCACTTTCATCCCTCTTGAAATTTGTGCTGGCTTTTGTTTAACTATTTTATCTTTATCTAGATATTTGATTAGAACTTAATTAAATCTCTCAATTTTTCCTTACCACAGATGTTAAGCCAATTCATTCACACTACACACTATTTCTAGCACATACATGATGGGCTGAATGGATTCTTTCTGTGCTGTAATTTTCTATGAGCTATGATTCTGCTAAATTGCCTCACTTGCCTTTAAAACACATCCCCATGGCACACATTAATCCACTCCCACACTGCTTCCAGAAGATGCTGGCACACAATTGAATGAAAACTTCAAGAGGAGAATGTCCCCCGACACTGCAAACTCATGGACTGCATGGGCACCTCATGGATGTTGCAGTTGGGCCCTCCTGTAGAGTCCAACACCAACAGTATCAACTCTTGAGGATGCTTCTTCTAGGGCCATACTGACACTGGGTTCCACCACATCCTCCACCTTGGACAGACTGTGTGACTGAATGGATCTCCTAAAGTTTGTTCTCCTGCAGAGCACTGGAATGGCTAAGCCACAGCCTGATAGCAGGGGCAGTCGTGCAATGGGTGTGGAATATGTTTCAGGCTGACAGCATGATGGCACCCACACCTCTCCCTCAACCAATGCACAATGGAGTACAAGAAAGCCAGCTGAGCCAAACTCTTCTGGCTGTCACTGAATTGCTGCAGTCTGCAGCCAGGCCTGTGTTCCAAAAAGTCAACAAGCATGGTAATTTCATTATGCCTTGACTGAGTCACAGCAGCCTTCCATTTCCCCTACTTAATCCATTGGGGCAGCATCTTGTAACTGCACTAGAATAGGTCACAAACGACAGGCACTATGAGTTCACCTCTGGATGATTAATGTATAGGAATTTGAGTGAGCCATTCAAATGATAACCCTTATTGAAATCTTATGTGGCAAGAATGTCCATGTAGTAGCTGGTGACCCTGCAGTGTTAGTTGACAACAGTATCAATGCTTTCCTTTGGGGGCATGCTGTTTATTCAAGGTTGGAAGAAGTAGGAGAAATGTTGGACATGCCTGTTAATGCAGGAGAATAGGAATTGTTCATCTGACTGCTCTTTAATGAGATACTACTGAAAAGCTCTGGCTTTTAAAATTTTTTATTCTTATAACCACAGACTCACCTCTCCAGAGTGTGTTATTCGGAAGCCCCCAAACCTGCCATGGTTTAACTGGAAGTAGACACGTTCATGATGGATTGGGGTCAGCTTTCATATTGTGACGGAAATCACACCTGCCATACGTAAATGTATTAATTTCGTCATATGGGATACTACTGAAACTTTCTTTTAACTGGATATTGCACATAATTTGCTTAAAAAGACCACAGAGCTGAAAACATGGCAGCATATTTGCACTCTGAGTGACAGTTGAATAGAGAGACAATGAACTGCTCACTGATTCAATTAACAAGATTGGTCTGAGCAATGGTGATAATCAACATTCTTTGTCTGTGTAAGAGCCAGAACTCCACACTCCACCGAGTGTGACTGGAGAGCTTTGAAATCCAAAAACTCTCCCAGAAGATGCTGTTTCAAACAAAGAGATGGTAACATGACCTACCTGCTGACCAGACTGGGGACGTTTTGAATTGTGCCACAAAAAAAGGGATCAGACCGCGATTTGAACAGAAAGGAGAAGGAGGGTCTCCCTCCCTCTGTCTCTCTCTCCAGCAAAGTCCCAGGAAAGCCACAGAGTGGCAGCGTAAGTCTCAAAACTACAGAGCTTTACATCTGACTGTCAAGAAGACAACTGAAACCTCTCTTCGGCCTTCTGGTACCAGAGAAGCAAGCTTGAAATTATGCACTGGGCCCCAGTGAGAACTACAAGACCTCAACTTCAACCAAGGACTTTACATCAAAGACAAAAGACAGTAACTGAATTCCATTTATTGCCAACTCTACTTCGACCTCCCCCCCCCCACCCCCACAACTCTTTGTCCCCTCTGTATCTATTTGTGTGTGTGTTTCTCTTGTATGCATGTGAACGTGGTTGCATCACGTATTTTAATAATTTTAACCGGGTTAGAGTAATAAGGCTAATAAACTTACATCTTTCTTGTTTAAACCTAAGAAAACCTGCTTGATTGGTTCATTTGCAATTACAATTAGAGTGCAGTGAGCAAAGACTCACTGAGGTGGTAAGCTAAAACCACTGTGTTTTAAAAGATAAATCCTGGTACGGCCAAAGCAGGAAAGGGGCAAGAGGGGAGCCTGAGACCCCTTCCTCACCTGATTGTAACAATATCTTTACCAAATTAACCCCCCATCTCTTGTGTGTCATGGGATATATTAAAATTCCACCCCCCCCCCCCCCCCCGCCATAGTGTAGCACTTTGTAGTAGATGTAGGCCAGACTGAGAAGAGGTGGCAAGCTCCCTTCCTCAAGGATATTAGTGAACCAGCTGTTTTTTTTAAATTTGTTCATGGGAAGTGAGTGCCGCTGGCTATGCCAGCATTTATTGCCCATCCCAAATGCCCTTGAAATGGTGGTGATGAGCTGGCTTCTTGAACCGCTGCAAACTGTGTAGTGTAGGTACGCTTACAGTGCTTTGAGGGAGAGAGTTCCAGGATTTTGATTCAGCAACAGTGAAGGAATGGCAATATAGTTCCAAGTGAAGATGGTGTGTGGCTTGGAGGGGTATTTGCAGGTGGTGGTGTTCCCATGCGGCTGCTGCCATTGTCTTTCTAGGTCGTAGAGGTCATGAGTTTGGAAGGTGCTGTTGAAGGAGGCTTGGCGAGTTGTTGCAGTGCATCTTGTAGATGGTGCACACTGCTGTCACTGTGTGCCAGTGCTGGAGTGAGTGAATGTTTAAGGTGGTGGATGGGGTGCTCATCAAGCGGGCTGCTTTGTTCTGGATGGTGTTAAGCTTCTTGAGTGTTATTGGAGTTGCACTCATCCAGGAAAGTGGAGAGTATTCAATCATACTACTGACTTGTACCTTGTAGGTCGTGGACAGGCTTTGGGGAGTCAGGAGATGAGTTACTCGCCACAGAATTCCCAGCCTCTGACTTGCTCTTGTAGCCACAGTATTTATATGGCTGGTTCAGTTCAGTTTCTGGTCAATGGTGACCCCCAGGATGTTGATAGTGGGGGATTAAGCGATGGTAATGCCGTTGAATGTCAAGGGAAGATGGTTAGATTCTCTCTTGTTGAAGAGGGTCATTCCCTGGCATTTGTATGGCGTGAATGCTACCTATCTCTTATCAACCCAAGCCTGAATGTTGTCTAGATCTTGCTGCATGCGGGCACGGACTGCTTCAACAGCTGAGGAGTTGTGAATGTAACAGAACATTGTGCAATCATCAGTGAACAACCCCACTTCTGATCTTATGATGGAGGGAAGGTCATTGATGAAGCAACTGAATATGGTTCGACACTACCCTGAGGAACTCTTGCAGCAATGTCCTGGGGCTGAGATGATTTGCTGCCAACAACCACAACCATTTTCCTTTCTGCTAGGTATGATTCCAATGGTGGAGAATTTTCCTGATGATTCCCTTTGACTTCAATTTTGCTAGGGCTCCTTGATGCCACCCTTGGTCAAATGCTGCCTTGATATCAAGGGCAGTCAATCTCACCTCACATCTAGAATTCAGCTCTTTTGGCCATGCTTGGACCAAGGCTCTCTTGAGAACTGGAGCCGAGTGACCCTGGTGGATCCCAAACTGAGCAGTTGTGAGCAGGTTAATTGCACTTGATAGCTCTGTCAATGGCATCTTATATAACTTTGTTGATGATTGAGAGTAGACTGGTGGGGCTGGATTTGTCCTGCTTTTTGTGGACAGGACATACCTGGGCAATTTTCCACATTGTTGGGTAGATGCCTGTGTTGTAGCTGTACTGGAACAGCTTGGCTAGGGGCTTGACTGTGGAGCACAAGTCTTCAGTGCTACAGCGCAGATGTTGTCAGGGCCCATAGCTTTTGCTGTATCCCATGCCTTCAGCCATTTCTTGTGTTACCTGCAGATGAGGAAGGGGTCTCAAGCTCCCCTCTTGCCCCTTTCCTGGTTTGGCCGTAACAGGGTTTATCTTTAAAAACAGTGATTTTTATCTTCCCCCCTCAGTGAGCCCGAGCTCACTGTACTCTAATAATGAACCAGTCAGACAGATTTTCTTAGGTTTAAACAAGAAAGATATAAGTTTATTAGCCTATCACTCTAACTCAGTTAAAATTACTAAAATACGCAATGCAACCACACTCGCATGCATACGAGATAAACACACACACAAATAGATACAGAGGGGAAGAAAGAGTTGCTTGGGGGTGTTGAAGTAGGGTTGGTAATAAATGGAATTCAGTTACTGTCTTTTATCTTTGATGTAAAGTCCTTGGTTGAAGTTGAGGTCTTGAAGTTCTCTCTGGGGCCCAGTGCTCACTTTCAGACTTGCTTCTTTGGTACCAAAAGGCCGAACAGAGGTTTCAATTGTCTTCTCGGTGGTCGTCTGTAAAGCTCTGTAGTCTTGAGACTTACGCTGCCACCATGGCTTTCCTGGGACTTTGCTGGAGAGAGAGACAGAGAGAGAGGTGCTTTCTTCTTTGAGTTCAGTTGCAGTCTGTTTCCTTTCTGTGTTGCACAATTCAAAAAAGCCCCAAGTCTTACCAGCATGTGATCATCTCTTTGTTTGAAACAGCATCTTCTGGGAGGGTTGTTGGATCTCAAAGCTCTCTAGTCACACTCTGTGGGGTGTGGAGTTCTGGATCTTACACAGACAAAGAATGTTGATTATCACCATTGCCCAGACCAATCTTGTTAATTGAATCAGTGTCTCTCAGAATGCAAATGTGTGTCATGTTTTCAGCTGGTTAGCTCTGTTGTGTTTTTTAGACAAGTTATTTGCAATGTCCAGTAAAAAAAAGTTTCAGTAGTGTCCCATATGACGATATTAATATGTTTCCATTTGGCAGGTATGGTTTCCGTCACACTTGACCACACAAAGTAAATTGAATTGACTGAAGACTGGCATCTGTGATGCTGGGGACCTCAGGAAGAGGCCGAGATGGATCATCCATTTGATACTTCAGGCCGAAGATGGTTGCAAATGCTTCAACTTTGTCTTTTGCACTGATGTGCTGGGCTCCCCTATCATTGAGGATGGGAATGTTTGTGGAGCCCCCTCCTCCGATTAGTTGTTTAGCTGTCCATCACCATTCATGGCAGGATTGTAGAGCTTTGATCTGATCCATTGATTATAGGATCACTTAGCTCTTTCTATCGCACGCTGCTTCCGCTGCTAGCATGTTTGTGGTTCTGTGTTTAGCTTCACCAGGTTGGCACCTCATTTTTATATATGCCTGGGGCTGCTCCTGGCATGCCCTCCTGCACTCCTCATTGATCCAGGGTTGGTCCCCTGGCTTGATGGCAGTAGTACAGTGAGGGATATGCCAGGCCATGAGGTTACAGATTGTGGATTAATACAATTCTGCTGCTGCTGATGTCCTACTGTACCTCATGGATTCCTAGTTTTGAGCTGCTAGATCTATTCTGAAAAAATCCCATTTAGCACAATTGGTAGTGCCACAGAACACATTGGAATTTCTCCTCATTGTGAAGATGGGACTTTGTTTTCACAAGGATTGTGCAGTGGTCACTTCTACCAATACTGTCATGGACAGATGCATTTGCACCAGGTAGATTGGTAAAGGCAAGGCCAAGTATGTTTTTCTCTTTTATTGGTTCTCTCACCACCTGCTGCAGGCCCAGTCTGGCAGTTATGTCCTTCATGACTTGGCTCGGCTTGGTTATTTTCTGATGCCGACCCACAAATTACCAGATTGATTAAATTCAGTTTGCAATTATTAATGGTGGGATTTGAGCTCATGACCTCTGGGTTGCTGGTCCAGTGCTATAACCACAACTGTATTGTGCCCCAGTGTTTTCTTCAGGCAGGTGTTGGAGCCCTCTTGCTTCCTTGCTATCTTCTCTGTTAATATCTCCTCTCCCACATCATGGTGATGTTCCTTATCCAATGGTGGCTGCATGTGTGGTCTTCATAATGGGATTATACAGTTCACGGCAAACCACTGCCATATTGGACATTCCTTCTGGACTCCATCAGATTTGTGAAGGTGGCAGAATTGTTGTTTGAGGACTGGAATGATCTGCTCAATGAAGGGTCTGGCTGACTCATGAATCTGATTGTAGAACATTTGGATGCTGAGTATGGGTTACTGAGAAGAGTAATGAGCCATTTTACAGGCAATAGACATCGTCCTCAATCTATCAGCCTTTCATTGTTGTCCAGTGGCAAAAAGTGGGGGATAAAGGATTGGTGCAAGACTAGAACCAGAAAGGTGACACAAGTTCAGTCAATGAGGACTTGAGGGAAGCACTTGTCCTGTTGCTTCTAATTGTTAATGAAGAAATTGCTGAAAGTTTTTACTCTAGCAGACACGGTGTCGGTCTTCACCTGCTTTATTCAAGTCTGCACTACATGACTGATGTTGCTGATATCCCCCTGTGGCAGCCTGGAACGAACTGGCAACAAGCAAGTTAAGGGCTACAATGACATTACCTACAGCAGGGAATGCTGTGTTAGCTGTGGCAGTGGGTTGCAAGTCTCGTTGTTGGTGGTAACACAACTGTTTGACAGTAACCCTAGAGAAGTGTAGCATTTCTATGCAATGCTCCAAAGAGAACAGTAGGTATAATGTCTTGGGCCTTTATACTGTTAGGGGGTTAAGGATCCCTGTGAACTTGTCTCCTACTTGCTCTCACTGCAGTTACAGCTGCTTTTGCCCCTTCCTCCGATTTGCTCCTCCACTTTGTCCTCTAACCAGAGTGGAATTGCCAGAAAGACCCCATGAAGAAAACAATATATTGCCAGAAACCCACTAAGAGTTCAGAATATTTTACACCATTACAAGCACCTTAAGTCATATATGTAACAAAAAAACCTATCCAATAATGGAAAAATGTCTCCCAAAGTTTTACCGCATATTAGTTGCAAGCTGGTGAGTATCCCTTTAATAATCACGGCACATGGCCTCCTGTTATCATTTATTGCTCCTTTTTTATTGGTAAGTTGAGGAACTTGTATTAGCAATACAGATAGAGAGGGAAATGGTATTCTCTGTGTTTCCCCTGTCTGTGTACATTAATGAGGTTCCCACCTGTTTCTGGCAGGAGTGTTGGCTGTCTAAATTGAGCTCCAAATGAAAATTGGAATGGCCAGTATATTAACAGAACATTCCCCTCATGCACCCTTCCCTCCCCCACACGCCGCTCCCCACCCTCACTAATTTTCTCTCCGCCACTGCCTGTTTTTAGGTGCAGAGTGTTCGTGTTTTGGACATTGTCAGATTACCTTGTTTTTTTGTCGGGGAATATGGTTCTTAGGTCTAAATTTCAGCTAACAGAGAGGTTTGACATGTCAAATGGAATTGGGCTCCTTGATACACTTTTATAAGTTTGAATGCTATCAATTGATTGACAGATATTGTCAGTCAGACCTACCAGCACAGAAAAGTAATTAACAGATTACTGTACTAAGACTGAAATATGATAAAAAGGATTTAATAAAGATGTTGTAACTACTGAAATGATAAGGTTAACATACTTTTATATATATGTTAATCTGATGCTATAAAAAAAATCCAGAAGAGCTTGTATGACTTTGATAAAAATCTACCAACAACCCAAGATTGTATTATGTTCAATTTCTTTACCTTGCCACCTTATAATTTGTAATTATTCTGTTCAATACAAATGTGTAGTAGTGATGGATATAGCTTCATTTACTGGATGTTACAATGTGAAAGAAATAATTGCTTTTTGTTCTTTCTGTCTCAGCACCATGCTGTGTTCCAAGTGTACTTAATCTTAACTGAATTGAATTTAATATCCTTCAAATAACTAACTTTAGCCACCTTGTGCAATGTGAAATAGACAAAGATTTATATGTCTTTGGTCTGTAACTAAAAAAAAAATCTATTTTCCAAACCAAATACTATTATCTGACATACAAGCGGAGGCCTCTATTGTAACAACTAGACAGTCTGGCTGTGGTAGCAAATTGACATCATGCCAGTGCAAGATATTACTGTAGCCTCATTTATGTACCTAAAAAGAAAAGCAAATGTGGAGGATGAAAAACGTAATGTCAACCACCAATTCTTCAGGCTGGTGCACATATAAGTACCTTGTTCCAGCCACCCAATGACGTTGGACAGTATTCACAGAATGACAGAATTGTTACAGTGCAGAAGGAGGCCATTCGGCCCATCGTGTCTGCACTGGCTCTCCGATAGAGCAATTCCCTCAGTTCCATTCCCCTGCCTCCTCCCCATAACCCTGCACATTCTTCTTTTTCATATAACTGTCTAATTCCCTTTTGAATGCTTCAATTCAACCTGCCTCTACCATGTTCTCAGGCAGCGCATTCCAGACCTTAATCACTCCCTGCGTGAAAAAGCTTTTCCTCATGTCACTTTTGCTTGTCTTACCAAATACTTTAAATCTGTGCCCTCTCGGTCTCGATCCTTTCACGAGTGGGAACAGCTTCTCTCTACCTACTCTGTCCAGACCCCTCATGATTTTGAATACCTCTATCAAATCACCTCTCAGCCTTCTCTTCTCCAAGGAAAACAGTCCTAACTTCTCGAATCTATCTCCATAACTGAAGTTCTTCATCCTTGGAACCATTCTCATGAATATTTTCTGTACTCTCTCCAATGCCCTCACGTCTTTCTTAAAGTGCAGCACCCAGAACGGGACACAATACTCCAGCTGAGGCTGAACTAGTGTCTTATACAAGTTCAAAATAACTTCCTTGCTCTTTCTTGTACTCTATGCCCCTATTAATAAAGCCGAGGATACTGTATGGTTTATTAACTGCTCTCTCAACCTGTCCTGCCACCTTCAATGACTTATGCACATATATACCTAGGTCCCTGTGCTCCTGCACCCCCTTTAGAATTGTACCCTTTATTCTATATTATCTCTCCATGTTCTTCCTACCAAAATGAATCACCTCACATTTCTCTGCATTGAACTTCATCAGGCACGTTTCTGCCCATTCCACCAACTTGCCTATGTCCTTTTGAAGTTCTACATTATCCTCCTCACAGTTCACAATGCTTCCAAGTTTTGTATCATCTGCAAACTTTGAAATTGTGCCCTGTAAACCAAGGTCTAGGTCATTAATATATATCAGGAAAAGCAAGGGTCCCAACACTGATCCCTGGGGAACTCCACCACAAATCTTCCTCCAGCCCAAAAAACATCCATTAACCACTACTTTTTGTTTCATGTCATTCAGCCAATTTTGAATCCATGAGCTACAAGTTGCCCACAAGTCTGTTGTGTGGCATTGTATCAAATTCCTTTTGAAAGTCCATGTACACCACATCAACAGTATTGCCCTCATCAACCCTTTCTGTTACCTCCTCAAAAACTCCAGCAAGTTAGTTAAACATGATTTTCCCTTAAGAAATCCATGCCGGCTTTCCTTAATTAACTCATATTTGTTCATGTGACTATTGATTTTATTCCAAATTTTTTTTAGAAGTTTTCCCACCACCGAAGTTAAACTGACTGCCTTGTAGTTGCTGGGCTTATCTTTACACCCTTTTTTGAACAAAGATGTAATGTTTACAATTCTCCAGTCCTCTGGCACCACCCCAGAGTCTAAGGAAGACTTATTTAGGAGAAGGAATAAACCCATGCCAAAAGAAAGGTAGCTAGTGTTATAAATGTGCATATAATTCAGATCTTCAAACAGAGAAATAAACAAGAACACTTGGTATGTAAATGCTAAGGGCCTGAAATTGCATCAGCTGCAATCCCAGATGCTGCACCAGAATCATGTCTGATGGCGCCTTCCAACATTGACTCCCATCAAAGTATGCAGGCTCATTTGCATGGCCCCATTGGAAGAAAGATTACTGACTAAGAGTGTAGGCATTCCCTGCCCTGAACCTTTCACTTTTCTCTATCGCCACACCGCATCCTCTTGGTGGAGCCCACTTCTGGAGGACTCATTATCTCATTTGGTGCATTGGTCTCCACCCTCACACTGGGTCCCACTTTCAGCATAGGGAGTCCCTGTCGCTATGATACAGGGGTTATGTATAGGGTAGACAGAGGTTCTGCCCTAGACGCAGCTCGTAGGAAAACTCCCAGGTCTCCGCACATTTTTGAGGTTTACTACTGCACTCCCATTGGAATTATGATACCAGGAGACTGGTTGGTCCATGCAATTTCAGAGCCTATGAATTTAGAAGCATCCAATTGGGTCATGTCTTAAGAGAAGGCAGAGAAACTGAGGTACTCCAGTAGCACATAACCAGGAAGAACCACAGATATTATATGGTTCCTTCTAAAAAGTTCTTTACAAGTTTTTACCTGACATTTCCTTCCTGTCCAGAACAGCTTGAAGAACTCAGAAATGTTCTCCTTGTCCAAATATTCGAGCGTGCACACTACTTTGAAGACTACTCCGGAATGCATTTTAGTCAAATACTTTGTAGGGCAGAGTCTTTTTTACTGAGTGTAAAGAATCATCTGGGCACAGTTCATAGAGGAAAACTGGACAGAGAGGATCATACACCTATAATACATCTTAACAAATTTTCCATTCATTAATTTAAATGAATGAAAAAGTAAGCAAACTACATTACACATGTGTGATTCTCCCCATGCAATGTTTCTGTATGTACTGTGCCAAGATGATCATTTACACCCAAATACAATACAAGGCACCTTGAAACTTCAGATATCTTAGAATATTAATTTGCATACATTGGGTTCTTAGGATGTATTATCGTCTGACTGCTTAGGAATGTCATCCTTAAAAAAATTTCTGTAGCGACTCTTACTTCTGAGATCTCTAAAGGTCAATGGAATGAAAATTGGGCAGCTTCTTGAACAGTGGGTGATCCACTCTGCGAGACTGCCACTCGTGAAGATAACAATTTACCCCGTTGAATGGAATAAAGGTTAGGTTTTGTGGCAATGTGGCAATGAAAGCAAAATATTTGAGTCAGGTTCTGTCCAGGAGGCAAATTTACACTGTTTGGGCTTAACTTCAGTAGTTTGA